>NC_082711.1:119439629-119759787 GCF_030144855.1 Hypanus sabinus | reverse complement strand
TCAGCAAGGACCTGGTGGCACAGGTATCTCTGTGTCTCAGCAAGGACCTGGAGGCACAGGTATCTCTGTAGGTCAGCAAGGACCTGGTGGCACAGGCATCTCTGTAGCTCAGCAAGGACCTGGTGGCACAGGTATCTCTGTAGTTCAACAAGGACCTTGTGGCACAGGCATCTCTGTAGCTCAGCAAGGACCTGGTGGCACAGGTATATCTATAGTTCAGCAAGGACCTGGTGGCACAGGTATCTCTGTAGCTCAGCAAGGACCTGGTGGCACAGGTATCTCTGTAGTTCAGCAAGGACCTGGTGGCACAATTATCTCTGTGTCTCAGAAAGGACCTGGTGGCACAGGAATCTCTGTGTCTCAGCAAGGACCTGGTGGCACAGGTAGCTCGGTGTCTCAGCAAGGAACTGGTGGCACAGGTATCTCTGGTTCTCAGCAAGGACCTGGTGGCACAGGTATCTCTGTGTCTCAGAAAGGACCAGGTGGCACAGGAATCTCTGTGTCTCTGCAAGGACCTGGTGGCACAGGAATCTCTGTGACTCAGCAAGGACCTGGTGGCACTGGTATCTCTGTGTCTCAGCAAGGAACTGGTGGCACAGGTATCTCGGTGTCTCAGCAAGGAACTGGTGGCACAGGTATCTCTGTGTCTCAGCAGGGACCTGGTGGCACAGGTATCTCTGTGTCTCAGCAAGGACCTGGTGGCACAGGTCTCTCTGTAGTTCAGCAAGGACCGGGTGGCACAGGTACATCTCTGTCTCAGCAAGGACCTGGTGGCACAGGTATCTCTGTGTCTCAGCAAGGACCTGGTGGCACAGGTATCTCTCTGTCTCAGCAAGGACCTTGTGGCACAGGTATCTCTGCAGTTCAGCAAGGACCTGGTGGCACAGGTATCTCTGTAGTTCAGCAAGGACCTGGTGGCACAGTTATCTCAGTATCTCAGCAAGGACCTGGTGGCACAGGTATCTCTGTGTCTCAGCAAGGACCTGGTGGCACAGGTATCTCTGTAGTTCAGCAAGGACCTGGTGGCACAGGTATCTCTGTAGCTCAGCAAGGACCTGGTGGCACAGGTATCTCTGTAGTTCAACAAGGACCTGGTGGCACAGGCATCTCTGTAGCTCAGCAAGGAACTGGTGGCACAGGTATCTCTGTAGTTCAGCAAGGACCTGGTGGCACAGGTATCTCAGTGTCTCAGCAAGGACCTGGTGGCACAGGTATCTCTGTGTCTCAGCAAGGACCTGGTGGCACAGGTATCTCTGTAGCTCAGCAAGGACCTGGTGGCACAGGTATCTCTGTGTCTCAGCAAGGACCTGGTGTCACAGGTATCTCTGTGTCTCAGCAAGGACCTGGTGGCACAGGTACCTCTGTAGTTCAGCAAGGACCTGGTGGCACAGGTATCTCTGTGACTCAGCAAGGACCTGGTGGCACAGGTACATCTGTGACTCAGCAAGGACCTGGTGGCACAGGTACATCTGTGACTCAGCAAAGACCTGGTGGCACAGGTATCTCTGTGTCTCAGCAAGGACCTGGTGGCACAGGTACATCTCTGTCTCAGCAAGGACCTGGTGGCACAGTTATCTCTGTGTCTCAGCAAGGACCTGGTGGCACAGGTATCTCTGTGTCTCAGCAAGGACCTGGTGGCACAGGTATCTCTGTAGTTCAGCAAGGACCTGGTGGCACAGGTATCGCTGTAGTTCAGCAAGGACCTGGTGGCACAGTTATCTCAGTGTCTCAGCAAGGACCTGGTGGCACAGGAATCTCTGCGTCTCAGCAAGGATCTGGTGGCACAGTTATCTCGGTGTCTCAGCAAGGACCTGGTGGCACAGGTATCTCTGTGTCTCAGCAAGGACCTGGTGGCACAGGTATCTCTGTGTCTCAGCAAGGACCTGGTGGCACAGGTATCTCTGTGTCTCAGCAAGGACCTGGTGGCATAGGTATCTCTGTAGTTCAGCAAGGACCTGGTGGCACAGGTATCTCTGTAGCTCAGCAAGGACCTGGTGGCACAGGTATCTCTGTAGTTCAACATGGACCTGGTGGCACAGGCATCTCTGTAGCTCAGCAAGGACCTGGTGGCACAGGTATCTCTGTAGCTCAGCAATGACCTGGTGGCACAGGTATCTCTGTAGCTCAGCAAGGACCTGGTGGCACAGGTATCTCTGTGTCTCAGCAAGGACCTGGTCGCACAGGTATCTCTGTAGCTCAGCAAGGACCTGGTGGCAGAGGTATCTCTGTGTCTCAGCAAGGACATGGTGGCACAGGTATCTCTGTAGTTCAGCAAGGACCTGGTGGCACAGGTATCTCTGTGTCTCAGCAAGGACCTGGTGGCACAGGTATCTCTGTGTCTCAGCAAGGACCTGGTGGCACAGGTATCTCTGTAGTTCAGCAAGGACCTGGTGGCACAGGTATCTCTGTGTCTCAGCAAGGACCTGGAGGCACAGGTATCTCTGTAGGTCAGCAAGGACCTGGTGGCACAGGCATCTCTGTAGCTCAGCAAGGACCTGGTGGCACAGGTATCTCTGTAGTTCAACAAGGACCTTGTGGCACAGGCATCTCTGTAGCTCAGCAAGGACCTGGTGGCACAGGTATATCTATAGTTCAGCAAGGACCTGGTGGCACAGGTATCTCTGTAGCTCAGCAAGGACCTGGTGGCACAGGTATCTCTGTAGTTCAGCAAGGACCTGTTGGCACAATTATCTCTGTGTCTCAGAAAGGACCTGGTGGCACAGGAATCTCTGTGTCTCAGCAAGGACCTGGTGGCACAGGAATCTCTGTGTCTCAGCAAGGACCTGGTGGCACAGGAATCTCTGTGACTCAGCAAGGACCTTGTGGCACCGGTATCTCTGTGTCTCAGCAAGGACCTGGTGGCACACGTAGCTCGGTGTCTCAGCAAGGAACTGGTGGCACAGGTATCTCTGGTTCTCAGCAAGGACCTGGTGGCACAGGTATCTCTGTGTCTCAGAAAGGACCAGGTGGCACAGGAATCTCTGTGTCTCAGCAAGGACCTGGTGGCACAGGAATCTCTGTGACTCAGCAAGGACCTGGTGGCACTGGTATCTCTGTGTCTCAGCAAGGAACTGGTGGCACAGGTATCTCGGTGTCTCAGCAAGGAACTGGTCGCACAGGTATCTCTGTGTCTCAGCAGGGACCTGGTGGCACAGGTATCTCTGTGTCTCAGCAAGGAACTGGTGGCACAGGTACCTCTGTGTCTCAGCAAGGACCTGGTGGCACTGGCATCTCTGTAGCTCAGCAAGGACCTGGTGGCACAGGTATCTCTGTAGTTCAGCAAGGACCTGGTGGCACAGCTATCTCTGTAGCTCAGCAAGGACCTGGTGGCACAGGTATCTCTGTGTCTCAGCAAGGACCTGGTCGCACAGGTATCTCTGTAGCTCAGCAAGGACCTGGTGGCACAGGTATCTCTGTGTCTCAGCAAGGACATGGTGGCACAGGTATCTCTGTAGTTCAGCAAGGACCTGGTGGCACAGGTATCTCTGTGTCTCAGCAAGGACCTGGTGGCACAGGTATCTCTGTGTCTCAGCAAGGACCTGGTGGCACAGGTATCTCTGTAGTTCAGCAAGGACCTGGTGGCACAATTATCTCTGTGTCTCAGAAAGGACCTGGTGGCACAGGAATCTCTGTGTCTCAGCAAGGACCTGGTGGCACAGGAATCTCTGTGTCTCAGCAAGGTCCTGCTGGCACAGGAATCTCTGTGACTCAGCAAGGACCTTGTGGCACCGGTATCTCTGTGTCTCAGCAAGGACCTGGTGGCACAGGTAGCTCGGTGTCTCAGCAAGGAACTGGTGGCACAGGTATCTCTGGTTCTCAGCAAGGACCTGGTGGCACAGGTATCTCTGAGTCTCAGAAAGGACCAGGTGGCACAGGAATCTCTGTGTCTCACCAAGGACCTGGTGGCACAGGAATCTCTGTGACTCAGCAAGGACCTGGTGGCACTGGTATCTCTGTGTCTCAGCAAGGAACTGGTGGCACAGTTATCTCGGTGTCTCAGCAAGGAACTGGTGGCACAGGTATCTCTGTGTCTCAGCAGGGACCTGGTGGCACAGGTATCTCTGTGTCTCAGCAAGGAACTGGTGGCACAGGTACCTCTGTGTCTCAGCAAGGACCTGGTGGCACAGGCATCTCTGTAGCTCAGCAAGGACCTGGTGGCACAGGTATCTCTGTAGTTCAGCAAGGACCTGGTGGCACAGGTATCTCTGTAGCTCAGCAAGGACCTGGTGGCACAGGTATCTCTGTGTCTCAGCAAGGACCTGGTCGCACAGGTATCTCTGTAGCTCAGCAAGGACCTGGTGGCACAGGTATCTCTGTGTCTCAGCAAGGACATGGTGGCACAGGTATCTCTGTAGTTCAGCAAGGACCTGGTGGCACAGGTATCTCTGTGTCTCAGCAAGGACCTGGTGGCACAGGTATCTCTGTGTCTCAGCAAGGACCTGGTGGCACAGGTATCTCTGTAGTTCAGCAAGGACCTGGTGGCACAGGTATCTCTGTGTCTCAGCAAGGACCTGGTGGCACAGGTATCTCTGTACGTCAGCAAGAACCTGGTGGCACAGGCATCTCTGTAGCTCAGCAAGGACCTGGTGGCACAGGTATCTCTGTAGTTAAACAAGGACCTTGTGGCACAGGCATCTCTGTAGCTCAGCAAGGACCTGGTGGCACAGGTATATCTATAGTTCAGCAAGGACCTGGTGGCACAGGTATCTCTGTAGCTCAGCAAGGACCTGGTGGCACAGGTATCTCTGTAGTTCAGCAAGGACCTGGTGGCACCGGTATCTCTGTGTCTCAGCAAGGACCTGGTGGCACAGGTATCTCTGTAGTTCAGCAAGGACCTGGTGGCACCGGTATCTCTGTGTCTCAACAAGGACCTGGTGGCACAGGTACATCTCTGTCTCAGCAAGGACCTCGTGGCACAGGTATCTCTGTGTGTCAGCAAGGACCTGGTGACACAGGTATCTCTGTAGTTCAGCAAGGACATGGTGGCACAGGTATCTCTGTAGTTCAGCAAGGACCTGGTGGCACAGTTATCTCAGTGTCTCAGCAAGGACCTGGTGGCACAGGAATCTCTGTGTCTCAGCAAGGACCTGGTGGCACAGTTATCTCGGTGTCTCAGCAAGGACCTGGTGGCACAGGTATCTCTGTGTCTCAGCAAGGACCTGGTCGCACAGGTATCTCTGTAGCTCAGCAAGGACCTGGTGGCACAGGTACATCTGTGACTCAGCAAGGACCTGGTGGCACAGGTACATCTGTGACTCAGCAAAGACCTGGTGGCACAGGTATCTCTGTGTCTCAGCAAGGACCTGGTGGCACAGGTACATCTCTGTCTCAGCAAGGACCTGGTGGCACAGTTATCTCTGTGTCTCAGCAAGGACCTGGTGGCACAGGTATCTCTGTGTCTCAGCAAGGACCTGGTGGCACAGGTATCTCTGTAGTTCAGCAAGGACCTGGTGGCACCGGTATCTCTGTGTCTCAGCAAGGACCTGGTGGCACAGGTATCTCTGTAGTTCAGCAAGGACCTGGTGGCACCGGTATCTCTGTGTCTCAACAAGGACCTGGTGGCACAGGAATCTCTGTGACTCAGCAAGGACCTGGTGGCACTGGTATCTCTGTGTCTCAGCAAGGAACTGGTGGCACAGGTATCTCGGTGTCTCAGCAAGGAACTGGTGGCACAGGTATCTCTGTGTCTCAGCAGGGACCTGGTGGCACAGGTATCTCTGTGTCTCAGCAAGGACCTGGTGGCACAGGTCTCTCTGTAGTTCAGCAAGGACCGGGTGGCACAGGTACATCTCTGTCTCAGCAAGGACCTGGTGGCACAGGTATCTCTGTGTCTCAGCAAGGACCTGGTGGCACAGGTATCTCTCTGTCTCAGCAAGGACCTTGTGGCACAGGTATCTCTGCAGTTCAGCAAGGACCTGGTGGCACAGGTATCTCTGTAGTTCAGCAAGGACCTGGTGGCACAGTTATCTCAGTATCTCAGCAAGGACCTGGTGGCACAGGTATCTCTGTGTCTCAGCAAGGACCTGGTGGCACAGGTATCTCTGTAGTTCAGCAAGGACCTGGTGGCACAGGTATCTCTGTAGCTCAGCAAGGACCTGGTGGCACAGGTATCTCTGTAGTTCAACAAGGACCTGGTGGCACAGGCATCTCTGTAGCTCAACAAGGAACTGGTGGCACAGGTATCTCTGTAGTTCAGCAAGGACCTGGTGGCACAGGTATCTCAGTGTCTCAGCAAGGACCTGGTCGCACAGGTATCTCTGTAGCTCAGCAAGGACCTGGTGGCACAGGTATCTCTGTGTCTCAGCAAGGACAATGTGGCACAGGTATCTCTGTAGTTCAGCAAGGACCTGGTGGCACAGGTATCTCTGTAGTTCAGCAAGGACCTGGTGGCACAGGTATCTCTGTGTCTCAGCAAGGACCTGGTGGCACAGGTATCTCTGTAGTTCAACAGGGACCTGGTGGCACAGGTATCTCTGTAGTTCAGCAAGGACCTGGTGGCACAGGTACATCTGTAGCTCAGCAAGGACCTAGTGGCACAGGTACATCTGTGTCTCAGCAAGGACCTGGTGGCACAGTTATCTCTGTAGGTCAGCAAGGTCCTGGTGGCACAGGTATCTCTGTAGCTCAGCAAGGACCTGGTGGCACAGGTATCTCTGTAGCTCAGCAAGGACCTGGTGGCACAGGTATCTCTGTAGGTCAGCAAGGACCTGGTGGCACAGGTACCTCTGTGTCTCAGCAAGGACCTGGTGGCACAGGTATCTCGGTGTCTCAGCAAGGAACTGGTGGCACAGGTATCTCTGTGTCTCAGCAAGGACCTGGTGGCACCGGTATCTCGGTGTCTCAGCAAGGACCTGGTGGCACTGGTATCTCTGTGTCTCAGCAAGGACCTGGTGGCACATGTATCTCTGTGTCTCAGCAAGGACCTGGTGGCACAGGTATCTCTGTGTCTCAGCAAGGACCTGGAGGCACAGGTATCTCTGTAGGTCAGCAAGGACCTGGTGGCACAGGCATCTCTGTAGCTCAGCAAGGACCTGGTGGCACAGGTATCTCTGTAGTTCAACAAGGACCTTGTGGCACAGGCATCTCTGTAGCTCAGCAAGGACCTGGTGGCACAGGTATATCTATAGTTCAGCAAGGACCTGGTGGCACAGGTATCTCTGTAGCTCAGCAAGGACCTGGTGGCACAGGTATCTCTGTAGTTCAGCAAGGACCTGGTGGCACAATTATCTCTGTGTCTCAGAAAGGACCTGGTGGCACAGGAATCTCTGTGTCTCAGCAAGGACCTGGTGGCACAGGTAGCTCGGTGTCTCAGCAAGGAACTGGTGGCACAGGTATCTCTGGTTCTCAGCAAGGACCTGGAGGCACAGGTATCTCTGTGTCTCAGAAAGGACCAGGTGGCACAGGAATCTCTGTGTCTCAGCAAGGACCTGGTGGCACAGGAATCTCTGTGACTCAGCAAGGACCTGGTGGCACTGGTATCTCTGTGTCTCAGCAAGGAACTGGTGGCACAGGTATCTCGGTGTCTCAGCAAGGAACTGGTGGCACAGGTATCTCTGTGTCTCAGCAGGGACCTGGTGGCATAGGTATCTCTGTGTCTCAGCAAGGACCTGGTGGCACAGGTCTCTCTGTAGTTCAGCAAGGACCGGGTGGCACAGGTACATCTCTGTCTCAGCAAGGACCTGGTGGCACAGGTATCTCTGTGTCTCAGCAAGGACCTGGTGGCACAGGTATCTCTCTGTCTCAGCAAGGACCTTGTGGCACAGGTATCTCTGCAGTTCAGCAAGGACCTGGTGGCACAGGTATCTCTGTAGTTCAGCAAGGACCTGGTGGCACAGTTATCTCAGTATCTCAGCAAGGACCTGGTGGCACAGGTATCTCTGTGTCTCAGCAAGGACCTGGTGGCACAGGTATCTCTGTAGTTCAGCAAGGACCTGGTGGCACAGGTATCTCTGTAGCTCAGCAAGGACCTGGTGGCACAGGTATCTCTGTAGTTCAACAAGGACCTGGTGGCACAGGCATCTCTGTAGCTCAGCAAGGAACTGGTGGCACAGGTATCTCTGTAGTTCAGCAAGGACCTGGTGGCACAGGTATCTCAGTGTCTCAGCAAGGACCTGGTGGCACAGGTATCTCTGTGTCTCAGCAAGGACCTGGTGGCACAGGTATCTCTGTAGCTCAGCAAGGACCTGGTGGCACAGGTATCTCTGTGTCTCAGCAAGGACCTGGTGTCACAGGTATCTCTGTGTCTCAGCAAGGACCTGGTGGCACAGGTACCTCTGTAGTTCAGCAAGGACCTGGTGGCACAGGTATCTCTGTGACTCAGCAAGGACCTGGTGGCACAGGTACATCTGTGACTCAGCAAGGACCTGGTGGCACAGGTACATCTGTGACTCAGCAAAGACCTGGTGGCACAGGTATCTCTGTGTCTCAGCAAGGACCTGGTGGCACAGGTACATCTCTGTCTCAGCAAGGACCTGGTGGCACAGTTATCTCTGTGTCTCAGCAAGGACCTGGTGGCACAGGTATCTCTGTGTCTCAGCAAGGACCTGGTGGCACAGGTATCTCTGTAGTTCAGCAAGGACCTGGTGGCACCGGTATCTCTGTGTCTCAGCAAGGACCTGGTGGCACAGGTATCTCTGTAGTTCAGCAAGGACCTGGTGGCACCGGTATCTCTGTGTCTCAACAAGGACCTGGTGGCACAGGTACATCTCTGTCTCAGCAAGGACCTCGTGGCACAGGTATCTCTGTGTGTCAGCAAGGACCTGGTGACACAGGTATCTCTGTAGTTCAGCAAGGACCTGGTGGCACAGGTATCTCTGTAGTTCAGCAATGACCTGGTGGCACAGTTATCTCAGTGTCTCAGCAAGGACCTGGTGGCACAGGAATCTCTGTGTCTCAGCAAGGACCTGGTGGCACAGTTATCTCGGTGTCTCAGCAAGGACCTGGTGGCACAGGTATCTCTGTGTCTCAGCAAGGACCTGGTCGCACAGGTATCTCTGTAGCTCAGCAAGGACCTGGTGGCACAGGTATCTCTGTGTCTCAGCAAGGACAATGTGGCACAGGTATCTCTGTAGTTCAGCAAGGACCTGGTGGCACAGGTATCTCTGTAGTTCAGCAAGGACCTGGTGGCACAGGTATCTCTGTGTCTCAGCAAGGACCTGGTGGCACAGGTATCTCTGTAGTTCAACAGGGACCTGGTGGCACAGGTATCTCTGTAGTTCAGCAAGGACCTGGTGGCACAGGTACATCTGTAGCTCAGCAAGGACCTAGTGGCACAGGTACATCTGTGTCTCAGCAAGGACCTGGTGGCACAGTTATCTCTGTAGGTCAGCAAGGTCCTGGTGGCACAGGTATCTCTGTAGCTCAGCAAGGACCTGGTGGCACAGGTATCTCTGTAGCTCAGCAAGGACCTGGTGGCACAGGTATCTCTGTAGGTCAGCAAGGACCTGGTGGCACAGGTACCTCTGTGTCTCAGCAAGGACCTGGTGGCACAGGTATCTCGGTGTCTCAGCAAGGAACTGGTGGCACAGGTATCTCTGTGTCTCAGCAAGGACCTGGTGGCACCGGTATCTCGGTGTCTCAGCAAGGACCTGGTGGCACTGGTATCTCTGTGTCTCAGCAAGGACCTGGTGGCACATGTATCTCTGTGTCTCAGCAAGGACCTGGTGGCACAGGTATCTCTGTGTCTCAGCAAGGACCTGGAGGCACAGGTATCTCTGTAGGTCAGCAAGGACCTGGTGGCACAGGCATCTCTGTAGCTCAGCAAGGACCTGGTGGCACAGGTATCTCTGTAGTTCAACAAGGACCTTGTGGCACAGGCATCTCTGTAGCTCAGCAAGGTCCTGGTGGCACAGGTATATCTATAGTTCAGCAAGGACCTGGTGGCACAGGTATCTCTGTAGCTCAGCAAGGACCTGGTGGCACAGGTATCTCTGTAGTTCAGCAAGGACCTGGTGGCACAATTATCTCTGTGTCTCAGAAAGGACCTGGTGGCACAGGAATCTCTGTGTCTCAGCAAGGACCTGGTGGCACAGGTAGCTCGGTGTCTCAGCAAGGAACTGGTGGCACAGGTATCTCTGGTTCTCAGCAAGGACCTGGTGGCACAGGTATCTCTGTGTCTCAGAAAGGACCAGGTGGCACAGGAATCTCTGTGTCTCAGCAAGGACCTGGTGGCACAGGAATCTCTGTGACTCAGCAAGGACCTGGTGGCACTGGTATCTCTGTGTCTCAGCAAGGAACTGGTGGCACAGGTATCTCGGTGTCTCAGCAAGGAACTGGTGGCACAGGTATCTCTGTGTCTCAGCAGGGACCTGGTGGCACAGGTATCTCTGTGTCTCAGCAAGGACCTGGTGGCACAGGTCTCTCTGTAGTTCAGCAAGGACCGGGTGGCACAGGTACATCTCTGTCTCAGCAAGGACCTGGTGGCACAGGTATCTCTGTGTCTCAGCAAGGACCTGGTGGCACAGGTATCTCTCTGTCTCAGCAAGGACCTTGTGGCACAGGTATCTCTGCAGTTCAGCAAGGACCTGGTGGCACAGGTATCTCTGTAGTTCAGCAAGGACCTGGTGGCACAGTTATCTCAGTATCTCAGCAAGGACCTGGTGGCACAGGTATCTCTGTGTCTCAGCAAGGACCTGGTGGCACAGGTATCTCTGTAGTTCAGCAAGGACCTGGTGGCACAGGTATCTCTGTAGCTCAGCAAGGACCTGGTGGCACAGGTATCTCTGTAGTTCAACAAGGACCTGGTGGCACAGGCATCTCTGTAGCTCAGCAAGGAACTGGTGGCACAGGTATCTCTGTAGTTCAGCAAGGACCTGGTGGCACAGGTATCTCAGTGTCTCAGCAAGGACCTGGTGGCACAGGTATCTCTGTGTCTCAGCAAGGACCTGGTGGCACAGGTATCTCTGTAGCTCAGCAAGGACCTGGTGGCACAGGTATCTCTGTGTCTCAGCAAGGACCTGGTGTCACAGGTATCTCTGTGTCTCAGCAAGGACCTGGTGGCACAGGTACCTCTGTAGTTCAGCAAGGACCTGGTGGCACAGGTATCTCTGTGACTCAGCAAGGACCTGGTGGCACAGGTACATCTGTGACTCAGCAAGGACCTGGTGGCACAGGTACATCTGTGACTCAGCAAAGACCTGGTGGCACAGGTATCTCTGTGTCTCAGCAAGGACCTGGTGGCACAGGTACATCTCTGTCTCAGCAAGGACCTGGTGGCACAGTTATCTCTGTGTCTCAGCAAGGACCTGGTGGCACAGGTATCTCTGTGTCTCAGCAAGGACCTGGTGGCACAGGTATCTCTGTAGTTCAGCAAGGACCTGGTGGCACAGGTATCGCTGTAGTTCAGCAAGGACCTGGTGGCACAGTTATCTCAGTGTCTCAGCAAGGACCTGGTGGCACAGGAATCTCTGTGTCTCAGCAAGGATCTGGTGGCACAGTTATCTCGGTGTCTCAGCAAGGACCTGGTGGCACAGGTATCTCTGTGTCTCAGCAAGGACCTGGTGGCACAGGTATCTCTGTGTCTCAGCAAGGACCTGGTGGCACAGGTATCTCTGTGTCTCAGCAAGGACCTGGTGGCATAGGTATCTCTGTAGTTCAGCAAGGACCTGGTGGCACAGGTATCTCTGTAGCTCAGCAAGGACCTGGTGGCACAGGTATCTCTGTAGTTCAACATGGACCTGGTGGCACAGGCATCTCTGTAGCTCAGCAAGGACCTGGTGGCACAGGTATCTCTGTAGCTCAGCAATGACCTGGTGGCACAGGTATCTCTGTAGCTCAGCAAGGACCTGGTGGCACAGGTATCTCTGTGTCTCAGCAAGGACCTGGTCGCACAGGTATCTCTGTAGCTCAGCAAGGACCTGGTGGCAGAGGTATCTCTGTGTCTCAGCAAGGACATGGTGGCACAGGTATCTCTGTAGTTCAGCAAGGACCTTGTGGCACAGGTATCTCTGTGTCTCAGCAAGGACCTGGTGGCACAGGTATCTCTGTGTCTCAGCAAGGACCTGGTGGCACAGGTATCTCTGTAGTTCAGCAAGGACCTGGTGGCACTGGTATCTCTGTGTCTCAGCAAGGACCTGGAGGCACAGGTATCTCTGTAGGTCAGCAAGGACCTGGTGGCACAGGCATCTCTGTAGCTCAGCAAGGACCTGGTGGCACAGGTATCTCTGTAGTTCAACAAGGACCTTGTGGCACAGGCATCTCTGTAGCTCAGCAAGGACCTGGTGGCACAGGTATATCTATAGTTCAGCAAGGACCTGGTGGCACAGGTATCTCTGTAGCTCAGCAAGGACCTGGTGGCACAGGTATCTCTGTAGTTCAGCAAGGACCTGTTGGCACAATTATCTCTGTAGTTCAGCAAGGACCTGGTGGCACAGGTATCTCTGTAGTTCAGCAAGGACCTGGTGGCACAGGTATCTCTGTGTCTCAGCAAGGACCTGGTGGCACAGGTATCTCTGTAGTTCAACAGGGACCTGGTGGCACAGGTATCTCTGTAGTTCAGCAAGGACCTGGTGGCACAGGTACATCTGTAGCTCAGCAAGGACCTAGTGGCACAGGTACATCTGTGTCTCAGCAAGGACCTGGTGGCACAGTTATCTCTGTAGGTCAGCAAGGTCCTGGTGGCACAGGTATCTCTGTAGCTCAGCAAGGACCTGGTGGCACAGGTATCTCTGTAGCTCAGCAAGGACCTGGTGGCACAGGTATCTCTGTAGGTCAGCAAGGACCTGGTGGCACAGGTACCTCTGTGTCTCAGCAAGGACCTGGTGGCACAGGTATCTCGGTGTCTCAGCAAGGAACTGGTGGCACAGGTATCTCTGTGTCTCAGCAAGGACCTGGTGGCACCGGTATCTCGGTGTCTCAGCAAGGACCTGGTGGCACTGGTATCTCTGTGTCTCAGCAAGGACCTGGTGGCACATGTATCTCTGTGTCTCAGCAAGGACCTGGTGGCACAGGTATCTCTGTGTCTCAGCAAGGACCTGGAGGCACAGGTATCTCTGTAGGTCAGCAAGGACCTGGTGGCACAGGCATCTCTGTAGCTCAGCAAGGACCTGGTGGCACAGGTATCTCTGTAGTTCAACAAGGACCTTGTGGCACAGGCATCTCTGTAGCTCAGCAAGGACCTGGTGGCACAGGTATCTCTGTAGCTCAGCAAGGACCTGGTGGCACAGGTATCTCTGTAGGTCAGCAAGGACCTGGTGGCACAGGTACCTCTGTGTCTCAGCAAGGACCTGGTGGCACAGGTATCTCGGTGTCTCAGCAAGGAACTGGTGGCACAGGTATCTCTGTGTCTCAGCAAGGACCTGGTGGCACCGGTATCTCTGTAGTTCAACAAGGACCTTGTGGCACAGGCATCTCTGTAGCTCAGCAAGGACCTGGTGGCACAGGTATCTCTGTAGTTCAACAAGGACCTTGTGGCACAGGCATCTCTGTAGCTCAGCAAGGACCTGGTGGCACAGGTATCTCTGTAGCTCAGCAAGGACCTGGTGGCACAGGTATCTCTGTAGGTCAGCAAGGACCTGGTGGCACAGGTACCTCTGTGTCTCAGCAAGGACCTGGTGGCACAGGTATCTCGGTGTCTCAGCAAGGAACTGGTGGCACAGGTATCTCTGTGTCTCAGCAAGGACCTGGTGGCACCGGTATCTCGGTGTCTCAGCAAGGACCTGGTGGCACTGGTATCTCTGTGTCTCAGCAAGGACCTGGTGGCACATGTATCTCTGTGTCTCAGCAAGGACCTGGTGGCACAGGTATCTCTGTGTCTCAGCAAGGACCTGGAGGCACAGGTATCTCTGTAGGTCAGCAAGGACCTGGTGGCACAGGCATCTCTGTAGCTCAGCAAGGACCTGGTGGCACAGGTATCTCTGTAGTTCAACAAGGACCTTGTGGCACAGGCATCTCTGTAGCTCAGCAAGGTCCTGGTGGCACAGGTATATCTATAGTTCAGCAAGGACCTGGTGGCACAGGTATCTCTGTAGCTCAGCAAGGACCTGGTGGCACAGGTATCTCTGTAGTTCAGCAAGGACCTGGTGGCACAATTATCTCTGTGTCTCAGAAAGGACCTGGTGGCACAGGAATCTCTGTGTCTCAGCAAGGACCTGGTGGCACAGGTAGCTCGGTGTCTCAGCAAGGAACTGGTGGCACAGGTATCTCTGGTTCTCAGCAAGGACCTGGTGGCACAGGTATCTCTGTGTCTCAGAAAGGACCAGGTGGCACAGGAATCTCTGTGTCTCAGCAAGGACCTGGTGGCACAGGAATCTCTGTGACTCAGCAAGGACCTGGTGGCACTGGTATCTCTGTGTCTCAGCAAGGAACTGGTGGCACAGGTATCTCGGTGTCTCAGCAAGGAACTGGTGGCACAGGTATCTCTGTGTCTCAGCAGGGACCTGGTGGCACAGGTATCTCTGTGTCTCAGCAAGGACCTGGTGGCACAGGTCTCTCTGTAGTTCAGCAAGGACCGGGTGGCACAGGTACATCTCTGTCTCAGCAAGGACCTGGTGGCACAGGTATCTCTGTGTCTCAGCAAGGACCTGGTGGCACAGGTATCTCTCTGTCTCAGCAAGGACCTTGTGGCACAGGTATCTCTGCAGTTCAGCAAGGACCTGGTGGCACAGGTATCTCTGTAGTTCAGCAAGGACCTGGTGGCACAGTTATCTCAGTATCTCAGCAAGGACCTGGTGGCACAGGTATCTCTGTGTCTCAGCAAGGACCTGGTGGCACAGGTATCTCTGTAGTTCAGCAAGGACCTGGTGGCACAGGTATCTCTGTAGCTCAGCAAGGACCTGGTGGCACAGGTATCTCTGTAGTTCAACAAGGACCTGGTGGCACAGGCATCTCTGTAGCTCAGCAAGGAACTGGTGGCACAGGTATCTCTGTAGTTCAGCAAGGACCTGGTGGCACAGGTATCTCAGTGTCTCAGCAAGGACCTGGTGGCACAGGTATCTCTGTGTCTCAGCAAGGACCTGGTGGCACAGGTATCTCTGTAGCTCAGCAAGGACCTGGTGGCACAGGTATCTCTGTGTCTCAGCAAGGACCTGGTGTCACAGGTATCTCTGTGTCTCAGCAAGGACCTGGTGGCACAGGTACCTCTGTAGTTCAGCAAGGACCTGGTGGCACAGGTATCTCTGTGACTCAGCAAGGACCTGGTGGCACAGGTACATCTGTGACTCAGCAAGGACCTGGTGGCACAGGTACATCTGTGACTCAGCAAAGACCTGGTGGCACAGGTATCTCTGTGTCTCAGCAAGGACCTGGTGGCACAGGTACATCTCTGTCTCAGCAAGGACCTGGTGGCACAGTTATCTCTGTGTCTCAGCAAGGACCTGGTGGCACAGGTATCTCTGTGTCTCAGCAAGGACCTGGTGGCACAGGTATCTCTGTAGTTCAGCAAGGACCTGGTGGCACAGGTATCGCTGTAGTTCAGCAAGGACCTGGTGGCTCAGTTATCTCAGTGTCTCAGCAAGGACCTGGTGGCACAGGAATCTCTGTGTCTCAGCAAGGATCTGGTGGCACAGTTATCTCGGTGTCTCAGCAAGGACCTGGTGGCACAGGTATCTCTGTGTCTCAGCAAGGACCTGGTGGCACAGGTATCTCTGTGTCTCAGCAAGGACCTGGTGGCACAGGTATCTCTGTGTCTCAGCAAGGACCTGGTGGCATAGGTATCTCTGTAGTTCAGCAAGGACCTGGTGGCACAGGTATCTCTGTAGCTCAGCAAGGACCTGGTGGCACAGGTATCTCTGTAGTTCAACATGGACCTGGTGGCACAGGCATCTCTGTAGCTCAGCAAGGACCTGGTGGCACAGGTATCTCTGTAGCTCAGCAATGACCTGGTGGCACAGGTATCTCTGTAGCTCAGCAAGGACCTGGTGGCACAGGTATCTCTGTGTCTCAGCAAGGACCTGGTCGCACAGGTATCTCTGTAGCTCAGCAAGGACCTGGTGGCAGAGGTATCTCTGTGTCTCAGCAAGGACATGGTGGCACAGGTATCTCTGTAGTTCAGCAAGGACCTTGTGGCACAGGTATCTCTGTGTCTCAGCAAGGACCTGGTGGCACAGGTATCTCTGTGTCTCAGCAAGGACCTGGTGGCACAGGTATCTCTGTAGTTCAGCAAGGACCTGGTGGCACTGGTATCTCTGTGTCTCAGCAAGGACCTGGAGGCACAGGTATCTCTGTAGGTCAGCAAGGACCTGGTGGCACAGGCATCTCTGTAGCTCAGCAAGGACCTGGTGGCACAGGTATCTCTGTAGTTCAACAAGGACCTTGTGGCACAGGCATCTCTGTAGCTCAGCAAGGACCTGGTGGCACAGGTATATCTATAGTTCAGCAAGGACCTGGTGGCACAGGTATCTCTGTAGCTCAGCAAGGACCTGGTGGCACAGGTATCTCTGTAGTTCAGCAAGGACCTGTTGGCACAATTATCTCTGTGTCTCAGAAAGGACCTGGTGGCACAGGAATCTCTGTGTCTCAGCAAGGACCTGGTGGCACAGGAATCTCTGTGTCTCAGCAAGGACCTGGTGGCACAGGAATCTCTGTGACTCAGCAAGGACCTTGTGGCACCGGTATCTCTGTGTCTCAGCAAGGACCTGGTGGCACACGTAGCTCGGTGTCTCAGCAAGGAACTGGTGGCACAGGTATCTCTGGATCTCAGCAAGGACCTGGTGGCACAGGTATCTCTGTGTCTCAGAAAGGACCAGGTGGCACAGGAATCTCTGTGTCTCAGCAAGGTCCTGGTGGCACAGGAATCTCTGTGACTCAGCAAGGACCTGGTGGCACTGGTATCTCTGTGTCTCAGCAAGGAACTGGTGGCACAGGTATCTCGGTGTCTCAGCAAGGAACTGGTGGCACAGGTATCTCTGTGTCTCAGCAGGGACCTGGTGGCACAGGTATCTCTGTGTCTCAGCAAGGAACTGGTGGCACAGGTACCTCTGTGTCTCAGCAAGGACCTGGTGGCACTGGCATCTCTGTAGCTCAGCAAGGACCTGGTGGCACAGGTATCTCTGTAGTTCAGCAAGGACCTGGTGGCACAGCTATCTCTGTAGCTCAGCAAGGACCTGGTGGCACAGGTATCTCTGTGTCTCAGCAAGGACCTGGTCGCACAGGTATCTCTGTAGCTCAGCAAGGACCTGGTGGCACAGGTATCTCTGTGTCTCAGCAAGGACATGGTGGCACAGGTATCTCTGTAGTTCAGCAAGGACCTGGTGGCACTGGTATCTCTGTGTCTCAGCAAGGACCTGGTGGCACAGGTATCTCTGTGTCTCAGCAAGGACCTGGTGGCACAGGTATCTCTGTAGTTCAGCAAGGACCTGGTGGCACAATTATCTCTGTGTCTCAGAAAGGACCTGGTGGCACAGGAATCTCTGTGTCTCAGCAAGGACCTGGTGGCACAGGAATCTCTGTGTCTCAGCAAGGACCTGCTGGCACAGGAATCTCTGTGACTCAGCAAGGACCTTGTGGCACCGGTATCTCTGTGTCTCAGCAAGGACCTGGTGGCACAGGTAGCTCGGTGTCTCAGCAAGGAACTGGTGGCACAGGTATCTCTGGTTCTCAGCAAGGACCTGGTGGCACAGGTATCTCTGAGTCTCAGAAAGGAGCAGGTGGCACAGGAATCTCTGTGTCTCACCAAGGACCTGGTGGCACAGGAATCTCTGTGACTCAGCAAGGACCTGGTGGCACTGGTATCTCTGTGTCTCAGCAAGGAACTGGTGGCACAGTTATCTCGGTGTCTCAGCAAGGAACTGGTGGCACAGGTATCTCTGTGTCTCAGCAGGGACCTGGTGGCACAGGTATCTCTGTGTCTCAGCAAGGAACTGGTGGCACAGGTACCTCTGTGTCTCAGCAAGGACCTGGTGGCACAGGCATCTCTGTAGCTCAGCAAGGACCTGGTGGCACAGGTATCTCTGTAGTTCAGCAAGGACCTGGTGGCACAGGTATCTCTGTAGCTCAGCAAGGACCTGGTGGCACAGGTATCTCTGTGTCTCAGCAAGGACCTGGTCGCACAGGTATCTCTGTAGCTCAGCAAGGACCTGGTGGCACAGGTATCTCTGTGTCTCAGCAAGGACATGGTGGCACAGGTATCTCTGTAGTTCAGCAAGGACCTGGTGGCACAGGTATCTCTGTGTCTCAGCAAGGACCTGGTGGCACAGGTATCTCTGTGTCTCAGCAAGGACCTGGTGGCACAGGTATCTCTGTAGTTCAGCAAGGACCTGGTGGCACAGGTATCTCTGTGTCTCAGCAAGGACCTGGTGGCACAGGTATCTCTGTACGTCAGCAAGGACCTGGTGGCACAGGCATCTCTGTAGCTCAGCAAGGACCTGGTGGCACAGGTATCTCTGTAGTTCAACAAGGACCTTGTGGCACAGGCATCTCTGTAGCTCAGCAAGGACCTGGTGGCACAGGTATATCTATAGTTCAGCAAGGACCTGGTGGCACAGGTATCTCTGTAGCTCAGCAAGGACCTGGTGGCACAGGTATCTCTGTAGTTCAGCAAGGACCTGGTGGCACAATTATCTCTGTGTCTCAGAAAGGACCTGGTGGCACAGGAATCTCTGTGTCTCAGCAAGGACCTGGTGGCACAGGAATCTCTGTGTCTCAGCAAGGACCTGGTGGCACAGGAATCTCTGTGACTCAGCAAGGACCTGGTGGCACCGGTATCTCTGTGTCTCAGCAAGGACCTGGTGGCACAGGTATCTCGGTGTCTCAGCAAGGAACTGGTGGCACAGGTATCTCTGTGTCTCAGCAAGGACCTGGTGGCACAGGTATCTCTGTGTCTCAGAAAGGACCAGGTGGCACAGGAATCTCTGTGTCTCAGCAAGGACCTGGTGGCACAGGAATCTCTGTGACTCAGCAAGGACCTGGTGGCACCGGTATCTCTGTGTCTCAGCAAGGAACTGGTGGCACAGGTATCTCGGTGTCTCAGCAAGGAACTGGTGGCACAGGTATCTCTGTGTCTCAGCAGGGACCTGGTGGCACAGGTATCTCTGTGTCTCAGCAAGGAACTGGTGGCACAGGTACCTCTGTGTCTCAGCAAGGACCTGGTGGCACAGGTATCTCGGTGTCTCAGCAAGGAACTGGTGGCACAGGTATCTCTGTGTCTCAGCAAGGACCTGGTGGCACCGGTATCTCGGTGTCTCAGCAAGGACCTGGTGGCACAGGTATCTCTGTGTCTCAGCAAGGACCTGGTGGCACAGGTATCTCTGTAGTTCAACAGGGACCTGGTGGCACAGGTATCTCTGTAGTTTAGCATGGACCTGGTGGCACAGGTACATCTGTAGCTCAGCAAGGACCTGGTGGCACAGGTACATCTGTAGCTCAGCAAGGACCTGGTGGCACAGGTACAACTGTGTCTCAGAAAGGACCTGGTGGCACAGGTATCTCTGTGTCTCAGCAAGGACCTGGTGGCACAGGTATCTCTGTGTCTCAGCAAGGACCTGGTGGCACAGGTATCTCGGTGTCTCAGCAAGGACCTGGTGGCACAGGTATCTCTGTGTCACAGCAAGGACCTGGTGGCACAGGTAACTCTGTAGTTCAGCAAGGCCCTGGTGGCACAGGTATCTCTGTGTCTCAGCAAGGACCTGGTGGCACAGGTACATCTGTGACTCAGCAAGGACCTGGTGGCACAGGTACAACTGTGACTCAGCAAGGACCTGGTGGCACAGGTACCTCTGTAGTTCAGCAAGGACCTGGTGGCACAGGTACATCTGTGACTCAGCAAGGACCTGGTGGCACAGGTACCTCTGTAGTTCAGCAAGGACCTGGTGGCACAGGTACATCTGTGACTCAGCAAGGACCTGGTGGCACAGGTACATCTGTGACTCAGTAAAGACCTGGTGGCAAAGGTATCTCTGTGTCTCAGCAAGGACCTGGTGGCACAGTTACATCTATGTCTCAGCAAGGACCTGGTGGCACAGGTATCTCTGTGTCTCAGCAAGGACCTGGTGGCACAGGTATCTCTGTAGGTCAGCAAGGACCTGGTGGCACAGGCATCTCTGTAGCTCAGCAAGGACCTGGTGGCACAGGTATCTCTGTAGTTCAACAAGGACCTGGTGGCACAGGTATCTCTGTAGCTCAGCAAGGACCTGGTGGCACAGGTATCTCTGTAGTTCAGCAAGGACCTGGTGGGACAATTATCTCTGTGTCTCAGAAAGGACCTGGTGGCACAGGTATCTCTGTAATTCAGCAAGGACCTGGTGGCACAGGTATCTCTGTAATTCAGCAAGGACCTGGTGGCACAGGTATCTCTGTGTCTCAGCAAGGACCTGGTGGCACAGGTACATCTGTGTCTCATCAAGGACCTGGTGGCACAGGTATCTCTGTAATTCAGCAAGGACCTGGTGGCACAGGTATCCCTGTGTCTCAGCAAGGACCCGGTGGCACAGATACATCTGTGTCACAGCAAGGACCTGGTGGCACAGGTATCTCTGTGTCTCAGCAAGGACCTTTTGGCACAGGTATCTCTGTAGCTCAGCAAGGACCTGGTGGCACAGCTATCTCTGTGTCTCAGCAAGGTCCTGGTGGCACAGGTATCTCTGTGTCTCAGCAAGGACCTGGTGGCACAGGTATCTCTGTAGTTCAGCAAGGACCTGATGGCACAGGTATCTCTGTGTCTCAGCAAGGACCTGGTGGCACAGGTATCTCTGTAGGTCAGCAAGGACCTGGTGGCACAGGCATCTCTGTAGCTCAGCAAGGACCTGGTGGCACAGGTATCTCTGTAGTTCAACAAGGACCTGGTGGCACAGGTATCTCTGTAGCTCAGCAAGGACCTGGTGGCACAGGTATCTCTGTAGTTCAGCAAGGACCTGGTGGGACAATTATCTCTGTGTCTCAGAAAGGACCTGGTGGCACAGGAATCTCTGTGTCTCAGCAAGGACCTGGTGGCACAGGAATCTCTGTGTCTCAGCAAGGACCTGGTGGCACAGGAATCTCTGTGACTCAGCAAGGACCTTGTGGCACCGGTATCTCTGTGTCTCAGCAAGGACCTGGTGGCACAGGTAGCTCGGTGTCTCAGCAAGGAACTGGTGGCACAGGTATCTCTGGTTCTCAGCAAGGACCTGGTGGCACAGGTATCTCTGTGTCTCAGAAAGGACCAGGTGGCACAGGAATCTCTGTGTCTCAGCAAGGACCTGGTGGCACAGGAATCTCTGTGACTCAGCAAGGACCTGGTGGCACTGGTATCTCTGTGTCTCAGCAAGGAACTGGTGGCACAGGTATCTCGGTGTCTCAGCAAGGAACTGGTGGCACAGGTATCTCTGTGTCTCAGCAGGGACCTGTTGGCACAGGTATCTCTGTGTCTCAGCAAGGAACTGGTGGCACAGGTACCTCTGTGTCTCAGCAAGGACCTGGTGGCACAGGCATCTCTGTAGCTCAGCAAGGACCTGGTGGCACAGGTATCTCTGTAGTTCAGCAAGGACCTGGTGGCACAGGTATCTCTGTAGCTCAGCAAGGACCTGGTGGCACAGGTATCTCTGTGTCTCAGCAAGGACCTGGTCGCACAGGTATCTCTGTAGCTCAGCAAGGACCTGGTGGCACAGGTATCTCTGTGTCTCAGCAAGGACCTGGTGGCACAGGTATCTCTGTAGTTCAGCAAGGAACTGGTGGCACAGGTACCTCTGTGTCTCAGCAAGGACCTGGTGGCACAGGTATCTCTGTACGTCAGCAAGGACCTGGTGGCACAGGCATCTCTGTAGCTCAGCAAGGACCTGGTGGCACAGGTATCTCTGTAGTTCAACAAGCACCTTGTGGCACAGGCATCTCTGTAGCTCAGCAAGGACCTGGTGGCACAGGTATATCTATAGTTCAGCAAGGACCTGGTGGCACAGGTATCTCTGTAGCTCAGCAAGGACCTGGTGGCACAGGTATCTCTGTAGTTCAGCAAGGACCTGGTGGCACAATTATCTCTGTGTCTCAGAAAGGACCTGGTGGCACAGGAATCTCTGTGTCTCAGCAAGGACCTGGTGGCACAGGAATCTCTGTGTCTCAGCAAGGACCTGGTGGCACAGGAATCTCTGTGACTCAGCAAGGACCTGGTGGCACCGGTATCTCTGTGTCTCAGCAAGGAACTGGTGGCACAGGTATCTCGGTGTCTCAGCAAGGAACTGGTGGCACAGGTATCTCTGTGTCTCAGCAAGGACCTGGTGGCACAGGTATCTCTGTGTCTCAGAAAGGACCAGGTGGCACAGGAATCTCTGTGTCTCAGCAAGGACCTGGTGGCACAGGAATCTCTGTGACTCAGCAAGGACCTGGTGGCACCGGTATCTCTGTGTCTCAGCAAGGAACTGGTGGCACAGGTATCTCTGTGTCTCAGCAGGGACCTGGTGGCACAGGTATCTCTGTGTCTCAGCAAGGAACTGGTGGCACAGGTACCTCTGTGTCTCAGCAAGGACCTGGTGGCACAGGTATCTCGGTGTCTCAGCAAGGAACTGGTGGCACAGGTATCTCTGTGTCTCAGCAAGGACCTGGTGGCACCGGTATCTCGGTGTCTCAGCAAGGACCTGGTGGAACAGGTAACTCTGTGTCTCAGAAAGGACCTGGTGGCACAGGTATCTCTGTGTCTCAGCAAGGACCTGGTGGCACAGGTATCTCTGTGTCTCAGCAAGGACCTGGTGGCACAGGTATCTCGGTGTCTCAGCAAGGACCTGGTGGCACAGGTACCTCTGTGTCTCAGCAAGGACCTGGTGGAACAGGTAACTCTGTGTCTCAGAAAGGACCTGGTGGCACAGGTATCTCTGTGTCTCAGCAAGGACCTGGTGGCACAGGTATCTCTGTGTCTCAGCAAGGACCTGGTGGCACAGGTGTCTCGGTGTCTCAGCAAGGACCTGGTGGCACAGGTATCTCTGTGTCTCAGCAAGGACCTGGTGGCACAGGTACCTCTGTAGTTCAGCAAGGCCCTGGTGGCACAGGTATCTCTGTGTCTCAGCAAGGACCTGGTGGCACAGGTACATCTGTGACTCAGCAAGGACCTGGTGGCACAGGTACAACTGTGACTCAGCAACGACCTGGTGGCACAGGTACCTCTGTAGTTCAGCAAGGACCTGGTGGCACAGGTACATCTGTGACTCAGCAAGGACCTGGTGGCACAGGTACCTCTGTAGTTCAGCAAGGACCTGGTGGCACAGGTACATCTGTGACTCAGCAAGGACCTGGTGGCACAGGTACATCTGTGACTCAGTAAAGACCTGGTGGCAAAGGTATCTCTGTGTCTCAGCAAGGACCTGGTGGCACAGTTACATCTATGTCTCAGCAAGGACCTGGTGGCACAGGTATCTCTGTGTCTCAGCAAGGACCTGGTGGCACAGGTACATCTGTGGTTCAGCAAGTACCTGGTGGCACAGGTATCTCTGTAATTCAGCAAGGACCTGTTGGCACAGGTATCTCTGTAATTCAGCAAGGACCTGGTGGCACAGGTATCTCTGTGTCTCAGCAAGTACCTGGTGGCACAGGTACATCTGTGTCTCATCAAGGACCTGGTGGCACAGGTATCTCTGTAATTCAGCAAGGACCTGCTGGCACAGGTATCCCTGTGTCTCAGCAAGGACCCGGTGGCACAGATACATCTGTGTCACAGCAAGGACCTGGTGGCACAGGTATCTCTGTGTCTCAGCAAGGACCTTTTGGCACAGGTATCTCTGTAGCTCAGCAAGGACCTGGTGGCACAGGTATCTCTGTGTCTCAGCAAGGTCCTGGTGGCACAGGTATCTCTGTGTCTCAGCAAGGACCTGGTGGCACAGGTATCTCTGTAGTTCAGCAAGGACCTGATGGCACAGGTATCTCTGTGTCTCAGCAAGGACCTGGTGGCACAGGTATCTCTGTAGGTCAGCAAGGACCTGGTGGCACAGGCATCTCTGTAGCTCAGCAAGGACCTGGTGGCACAGGTATCTCTGTAGTTCAACAAGGACCTGGTGGCTCAGGCATCTCTGTAGCTCAGCAAGGACCTGGTGGCACAGGTATATCTATAGTTCAGCAAGGACCTGGTGGCACAGGTATCTCTGTAGCTCAGCAAGGACCTGGTGGCACAGGTATCTCTGTAGTTCAGCAAGGACCTGGTGGCACAATTATCTCTGTGTCTCAGAAAGGACCTGGTGGCACAGGAATCTCTGTGTCTCAGCAAGGACCTGGTGGCACAGGAATGTCTGTGACTCAGCAAGGACCTGGTGGCACCGGTATCTCTGTGTCTCAGCAAGGACCTGGTGGCACAGGTATGTCGGTGTCTCAGCAAGGAACTGGTGGCACAGGTATCTCTGTGTCTCAGCAAGGACCTGGTGGCACAGGTATCTCTGTGTCTCAGAAAGGGCCTGGTGGCACAGGAATCTCTCTGTCTCAGCAAGGACCTGGTGGCACAGGAATCTCTGTGACTCATTAAGGACCTGGTGGCACCAGTATCTCTGTGTCTCAGCAAGGAACTGGTTGCACAGGTATCTCGGTGTCTTTGCAAGGAACTGGTGGCACAGGTATCTCTGTGTCTCAGCATGGACCTGGTGGCACAGGTATCTCTGTGTCTCAGCAAGGAACTGGTGGCACAGGTACCTCTGTGTCTCAGCAAGGACCTGGTGGCACAGGTATCTCGGTGTCTCAGCAAGGAACTGGTGGCACAGGTATCTCTGTGTCTCAGCAAGGACCTGGTGGCACCGGTATCTCTGTGTCTCTGCAAGGACCTGGTGGCACAGGTATCTCTGTGTCTCAGAAAGGACCTGGTGGCACAGGTATCTCTGTGTCTCAGCAAGGACCTGGTGGCACAGGTATCTCTGTGTCTCAGCAAGGACCTGGTGGCACAGGTATCTCGGTGTCTCAGCAAGGACCTGGTGGCACAGGTATCTCTGTGTCTCAGCAAGGACCTGGTGGCACAGGTACCTCTGTAGTTCAGCAAGGACCTGGTGGCACAGGTATCTCGGTGTCTCAGCAAGGACCTGGTGGCACAGGTATCTCTGTGTCTCAGCAAGGACCTGGTGGCACAGGTACCTCTGTAGTTCAGCAAGGACCTGGTGGCACATGTATCTCTGTGACTCAGCAAGGACCTGGTGGCACAGGTATCTCTGTGTCTCAGCAAGGACCTGGAGGCACAGGTACATCTGTGACTCAGCAAGGACCTGGTGGCACAGGTACAACTGTGACTCAGCAAGGACCTGGTGGAACAGGTACCTCTGTAGTTCAGCAAGGACCTGGTGGCACAGGTACATCTGTGACTCAGCAAGGACCTGGTGGCACAGGTACCTCTGTAGTTCAGCAAGGATCTGGTGACACAGGTACATCTGTGACTCAGCAAGGACCTGGTGGCACAGGTACATCTGTGACTCAGCAAAGACCTGGTGGCACAGGTATCTCTGTGTCTCAGCAAGGACCTGGTGGCACAGGTATCTCTGTGTCTCAGCAAGGACCTGGTGGCACAGGTACATCTATGTCTCAGCAAGGACCTGGTGGCACAGGTATCTCTGTGTCTCAGCAAGGACCTGGTGGCAAAGGTACATTTGTGTCTCTGCAAGGAACTGGTGGCACAGGTATCTCTGTAATTCAGCAAGGACCTGGTGGCACAGGTATCTCTGTGTCTCAGCAAGGACCTGGTGGCACAGGTACCTCTGTAGTTCAGCAAGGACCTGGTGGCACAGGTATCTCTGTGTCTCAGCAAGGACCTGCTGGCAGAGATACATCTATGTCTCAGCAAGGACCTGGTGGCACAGGTATCTCTGTGTCTCAACAAGGACCTGGTGGCACAGGTATCTCTGTGTCTCAGCAAGGACCTGGTGGCACAGGTACATCTCTGTCTGAGCAAGGACCTGGTGGCACAGGTATCTCTGTGTCTCAGCAAGGACCTGGTGGCACAGGTATCTCTGTGTCTCAGCAAGGACCTGGTGGCACAGGTATCTCTGTAGTTCAGCAAGGACCTGGTGGCACAGGTATCTCTGTAGTTCAGCAAGGACCTGGTGGCACAGTTATCTCAGTGTCTCAGCAAGGACCTGGTGGCACAGGAATCTCTGTGTCTCAGCAAGGATCTGTTGGCACAGTTATCTCGGTGTCTCAGCAAGGACCTGGTGGTACAGGTATCTCTGTGTCTCAGAAAGGACCTGGTGGCACAGGTATCTCTGTGTCTCAGCAAGGACCTGGTGGCACAGGTATCTCTGTGTCTCAGCAAGCACCTGGTGGCACAGGTATCTCGGTGTCTCAGCAAGGACCTGGTGGCACAGGTATCTCTGTGTCTCAGCAAGGACCTGGTGGCACAGGTACCTCTGTAGTTCAGCAAGGACCTGGTGGCACAGGTATCTCGGTGTCTCAGCAAGGACCTGGTGGCACAGGTATCTCTGTGTCTCAGCAAGGACCTGGTGGCACAGGTACCTCTGTAGTTCAGCAAGGACCTGGTGGCACATGTATCTCTGTGACTCAGCAAGGACCTGGTGGCACAGGTATCTCTGTGTCTCAGCAAGGACCTGGAGGCACAGGTACATCTGTGACTCAGCAAGGACCTGGTGGCACAGGTACAACTGTGACTCAGCAAGGACCTGGTGGAACAGGTACCTCTGTAGTTCAGCAAGGACCTGGTGGCACAGGTACATCTGTGACTCAGCAAGGACCTGGTGGCACAGGTACCTCTGTAGTTCAGCAAGGATCTGGTGACACAGGTACATCTGTGACTCAGCAAGGACCTGGTGGCACAGGTACATCTGTGACTCAGCAAAGACCTGGTGGCACAGGTATCTCTGTGTCTCAGCAAGGACCTGGTGGCACAGGTATCTCTGTGTCTCAGCAAGGACCTGGTGGCACAGGTACATCTATGTCTCAGCAAGGACCTGGTGGCACAGGTATCTCTGTGTCTCAGCAAGGACCTGGTGGCAAAGGTACATTTGTGTCTCAGCAAGGACCTGGTGGCACAGGTATCTCTGTAATTCAGCAAGGACCTGGTGGCACAGGTATCTCTGTGTCTCAGCAAGGACCTGGTGGCACAGGTACCTCTGTAGTTCAGCAAGGACCTGGTGGCACAGGTATCTCTGTGTCTCAGCAAGGACCTGCTGGCAGAGATACATCTATGTCTCAGCAAGGACCTGGTGGCACAGGTATCTCTGTGTCTCAACAAGGACCTGGTGGCACAGGTATCTCTGTGTCTCAGCAAGGACCTGGTGGCACAGGTACATCTCTGTCTGAGCAAGGACCTGGTGGCACAGGTATCTCTGTGTCTCAGCAAGGACCTGGTGGCACAGGTATCTCTGTGTCTCAGCAAGGACCTGGTGGCACAGGTATCTCTGTAGTTCAGCAAGGACCTGGTGGCACAGGTATCTCTGTAGTTCAGCAAGGACCTGGTGGCACAGTTATCTCAGTGTCTCAGCAAGGACCTGGTGGCACAGGAATCTCTGTGTCTCAGCAAGGACCTGTTGGCACAGTTATCTCGGTGTCTCAGCAAGGACCTGGTGGTACAGGTATCTCTGTGTCTCAACTAGGACCTGGTGGCACAGGTATCTCTGTGTCTCAGCAAGGACCTGGTGGCACAGGTATCTCTGTGTCTCAGCAAGGACCTGGTGGCACAGGTATCTCTGTAGTTCAGCAAGGACCTGGTGGCACAGGTATCTCTGTAGATCAGCAAGGACCTGGTGGCACAGGTATCTCTGTAGTTCAACAAGGACCTGGTGGCACAGGCATCTCTGTAGCTCAGCAAGGAACTGGTGGCACAGGTATCTCTGTAGTTCAGCAAGGACCTGGTGGCACAGGTATCTCAGTAGCTCAGCAAGGACCTGGTGGCACAGGTATCTCTGTGTCTCAGCAAGGACCTGGTGGCACAGGTATCTCTGTGTCTCAGCAAGGACCTGGTGGCACAGGTATCTCTGTGTCTCAGCAAGGACCTGGTGGCACAGGTATCTCTGTAGTTCAGCAAGGACCTGGTGGCACAGGTATCTCTGTGTCTCAGCAAGGACATGGTGGCACAGGTATCTCTGTAGTTCAGCAAGGACCTGTTGGCACAGGTATCTCTGTAGTTCAGCAAGGACCTGGTGGCACAGGTACATCTGTAGCTCAGCAAGGACCTGGTGGCACAGGTACATCTGTGTCTCAGCAAGGACCTGGTGGCACAGGTATCTCTGTAGTTCAGCAAGGACCTGGTGTCACAGGTACATCTGTGTCTCAGCAAGGACCTGGTGGCACAGATATCTCTGTAATTCAGCAAGGACCTGGAGGCACAGGTATCTCTGTAGTTCAGCAAGGACCTGGTGGCACAGGTACATCTGTGTCTCAGCAAGGACCTGGAGGCACAGGTATCTCTGTGTCTCAGCAAGGAACTGGTAGCACAGGTATCTCTGTAGTTCAGCAAGGACCTGGTGGCACTGGTATCTCTGTAGCTCAACAAGGACCTGGTGGCACAGGTACATCTGTGTCTCAGCAAGGAACTGGTGGCACAGGTATCTCTGTGTCTCAGCAAGGACCTGGTGGCACAGGTATCTCTCTGTCTCAGCAAGGACCTGGTGGCACAGGTATCTCTGTGTCTCAGCAAGGACCTGGTGGCACAGGTATCTCTGTGTCTCAGCAAGGACCTGGTGGCACAGGTATCTCTGTGTCTCAGCAAGGACCTGGTGGCACAGGTACCTCTGTAGTTCAGCAAGGACCTGGTGGCACAGGTACATCTGTGATTCAGCAAGGACCTGCTGGCACAGGTACATCTGTGACTCAGCAAGGACCTGGTGGCACAGGTACATCTGTGACTCAGCAAAGACCTGGTGGCACAAGTATCTCTGTGTCTCAGCAAGGACCTGGTGGCACAGGTATCTCTGTGTCTCAGCAAGGACCTGGTGGCACAGGTACATCTATGTCTCAGCAAGGACCTGGTGGCACAGGTATCTCTGTAATTCAGCAAGGACCTGGTGGCACAGGTACATCTGTGTCTCAACAAGGACCTGGTGGCACAGGTATCTCTGTAATTCAGCAAGGACCTGGTGGCACAGGTATCTCTGTAATTCAGCAAGGACCCGGTGGCACAGGTATCTCTGTGTCTCAGCAAGGACCCGGTGGCACAGGTATCTCTGTGTCTCAGCAAGGACCTGGTGGCACAGGTATCTCTGTGTCTCAGCAAGGACCCGGTGGCACAGGTATCTCTGTGTCTCAGCAAGGACCTGGTGGCACAGGTAACTCTGTGTCTCAGCAAGGACCTGGTGGCACAGGTATCACTGTGTCTCAGCAATGAGCTGGTGGCACAGGTACCTCTGTAGTTCAGCAAGGACCTGGTGGCACAGGTATCTCTGTGTCTCAGCTAGGACCTGGTGGCACAGGTACATCTATGTCTCAGCAAGGACCTGGTGGCACAGGTCTCTCTGTAGTTCAGCAAGGACCTGGTGGCACAGGTACATCTCTGTCTCAGCAAGGACCTGGTGGCACAGGTATCTCTGTGTCTCAGCAAGGACCTGGTGGCACAGGTACCTCTGAAGTTCAGCAAGGACCAGGTGGCACATGTATCTCTGTGTCTCAGCAAGGACCTGGTGGCACAGGTACATCTATGTCTCAGCAAGGACCTGGTGGCACAGGTCTCTCTGTAGTTCAGCAAGGATCTGGTGGCACAGGTACATCTCTGTCTCAGCAAGGACCTGGTGGCACAGGTATCTCTGTGTCTCAGCAACGACCTGGTGGCACAGGTATCTCTGTAGTTCAGCAAGGACCTGGTGGCCCAGTTATCTCAGTGTCTCAGCAAGGACCTGGTGGCACAGGAATCTCTGTGTCTCTGCAGGGACCTGGTGGCACAGTTATCTCCGTGTCTCAGCAAGGACCTGGTGGCACAGGTATCTCTGTGTCTCAGCAAGGACCTGGTGGCACAGGTATCTCTGTGTCTCAGCAAGGACCTGGTGGCACAGGTATCTCTGTGTCTCAGCAAGGACCTGGTGGCACAGGTATCTCTGTAGTTCAGCAAGGACCTGGTGGCACAGGTACCTCTGTGTCTCAGCAAGGACCTGGTGGCACAGGTATCTCTGTAGTTCAGCAAGGACCTGGTGGCACAGGTATCTCTGTAGCTCAGCAAGGACCTGGTGGCACAGGTATCTCTGTAGTTCAACAAGGACCTGGTGGCACAGGTATCTTTGTAGTTCAGCAAGGACCTGGTGGCACAGGTACATCTGTAGCTCAGCAAGGACCTGGTGGCACAGGTACATCTGTGTCTCAGCAAGGACCTGCTGGCAGAGATACATCTATGTCTCAGCAAGGACCTGGTGGCACAGGTATCTCTGTGTCTCAACAAGGACCTGGTGGCACAGGTATCTCTGTGTCTCAGCAAGGACCTGGTGGCACAGGTCCATCTCTGTCTGAGCAAGGACCTGGTGGCACAGGTATCTCTGTGTCTCAGCAAGGACCTGGTGGCACAGGTATCTCTGTGTCTCAGCAAGGACCTGGTGGCACAGGTATCTCTGTAGTTCAGCAAGGACCTGGTGGCACAGGTATCTCTGTAGTTCAGCAAGGACCTGGTGGCACAGTTATCTCAGTGACTCAGCAAGGACCTGGTGGCACAGGAATCTCTGTGTCTCAGCAAGGACCTGTTGGCACAGTTATCTCGGTGTCTCAGCAAGGACCTGGTGGTACAGGTATCTCTGTGTCTCAACTAGGACCTGGTGGCACAGGTATCTCTGTGTCTCAGCAAGGACCTGGTGGCACAGGTATCTCTGTGTCTCAGCAAGGACCTGGTGGCACAGGTATCTCTGTAGTTCAGCAAGGACCTGGTGGCACAGGTATCTCTGTAGATCAGCAAGGACCTGGTGGCACAGGTATCTCTGTAGTTCAACAAGGACCTGGTGGCACAGGCATCTCTGTAGCTCAGCAAGGAACTGGTGGCACAGGTATCTCTGTAGTTCAGCAAGGACCTGGTGGCACAGGTATCTCAGTAGCTCAGCAAGGACCTGGTGGCACAGGTATCTCTGTGTCTCAGCAAGGACCTGGTGGCACAGGTATCTCTGTGTCTCAGCAAGGACCTGGTGGCACAGGTATCTCTGTGTCTCAGCAAGGACCTGGTGGCACAGGTATCTCTGTAGTTCAGCAAGGACCTGGTGGCACAGGTATCTCTGTGTCTCAGCAAGGACATGGTGGCACAGGTATCTCTGTAGTTCAGCAAGGACCTGGTGGCACAGGTATCTCTGTAGTTCAGCAAGGACCTGGTGGCACAGGTACATCTGTAGCTCAGCAAGGACCTGGTGGCACAGGTACATCTGTGTCTCAGCAAGGACCTGGTGGCACAGGTATCTCTGTAGTTCAGCAAGGACCTGGTGTCACAGGTACATCTGTGTCTCAGCAAGGACCTGGTGGCACAGATATCTCTGTAATTCAGCAAGGACCTGGAGGCACAGGTATCTCTGTAGTTCAGCAAGGACCTGGTGGCACAGGTACATCTGTGTCTCAGCAAGGACCTGGAGGCACAGGTATCTCTGTGTCTCAGCAAGGAACTGGTAGCACAGGTATCTCTGTAGTTCAGCAAGGACCTGGTGGCACTGGTATCTCTGTAGCTCAACAAGGACCTGGTGGCACAGGTACATCTGTGTCTCAGCAAGGAACTGGTGGCACAGGTATCTCTGTGTCTCAGCAAGGACCTGGTGGCACAGGTATCTCTCTGTCTCAGCAAGGACCTGGTGGCACAGGTATCTCTGTGTCTCAGCAAGGACCTGGTGGCACAGGTATCTCTGTGTCTCAGCAAGGACCTGGTGGCACAGGTATCTCTGTGTCTCAGCAAGGACCTGGTGGCACAGGTACCTCTGTAGTTCAGCAAGGACCTGGTGGCACAGGTACATCTGTGATTCAGCAAGGACCTGCTGGCACAGGTACATCTGTGACTCAGCAAGGACCTGGTGGCACAGGTACATCTGTGACTCAGCAAAGACCTGGTGGCACAAGTATCTCTGTGTCTCAGCAAGGACCTGGTGGCACAGGTATCTCTGTGTCTCAGCAAGGACCTGGTGGCACAGGTACATCTATGTCTCAGCAAGGACCTGGTGGCACAGGTATCTCTGTAATTCAGCAAGGACCTGGTGGCACAGGTACATCTGTGTCTCAGCAAGGACCTGGTGGCACAGGTATCTCTGTAATTCAGCAAGGACCTGGTGGCACAGGTATCTCTGTAATTCAGCAAGGACCTGGTCGCACAGGTATCTCTGTGTCTCAGCAAGGACCTGGTGGCACAGGTACATCTGTGTCTCAGCAAGGACCTGGTGCAACAGGTATCTCTGTAATTCAGCAAGGACCTGGTGGCACAGGTATCTCTGTGTCTCAGCAAGGACCCGGTGGCACAGGTATCTCTGTGTCTCAGCAAGGACCCGGTGGCACAGGTATCTCTGTGTCTCAGCAAGGACTTGGTGGCACAGGTATCTCTGTGTCTCAGCAAGGACCCGGTGGCACAGGTATCTCTGTAGGTCAGCAAGGACCTGGTGGCACAGGTAACTCTGTGTCTCAGCAAGGACCTGGTGGCACAGGTATCACTGTGTCTCAGCAATGAGCTGGTGGCACAGGTACCTCTGTAGTTCAGCAAGGACCTGGTGGCACAGGTATCTCTGTGTCTCAGCTAGGACCTGGTGGCACAGGTACATCTATGTCTCAGCAAGGACCTGGTGGCACAGGTCTCTCTGTAGTTCAGCAAGGACCTGGTGGCACAGGTACATCTCTGTCTCAGCAAGGACCTGGAGGCACAGGTATCTCTGTGTCTCAGCAAGGACCTGGTGGCACAGGTACCTCTGAAGTTCAGCAAGGACCAGGTGGCACATTTATCTCTGTGTCTCAGCAAGGACCTGGTGGCACAGGTACATCTATGTCTCAGCAAGGACCTGGTGGCACAGGTCTCTCTGTAGTTCAGCAAGGATCTGGTGGCACAGGTACATCTCTGTCTCAGCAAGGACCTGGTGGCACAGGTATCTCTGTGTCTCAGCAACGACCTGGTGGCACAGGTATCTCTGTAGTTCAGCAAGGACCTGGTGGCCCAGTTATCTCAGTGTCTCAGCAAGGACCTGGTGGCACAGGAATCTCTGTGTCTCTGCAGGGACCTGGTGGCACAGTTATCTCCGTGTCTCAGCAAGGACCTGGTGGCACAGGTATCTCTGTGTCTCAGCAAGGACCTGGTGGCACAGGTATCTCTGTGTCTCAGCAAGGACCTGGTGGCACAGGTATCTCTGTGTCTCAGCAAGGACCTGGTGGCACAGGTATCTCTGTAGTTCAGCAAGGACCTGGTGGCACAGGTATCTCTGTGTCTCAGCAAGGACCTGGTGGCACAGGTATCTCTGTAGTTCAGCAAGGACCTGGTGGCACAGGTATCTCTGTAGCTCAGCAAGGACCTGGTGGCACAGGTATCTCTGTAGTTCAACAAGGACCTGGTGGCACAGGTATCTCTGTAGTTCAGCAAGGACCTGGTGGCACAGGTACATCTGTAGCTCAGCAAGGACCTGGTGGCACAGGTACATCTGTGTCTCAGCAAGGACCTGGTGGCACAGTTATCTCTGTAGGTCAGCAAGGTCCTGCTGGCACAGGTACATCTGTAGCTCAGCAAGGTCCTGTTGGCACAGGTATCTCTGTAGCTCGGCAAGGAACTGGTGGCACAGGCATCTCTGTAGCTCAGCAAGGACCTGGTGGCACAGGTATCTCTGTAGTTCAGCAAGGACCTGGTGGCACAGGTACATCTGTAGCTCAGCAAGGAACTGGTGGCACAGGTATGTCTGTAGCTCAGCAAGGACCTGGTGGCACTGGTATCTCTGTAGTTCAGCAAGGACCTGGTGGCACAGTATCTCTGTAGTTCAGCAAGGACCTGGTGGCACATGTACATCTGTGTCTCAGCAAGGACCTGGTGGCACAGGTATCTCTGTAGTTCAGCAAGGACCTGGTGGCACAGTATCTCTGTAGTTCAGCAAGGACCTGGTGGCACAGGTATCTCTGTAGCTCAGCAAGGACCTGGTGGCAGCGGTATCTCTGTGTCTCAGCAAGGGCCTGGTGGCACAGGTATCTCTGTAGATCAGCAAGGACCTGGTGGCACAGGTATCTCTGTGTCTCAGCAAGGACCTGGTGGCACAGGTATCTCTGTGTCTCAGCAAGGACCTGGTGGCACAGGTATCTCTGTGTCTCAGCAAGGACCTGGTGGCACAGGTATCTCTGTGTCTCAGCAAGGACCTGATGACACAGGTATCTCAATGTCACAGCAAGGACCTGGTGGCACCGGTATCTCTGTGTCTCAGCAAGGACCTGGTGGCACAGGTATCTCTGTGTCTCAGCAAGGACCTGGTGGCACAGGTATCTCTGTAATTCAGCAAGGACCTGGTGGCACAGGTACATCTGTGTCTCAGCAAGGACCTGGTGGCACAGGTATCTCTGTAATTCAGCAAGGACCTGGTGGCACAGGTATCTCTGTAATTCAGCAAGGACCTGGTCGCACAGGTATCTCTGTGTCTCAGCAAGGACCTGGTGGCACAGGTACATCTGTGTCTCAGCAAGGACCTGGTGGCACAGGTATCTCTGTAATTCAGCAAGGACCTGGTGGCACAGGTATCTCTGTGTCTCAGCAAGGACCTGGTGGCACAGGTATCTCTGTGTCTCAGCAAGGACCCGGTGGCACAGGTATCTCTGTGTCTCAGCAAGGACCTGGTGGCACAGGTATCTCTGTGTCTCAGCAAGGACCCGGTGGCACAGGTATCTCTGTGTCTCAGCAAGGACCTGGTGGCACAGGTATCTCTGTGTCTCAGCAAGGACCTGGTGGCACAGGTATCTCTGTGTCTCAGCAAGGACCTGGTGACACAGGTCTCTCTGTAGTTCAGCAAGGACCTGGTGGCACAGGTATCTCTGTGTCTCAGCAAGAACCTGGTGGCACAGGTATATCTCTGTCTCAGCAAGGACCTGGTGGCACAGGTATCTCTGTGTCTCAGCAAGGACCTGGTGGCACAGGTATCTCTGTAGTTCAGCAAGGACCTGGTGGCCCAGTTATCTCAGTGTCTCAGCAAGGACCTGGTGGCACAGGAATCTCTGTGTCTCTGCAGGGACCTGGTGGCACAGTTATCTCCGTGTCTCAGCAAGGACCTGGTGGCACAGGTATCTCTGTGTCTCAGCAAGGACCTGGTGGCACAGGTATCTCTGTGTCTCAGCAAGGACCTGGTGGCACAGGTATCTCTGTGTCTCAGCAAGGACCTGGTGGCACAGGTATCTCTGTAGTTCAGCAAGGACCTGGTGGCACAGGTATCTCTGTAGTTCAACAAGGACCTGGTGGCACAGGCATCTCTGTAACTCAGCAAGGAACTGGTGGCACAGGTATCTCTGTAGTTCAGCAAGGACCTGGTGGCACAGGTATCTCTGTAGCTCAGCAAGGACCTGGTGGAACAGGTATCTCCGTGTCTCAGCAAGGACCTGGTGGCACAGGTATCTCTGTAGCTCAGCAAGGACCTGGTGGCACAGGTATCTCTGTGTCTCAGCAAGGACCTGGTGGCACAGGTATCTCTGTAGTTCAGCAAGGACCTGGTGGCACAGGTATCTCTGTGCCTCAGCAAGGACCTGGTGGCACAGGTATCTCTGTAGTTCAACAAGGACCTGGTGGCACAGGTATCTCTGTAGTTCAGCAAGGACCTGGTGGCACAGGTACATCTGTAGCTCAGCAAGGACCTGGTGGCACAGGTACATCTGTTTCTCAGCAAGGACCTGGTGGCGCAGTTATCTCTGTAGGTCAGCAAGGTCCTGGTGGCACAGGTACATCTGTAGCTCAGCAAGGACCTGGTGGCACAGGTACATCTGTGTCTCAGCAAGGACCTGGTGGCACAGGTATCTCTGTAGCTCAGCAAGGACCTGGTGGCACAGGTATCTCTGTAGGTCAGCAAGCTCCTGGTGGCACAGGTATCTCTGTAGCTCAGCAAGGAACTGGTGGCACAGGCATCTCTGTAGTTCAACAAGGACCTGGTGGCACAGGCATCTCTGTAACTCCGCAAGGAACTGGTGGCACAGGTATCTCTGTAGTTCAGCAAGGACCTGGTGGCACAGGTATCTCTGTAGCTCAGCAAGGACCTGGTGGAACAGGTATCTCTGTGTCTCAGCAAGGACCTGGTGGCACAGGTATCTCTGTAGCTCAGCAAGGACCTGGTGGCACAGGTATCTCTGTGTCTCAGCAAGGACCTGGTGGCACAGGTATCTCTGTAGTTCAGCAAGGACCTGGTGGCACAGGTATCTCTGTGTCTCAGCAAGGACCTGGTGGCACAGGTATCTCTGAAGTTCAACAAGGACCTGGTGGCACAGGTATCTCTGTAGTTCAGCAAGGACCTGGTGGCACAGGTACATCTGTAGCTCAGCAAGGACCTGGTGGCACAGGTACATCTGTGTCTCAGCAAGGACCTGGTGGCGCAGTTATCTCTGTAGGTCAGCAAGGTCCTGGTGGCACAGGTACATCTGTAGCTCAGCAAGGTCCTGGTGGCACAGGTACATCTGTGTCTCAGCAAGGACCTGGTGGCACAGGTATCTCTGTAGCTCAGCAAGGACCTGGTGGCACAGGTATCTCTGTAGGTCAGCAAGGTCCTGGTGGCACAGGTATCTCTGTAGCTCAGCAAGGAACTGGTGGGACAGGCATCTCTGTAGCTCAACAAGGACCTGGTGGCACAGGTATCTCTGTAGGTCAGCAAGGTCCTGGTGGCACAGGTATCTCTGTAGCTCAGCAAGGAACTGGTGGCACAGGCATCTCTGTAGCTCAGCAAGGACCTGGTGGCACAGGTATCTCTGTAGTTCAGCAAGGACCTGGTGGCACAGTATCTCTGTAGTTCAGCAAGGACCTGGTGGCACAGGTATCTCTGTAGCTCAGCAAGGACCTTTTGGCACCGGTATCTCTGTGTCTCAGCAAGGGCCTGGTGGCACAGGTATCTCTGTAGATCAGCAAGGACCTGGTGGCACAGGTATCTCTGTGTCTCAGCAAGGACCTGGTGGCACAGGTATCTCTGTGTCTCAGCAAGGACCTGGTGGCACAGGTATCTCTGTGTCTCAGCAAGGACCTGGTGGCACAGGTATCTCTGTGTCTCAGCAAGGACCTGATGGCACAGGTATCTCTGTGTCACAGCAAGGACCTGGTGGCACCGGTATCTCTGTGTCTCAGCAAGGACCTGGTGGCACAGGTATCTCTGTGTCTCAGCAAGGACCTGGTGGCACAGGTATCTCTGTAATTCAGCAAGGACCTGGTGGCACAGGTACATCTGTGTCTCAGCAAGGACCTGGTGGCACAGGTATCTCTGTAATTCAGCAAGGACCTGGTGGCACAGGTATCTCTGTAATTCAGCAAGGACCTGGTGGCACAGGTATCTCTGTGTCTCAGCAAGGACCTGGTGGCACAGGTATCTCTGTAGTTCAACAAGGACCTGGTGGCACAGGTATCTCAGTAGTTCAGCAAGGACCTGGTGGCACAGGTACATCTGTAGCTCAGCAAGGACCTGGTGGCACAGGTACATCTGTGTCTCAGCAAGGACCTGGTGGCGCAGTTATCTCTGTAGGTCAGCAAGGACCTGGTGGCACAGGTACATCTGTAGCTCAGCAAGGACCTGGTGGCACAGGTACATCTGTGTCTCAGCAAGGACCTGGTGGCACAGGTATCTCTGTAGCTCAGCAAGGACCTGGTGGCACAGGTATCTCTGTAGGTCAGCAAGGTCCTGGTGGCACAGGTATCTCAGTAGCTCAGCAAGGAACTGGTGGCACAGGCATCTCTGTAGTTCAACAAGGACCGGGTGGCACAGGCATCTCTGTAACTCAGCAAGGAACTGGTGGCACAGGTATCTCTGTAGTTCAGCAAGGACCTGGTGGCACAGGTATCTCTGTAGCTCAGCAAGGAACTGCTGGAACAGGTATCTCTGTGTCTCAGCAAGGACCTGGTGGCACAGGTATCTCTGTAGCTCAGCAAGGACCTGGTGGCACAGGTATCTCTGTGTCTCAGCAAGGACCTGGTGGCTCAGGTATCTCTGTAGTTCAGCAAGGACCTGGTGGCACAGGTATCTCTGTGTCTCAGCAAGGACCTGGTGGCACAGGTATCTCTGAAGTTCAACAAGTACCTGGTGGCACAGGTATCTCTGTAGTTCAGCAAGGACCTGGTGGCACAGGTACATCTGTAGCTCAGCAAGGACCTGGTGGCACAGGTACATCTGTGTCTCAGCAAGGACCTGGTGGCGCAGTTATCTCTGTAGGTCAGCAAGGTCCTGGTGGCACAGGTACATCTGTAGCTCAGCAAGGACCTGGTGGCACAGGTACATCTGTGTCTCAGCAAGGACCTGGTGGCACAGGTATCTCTGTAGCTCAGCAAGGACCTGGTGGCTCAGGTATCTCTGTAGGTCAGCAAGGTCCTGGTGGCACAGGTATCTCTGTAGCTCAGCAAGGAACTGGTGGCACAGGCATCTCTGTAGCTCAGCAAGGACCTGGTGGCACAGGTATCTCTGTAGGTCAGCAAGGTCCTGGTGGCACAGGTATCTCTGTAGCTCAGCAAGGAACTGGTGGCACAGGCATCTCTGTAGCTCAGCAAGGACCTGGTGGCACAGGTATCTCTGTAGTTCAGCAAGGACCTGGTGGCACAGTATCTCTGTAGTTCAGCAAGGACCTGGTGGCACAGGTATCTCTGTAGCTCAGCAAGGACCTGGTGGCACCGGTATCTCTGTGTCTCAGCAAGGTCCTGGTGGCACAGGTATCTCTGTAGATCAGCAAGGACCTGGTGGCACAGGTATCTCTGTGTCTCAGCAAGGACCTGGTGGCACAGGTATCTCTGTGTCTCAGCAAGGACCTGGTGGCACAGGTATCTCTGTGTCTCAGCAAGGACCTGGTGGCACAGGTATCTCTGTGTCTCAGCAAGGACCTGATGGCACAGGTATCTCTGTGTCACAGCAAGGACCTGGTGGCACCGGTATCTCTGTGTCTCAGCAAGGACCTGGTGGCACAGGTATCTCTGTGTCTCAGCAAGGACCTGGTGGCACAGGTACATCTGTGTCTCAGCAAGGACCTGGTGGCACAGGTATCTCTGTGTCTCAGCAAGGACCTGATGGCACAGGTATCTCTGTGTCACAGCAAGGACCTGGTGGCACCGGTATCTCTGTGTCTCAGCAAGGAGCTGGTGGCACAGGTATCTCTGTAATTCAGCAAGGACCTGGTGGCACAGGTACATCTGTGTCTCAGCAGGACCTGGTGGCACAGGTATCTCTGTAATTCAGCAAGGACCTGGTGGCACAGGTATCTCTGTAATTCTGCAAGGACCTGGTCGCACAGGTATCTCTGTGTCTCAGCAAGGACCTGGTGGCACAGGTACATCTGTGTCTCAGCAAGGACCTGGTGGCACAGGTATCTCTGTAATTCAGCAAGGACCTGGTGGCACAGGTATCTCTGTGTCTCAGCAAGGACCTGGTGGCACAGGTATCTCTGTGTCTCAGCAAGGACCTGGTGGCACAGGTATCTCTGTGTCTCAGCAAGGACCCGGTGGCACAGGTATCTCTGTGTCTCAGCAAGGACCTGGTGGCACAGGTATCTCTGTGTCTCAGCAAGGACCTGGTGGCACAGGTATCTCTGTGTCTCAGCAATGACCTGGTGGCACAGGTACCTCTGTAGTTCAGCAAGGACCTGGTGGCACAGGTATCTCTGTAGTTCAGCAAGGACCTGGTGGCACAGGTATCTCTGTAGCTCAGCAAGGACCTGGTGGCACAGGTATCTCTGTAGTTCAACAAGGACCTGGTGGCACAGGTATCTCTGTAGTTCAGCAAGGACGTGGTGGCACAGGTACATCTGTAGCTCAGCAAGGACCTGGTGGCACAGGTACATCTGTGTCTCAGCAAGGACCTGGTGACACAGTTATCTCTGTAGGTCAGCAAGGTCCTGGTGGCACAGGTACATCTGTAGCTCAGCAAGGTCCTGGTGGCACAGGTATCTCTGTAGCTCGGCAAGGAACTGGTTGCACAGGCATCTCTGTAGCTCAGCAAGGACCTGGTGGCACAGGTATCTCTGTAGTTCAGCAAGGACCTGGTGGCACAGGTACATCTGTAGCTCAGCAAGGAACTGGTGGCACAGGTATGTCTGTAGCTCAGCAAGGACCTGGTGGCACTGGTATCTCTGTAGTTCAGCAAGGACCTGGTGGCACAGTATCTCTGTAGTTCAGCAAGGACCTGGTGGCACATGTACATCTGTGTCTCAGCAAGGACCTGGTGGCACAGGTATCTCTGTAGTTCAGCAAGGACCTGGTGGCACAGTATCTCTGTAGTTCAGCAAGGACCTGGTGGCACAGGTATCTCTGTAGCTCAGCAAGGACCTGGTGGCAGCGGTATCTCTGTGTCTCAGCAAGGGCCTGGTGGCACAGGTATCTCTGTAGATCAGCAAGGACCTGGTGGCACAGGTATCTCTGTGTCTCAGCAAGGACCTGGTGGCACAGGTATCTCTGTGTCTCAGCAAGGACCTGGTGGCACAGGTATCTCTGTGTCTCAGCAAGGACCTTGTGGCACAGGTATCTCTGTGTCTCAGCAAGGACCTGATGGCACAGGTATCTCTGTGTCACAGCAAGGACCTGGTGGCACCGGTATCTCTGTGTCTCAGCAAGGACCTGGTGGCACAGGTATCTCTGTGTCTCAGCAAGGACCTGGTGGCACAGGTATCTCTGTAATTCAGCAAGGACCTGGTGGCACAGGTACATCTGTGTCTCAGCAAGGACCTGGTGGCACAGGTATCTCTGTAATTCAGCAAGGACCTGGTGGCACAGGTATCTCTGTAATTCAGCAAGGACCTGGTGGCACAGGTATCTCTGTGTCTCAGCAAGGACCTGGTGGCACAGGTATCTCTGTGTCTCAGCAAGGACCCGGTGGCACAGGTATCTCTGTGTCTCAGCAAGGACCTGGTGGCACAGGTATCTCTGTGTCTCAGCAAGGACCCGGTGGCACAGGTATCTCTGTGTCTCAGCAAGGACCTGGTGGCACAGGTATCTCTGTGTCTCAGCAAGGACCTGGTGGCACAGGTATCTCTGTGTCTCAGCAATGACCTGGTGGCACAGGTACCTCTGTAGTTCAGCAAGGACCTGGTGGCACAGTTATCTCTGTGTCTCAGCTAGAACCTGGCGGCACAGGTACATCTTTGTCTCAGCAAGGACCTGGTGACACAGGTCTCTCTGTAGTTCAGCAAGGACCTGGTGGCACAGGTACATCTCTGTCTCAGCAAGGACCTGGTGGCACAGGTATCTCTGTGTCTCAGCAAGGACCTGGTGGCACAGGTATCTCTGTGTCTCAGCAATGACCTGGTGGCACAGGTACCTCTGTAGTTCAGCAAGGACCTGGTGGCACAGGTATCTCTGTGTCTCAGCAAGAACCTGGTGGCACAGGTACATCTCTGTCTCAGCAAGGACCTGGTGGCACAGGTATCTCTGTGTCTCAGCAAGGACCTGGTGGCCCAGTTATCTCAGTGTCTCAGCAAGGACCTGGTGGCACAGGAATCTCTGTGTCTCTGCAGGGACCTGGTGGCACAGTTATCTCCGTGTCTCAGCAAGGACCTGGTGGCACAGGTATCTCTGTGTCTCAGCAAGGACCTGGTGGCACAGGTATCTCTGTGTCTCAGCAAGGACCTGGTGGCACAGGTATCTCTGTGTCTCAGCAAGGACCTGGTGGCACAGGTATCTCTGTAGTTCAGCAAGGACCTGGTGGCACAGGTATCTCTGTGTCTCAGCAAGGACCTGGTGGCACAGTATCTCTGTAGTTCAGCAAGGACCTGGTGGCACATGTACATCTGTGTCTCAGCAAGGACCTGGTGGCACAGGTATCTCTGTAGTTCAGCAAGGACCTGGTGGCACAGTATCTCTGTAGTTCAGCAAGGACCTGGTGGCACAGGTATCTCTGTAGCTCAGCAAGGACCTGGTGGCAGCGGTATCTCTGTGTCTCAGCAAGGGCCTGGTGGCACAGGTATCTCTGTAGATCAGCAAGGACCTGGTGGCACAGGTATCTCTGTGTCTCAGCAAGGACCTGGTGGCACAGGTATCTCTGTGTCTCAGCAAGGACCTGGTGGCACAGGTATCTCTGTGTCTCAGCAAGGACCTTGTGGCACAGGTATCTCTGTGTCTCAGCAAGGACCTGATGGCACAGGTATCTCTGTGTCACAGCAAGGACCTGGTGGCACCGGTATCTCTGTGTCTCAGCAAGGACCTGGTGGCACAGGTATCTCTGTGTCTCAGCAAGGACCTGGTGGCACAGGTATCTCTGTAATTCAGCAAGGACCTGGTGGCACAGGTACATCTGTGTCTCAGCAAGGACCTGGTGGCACAGGTATCTCTGTAATTCAGCAAGGACCTGGTGGCACAGGTATCTCTGTAATTCAGCAAGGACCTGGTGGCACAGGTATCTCTGTGTCTCAGCAAGGACCTGGTGGCACAGGTATCTCTGTGTCTCAGCAAGGACCCGGTGGCACAGGTATCTCTGTGTCTCAGCAAGGACCTGGTGGCACAGGTATCTCTGTGTCTCAGCAAGGACCCGGTGGCACAGGTATCTCTGTGTCTCAGCAAGGACCTGGTGGCACAGGTATCTCTGTGTCTCAGCAAGGACCTGGTGGCACAGGTATCTCTGTGTCTCAGCAATGACCTGGTGGCACAGGTACCTCTGTAGTTCAGCAAGGACCTGGTGGCACAGTTATCTCTGTGTCTCAGCTAGAACCTGGCGGCACAGGTACATCTTTGTCTCAGCAAGGACCTGGTGACACAGGTCTCTCTGTAGTTCAGCAAGGACCTGGTGGCACAGGTACATCTCTGTCTCAGCAAGGACCTGGTGGCACAGGTATCTCTGTGTCTCAGCAAGGACCTGGTGGCACAGGTATCTCTGTGTCTCAGCAATGACCTGGTGGCACAGGTACCTCTGTAGTTCAGCAAGGACCTGGTGGCACAGGTATCTCTGTGTCTCAGCAAGAACCTGTTGGCACAGGTACATCTCTGTCTCAGCAAGGACCTGGTGGCACAGGTATCTCTGTGTCTCAGCAAGGACCTGGTGGCCCAGTTATCTCAGTGTCTCAGCAAGGACCTGGTGGCACAGGAATCTCTGTGTCTCTGCAGGGACCTGGTGGCACAGTTATCTCCGTGTCTCAGCAAGGACCTGGTGGCACAGGTATCTCTGTGTCTCAGCAAGGACCTGGTGGCACAGGTATCTCTGTGTCTCAGCAAGGACCTGGTGGCACAGGTATCTCTGTGTCTCAGCAAGGACCTGGTGGCACAGGTATCTCTGTAGTTCAGCAAGGACCTGGTGGCACAGGTATCTCTGTGTCTCAGCAAGGACCTGGTGGCACAGGTATCTCTGTAGTTCAGCAAGGACCTGGTGGCACAGGTATCTCTGTAGCTCAGCAATGACATGGTGGCACAGGCATCTCTGTAACTCAGCAAGGAACTGGTGGCACAGGTATCTCTGTAGTTCAGCAAGGACCTGGTGGCACAGGTATCTCTGTAGCTCAGCAAGGACCTGGTGGAACAGGTATCTCTGTGTCTCAGCAAGGACCTGGTGGCACAGGTATCTCTGTAGCTCAGCAAGGACCTGGTGGCACAGGTATCTCTGTGTCTCAGCAAGGACCTGGTGGCACAGGTATCTCTGTAGTTCAGCAAGGACCTGGTGGCACAGGTATCTCTGTGCCTCAGCAAGGACCTGGTGGCACAGGTATCTCTGTAGTTCAACAAGGACCTGGTGGCACAGGTATCTCTGTAGTTCAGCAAGGACCTGGTGGCACAGGTACATCTGTAGCTCAGCAAGGACCTGGTGGCACAGGTACATCTGTTTCTCAGCAAGGACCTGGTGGCGCAGTTATCTCTGTAGGTCAGCAAGGTCCTGGTGGCACAGGTACATCTAATGCTCAGCAAAGACCTGGTGGCACAGGTACATCTGTGTCTCAGCAAGGACCTGGTGGCACAGGTATCTCTGTAGCTCAGCAAGGACCTGGTGGCACAGGTATCTCTGTAGGTCAGCAAGCTCCTGGTGGCACAGGTATCTCTGTAGCTCAGCAAGGAACTGGTGGCACAGGCATCTCTGTAGTTCAACAAGGACCTGGTGGCACAGGCATCTCTGTAACTCAGCAAGGAACTGGTGGCACAGGTATCTCTGTAGTTCAGCAAGGACCTGGTGGCACAGGTACCTCTGTAGCTCAGCAAGGACCTGGTGGAACAGGTATCTCTGTGTCTCAGCAAGGAACTGGTGGCACAGGTATCTCTGTAGCTCAGCAAGGACCTGGTGGCACTGGTATCTCTGTGTCTCAGCAAGGACCTGGTGGCACAGGTATCTCTGTAGTTCAGCAAGGACCTGGTGGCACAGGTATCTCTGTGTCTCAGCAAGGACCTGGTGGCACAGGTATCTCTGAAGTTCAACAAGGACCTGGTGGCACAGGTATCTCTGTAGTTCAGCAAGGACCTGGTGGCACAGGTACATCTGTAGCTCAGCAAGGACCTGGTGGCACAGGTACATCTGTGTCTCAGCAAGGACCTGGTGGCGCAGTTATCTCTGTAGGTCAGCAAGGTCCTGGTGGCACAGGTACATCTGTAGCTCAGCAAGGTCCTGGTGGCACAGGTACATCGGTGTCTCAGCAAGGACCTGGTGGCACAGGTATCTCTGTAGCTCAGCAAGGACCTGGTGGCACAGGTATCTCTGTAGGTCAGCAAGGTCCTGGTGGCACAGGTATCTCTGTAGCTCAGCAAGGAACTGGTGGCACAGGCATCTCTGTAGCTCAACAAGGACCTGGTGGCACAGGTATCTCTGTAGGTCAGCAAGGTCCTGGTGGCACAGGTATCTCTGTAGCTCAGCAAGGAACTGGTGGCACAGGCATCTCTGTAGCTCAGCAAGGACCTGGTGGCACAGGTATCTCTGTAGTTCAGCAAGGACCTGGTGGCACAGTATCTCTGTAGTTCAGCAAGGACCTGGTGGCACAGGTATCTCTGTAGCTCAGCAAGGACCTGGTGGCACCGGTATCTCTGTGTCTCAGCAAGGGCCTGGTGGCACAGGTATCTCTGTAGATCAGCAAGGACCTGGTGGCACAGGTATCTCTGTGTCTCAGCAAGGACCTGGTGGCACAGGTATCTCTGTGTCTCAGCAAGGACCTGGTGGCACAGGTATCTCTGTGTCTCAGCAAGGACCTGGTGGCACAGGTATCTCTGTGTCTCAGCAAGGACCTGATGGCACAGGTATCTCTGTGTCACAGCAAGGACCTGGTGGCACCGGTATCTCTGTGTCTCAGCAAGGACCTGTTGGCACAGGTATCTCTGTGTCTCAGCAAGGACCTGGTGGCACAGGTATCTCTGTAATTCAGCAAGGACCTTGTGGCACAGGTACATCTGTGTCTCAGCAAGGACCTGGTGGCACAGGTATCTCTGTAATTCAGCAAGGACCTGGTGGCACAGGTATCTCTGTAATTCAGCAAGGACCTGGTGGCACAGGTATCTCTGTGTCTCAGCAAGGACCTGGTCGCACAGGTATCTCTGTAGTTCAACAAGGACCTGGTGGCACAGGTATCTCTGTAGTTCAGCAAGGACCTGGTGGCACAGGTACATCTGTAGCTCAGCAAGGACCTGGTGGCACAGGTACATCTGTGTCTCAGCAAGGACCTGGTGGCGCAGTTATCTCTGTAGGTCAGCAAGGTCCTGGTGGCACAGGTACATCTGTAGCTCAGCAAGGACCTGGTGGCACAGGTACATCTGTGTCTCAGCAAGGACCTGGTGGCACAGGTATCTCTGTAGCTCAGCAAGGACCTGGTGGCACAGGTATCTCTGTAGGTCAGCAAGGTCCTGGTGGCACAGGTATCTCTGTAGCTCAGCAAGGAACTGGTGGCACAGGCATCTCTGTAGTTCAACAAGGACCTGGTGGCACAGGCATCTCTGTAACTCAGCAAGGAACTGGTGGCACAGGTATCTCTGTAGTTCAGCAAGGACCTGGTGGCACAGGTATCTCTGTAGCTCAGCAAGGACCTGGTGGAACAGGTATCTCTGTGTCTCAGCAAGGACCTGGTGGCACAGGTATCTCTGTAGCTCAGCAAGGACCTGGTGGCACAGGTATCTCTGTGTCTCAGCAAGGACCTGGTGGCTCAGGTATCTCTGTAGTTCAGCAAGGACCTGGTGGCACAGGTATCTCTGTGTCTCAGCAAGGACCTGGTGGCACAGGTATCTCTGAAGTTCAACAAGGACCTGGTGGCACAGGTATCTCTGTAGTTCAGCAAGGACCTGGTGGCACAGGTACATCTGTAGCTCAGCAAGGACCTGGTGGCACAGGTACATCTGTGTCTCAGCAAGGACCTGCTGGCGCAGTTATCTCTGTAGGTCAGCAAGGTCCTGGTGGCACAGGTACATCTGTAGCTCAGCAAGGACCTGGTGGCACAGGTACATCTGTGTCTCAGCAAGGACCTGGTGGCACAGGTATCTCTGTAGCTCAGCAAGGACCTGGTGGCACAGGTATCTCTGTAGGTCAGCAAGGTCCTGGTGGCACAGGTATCTCTGTAGCTCAGCAAGGAACTGGTGGCACAGGCATCTCTGTAGCTCAGCAAGGACCTGGTGGCACAGGTATCTCTGTAGGTCAGCAAGGTCCTGGTGGCACAGGTATCTCTGTAGCTCAGCAAGGAACTGGTGGCACAGGCATCTCTGTAGCTCAGCAAGGACCTGGTGGCACAGGTATCTCTGTAGTTCAGCAAGGACCTGGTGGCACAGTATCTCTGTAGTTCAGCAAGGACCTGGTGGCACAGGTATCTCTGTAGCTCAGCAAGGACCTGGTGGCACCGGTATCTCTGTGTCTCAGCAAGGTCCTGGTGGCACAGGTATCTCTGTAGATCAGCAAGGACCTGGTGGCACAGGTATCTCTGTGTCTCAGCAAGGACCTGGTGGCACAGGTATCTCTGTGTCTCAGCAAGGACCTGGTGGCACAGGTATCTCTGTGTCTCAGCAAGGACCTGGTGGCACAGGTATCTCTGTGTCTCAGCATGGACCTGATGGCACAGGTATCTCTGTGTCACAGCAAGGACCTGGTGGCACCTGTATCTCTGTGTCTCAGCAAGGACCTGGTGGCACAGGTATCTCTATGTCTCAGCAAGGACCTGGTGGCACAGGTACATCTGTGTCTCAGCAAGGACCTGGTGGCACAGGTATCTCTGTGTCTCAGCAAGGACCTGGTGGCACCGGTATCTCTGTGTCTCAGCAAGGACCTGGTGGCACAGGTATCTCTGTAATTCAGCAAGGACCTGGTGGCACAGGTACATCTGTGTCTCAGCAAGGACCTGGTGGCACAGGTATCTCTGTAATTCAGCAAGGACCTGGTGGCACAGGTATCTCTGTAATTCAGCAAGGACCTGGTCGCACAGGTATCTCTGTGTCTCAGCAAGGACCTGGTGGCACAGGTACATCTGTGTCTCAGCAAGGACCTGGTGGCACAGGTATCTCTGTAGCTCAGCAAGGACCTGGTGGCACAGGTATCTCTGTGTCTCAGCAAGGACCTGGTGGCACAGGTATCTCTGTGTCTCAGCAAGGACCTGGTGGCACAGGTATCTCTGTGTCTCAGCAAGGACCCGGTGGCACAGGTATCTCTGTGTCTCAGCAAGGACCTGGTGGCACAGGTATCTCTGTGTCTCAGCAAGGACCTGGTGGCACAGGTATCTCTGTGTCTCAGCAATGACCTGGTGGCACAGGTACCTCTGTAGTTCAGCAAGGACCTGGTGGCACAGGTATCTCTGTGTCTCAGCTAGAACCTGGCGGCACAGGTACATCTATGTCTCAACAAGGACCTGGTGACACAGGTCTCTCTGTAGTTCAGCAAGGACCTGGTGGCACAGGTACATCTGTAGCTCAGCAAGGACCTGGTGGCACAGGTACATCTGTGTCTCAGCAAGGACCTGGTGACACAGTTATCTCTGTAGGTCAGCAAGGTCCTGGTGGCACAGGTACATCTGTAGCTCAGCAAGGTCCTGGTGGCACAGGTATCTCTGTAGCTCGGCAAGGAACTGGTTGCACAGGCATCTCTGTAGCTCAGCAAGGACCTGGTGGCACAGGTATCTCTGTAGTTCAGCAAGGACCTGGTGGCACAGGTACATCTCTGTCTCAGCAAGGACCTGGTGGCACAGGTATCTCTGTGTCTCAGCAAGGACCTGGTGGCACAGGTATCTCTGTAGTTCAGCAAGGACCTGGTGGCCCAGTTATCTCAGTGTCTCAGCAAGGACCTGGTGGCACAGGAATCTCTGTGTCTCTGCAGGGACCTGGTGGCACAGTTCTCTCCGTGTCTCAGCAAGGACCTGGTGGCACAGGTATCTCTGTGTCTCAGCAAGGACCTGGTGGCACAGGTATCTCTGTGTCTCAGGAAGGACCTGGTGGCACAGGTATCTCTGTGTCTCAGCAAGGACCTGGTGGCACAGGTATCTCTGTAGTTCAGCAAGGACCTGGTGGCACAGGTATCTCTGTGTCTCAGCAAGGACCTGGTGGCACAGGTATCTCTGTAGTTCAGCAAGGACCTGGTGGCACTGGTATCTCTGTAGTTCAACAAGGACCTGGTGGCACAGGCATCTCTGTAACTCAGCAAGGAACTGGTGACACAGGTATCTCTGTAGTTCAGCAAGGACCTGGTGGCACAGGTATCTCTGTAGCTCAGCAAGGACCTGGTGGAACAGGTATCTCTGTGTCTCAGCAAGGACCTGGTGGCACAGGTATCTCCGTAGCTCAGCAAGGACCTGGTGGCACAGGTATCTCTGTGTCTCAGCAAGGACCTGGTGGCACAGGTATCTCTGTAGTTCAGCAAGGACCTGGTGGCACAGGTATCTCTGTGTCTCAGCAAGGACCTGGTGGCACAGGTATCTCTGTAGTTCAACAAGGACCTGGTGGCACAGGTATCTCTGTAGCTCAGCAATGACATGGTGGCACAGGCATCTCTGTAACTCAGCAAGGAACTGGTGGCACAGGTATCTCTGTAGTTCAGCAAGGACCTGGTGGCACAGGTATCTCTGTAGCTCAGCAAGGACCTGGTGGAACAGGTATCTCTGTGTCTCAGCAAGGACCTGGTGGCACAGGTATCTCTGTAGCTCAGCAAGGACCTGGTGGCACAGGTATCTCTGTGTCTCAGCAAGGACCTGGTGGCACAGGTATCTCTGTAGTTCAGCAAGGACCTGGTGGCACAGGTATCTCTGTGCCTCAGCAAGGACCTGGTGGCACAGGTATCTCTGTAGTTCAACAAGGACCTGGTGGCACAGGTATCTCTGTAGTTCAGCAAGGACCTGGTGGCACAGGTACATCTGTAGCTCAGCAAGGACCTGGTGGCACAGGTACATCTGTTTCTCAGCAAGGACCTGGTGGCGCAGTTATCTCTGTAGGTCAGCAAGGTCCTGGTGGCACAGGTACATCTAATGCTCAGCAAAGACCTGGTGGCACAGGTACATCTGTGTCTCAGCAAGGACCTGGTGGCACAGGTATCTCTGTAGCTCAGCAAGGACCTGGTGGCACAGGTATCTCTGTAGGTCAGCAAGCTCCTGGTGGCACAGGTATCTCTGTAGCTCAGCAAGGAACTGGTGGCACAGGCATCTCTGTAGTTCAACAAGGACCTGGTGGCACAGGCATCTCTGTAACTCAGCAAGGAACTGGTGGCACAGGTATCTCTGTAGTTCAGCAAGGACCTGGTGGCACAGGTATCTCTGTAGCTCAGCAAGGACCTGGTGGAACAGGTATCTCTGTGTCTCAGCAAGGAACTGGTGGCACAGGTATCTCTGTAGCTCAGCAAGGACCTGGTGGCACTGGTATCTCTGTGTCTCAGCAAGGACCTGGTGGCACAGGTATCTCTGTAGTTCAGCAAGGACCTGGTGGCACAGGTATCTCTGTGTCTCAGCAAGGACCTGGTGGCACAGGTATCTCTGAAGTTCAACAAGGACCTGGTGGCACAGGTATCTCTGTAGTTCAGCAAGGACCTGGTGGCACAGGTACATCTGTAGCTCAGCAAGGACCTGGTGGCACAGGTACATCTGTGTCTCAGCAAGGACCTGGTGGCGCAGTTATCTCTGTAGGTCAGCAAGGTCCTGGTGGCACAGGTACATCTGTAGCTCAGCAAGGTCCTGGTGGCACAGGTACATCGGTGTCTCAGCAAGGACCTGGTGGCACAGGTATCTCTGTAGCTCAGCAAGGACCTGGTGGCACAGGTATCTCTGTAGGTCAGCAAGGTCCTGGTGGCACAGGTATCTCTGTAGCTCAGCAAGGAACTGGTGGCACAGGCATCTCTGTAGCTCAACAAGGACCTGGTGGCACAGGTATCTCTGTAGGTCAGCAAGGTCCTGGTGGCACAGGTATCTCTGTAGCTCAGCAAGGAACTGGTGGCACAGGCATCTCTGTAGCTCAGCAAGGACCTGGTGGCACAGGTATCTCTGTAGTTCAGCAAGGACCTGGTGGCACAGTATCTCTGTAGTTCAGCAAGGACCTGGTGGCACAGGTATCTCTGTAGCTCAGCAAGGACCTGGTGGCACCGGTATCTCTGTGTCTCAGCAAGGGCCTGGTGGCACAGGTATCTCTGTAGATCAGCAAGGACCTGGTGGCACAGGTATCTCTGTGTCTCAGCAAGGACCTGGTGGCACAGGTATCTCTGTGTCTCAGCAAGGACCTGGTGGCACAGGTATCTCTGTGTCTCAGCAAGGACCTGGTGGCACAGGTATCTCTGTGTCTCAGCAAGGACCTGATGGCACAGGTATCTCTGTGTCACAGCAAGGACCTGGTGGCACCGGTATCTCTGTGTCTCAGCAAGGACCTGTTGGCACAGGTATCTCTGTGTCTCAGCAAGGACCTGGTGGCACAGGTATCTCTGTAATTCAGCAAGGACCTTGTGGCACAGGTACATCTGTGTCTCAGCAAGGACCTGGTGGCACAGGTATCTCTGTAATTCAGCAAGGACCTGGTGGCACAGGTATCTCTGTAATTCAGCAAGGACCTGGTGGCACAGGTATCTCTGTGTCTCAGCAAGGACCTGGTCGCACAGGTATCTCTGTAGTTCAACAAGGACCTGGTGGCACAGGTATCTCTGTAGTTCAGCAAGGACCTGGTGGCACAGGTACATCTGTAGCTCAGCAAGGACCTGGTGGCACAGGTACATCTGTGTCTCAGCAAGGACCTGGTGGCGCAGTTATCTCTGTAGGTCAGCAAGGTCCTGGTGGCACAGGTACATCTGTAGCTCAGCAAGGACCTGGTGGCACAGGTACATCTGTGTCTCAGCAAGGACCTGGTGGCACAGGTATCTCTGTAGCTCAGCAAGGACCTGGTGGCACAGGTATCTCTGTAGGTCAGCAAGGTCCTGGTGGCACAGGTATCTCTGTAGCTCAGCAAGGAACTGGTGGCACAGGCATCTCTGTAGTTCAACAAGGACCTGGTGGCACAGGCATCTCTGTAACTCAGCAAGGAACTGGTGGCACAGGTATCTCTGTAGTTCAGCAAGGACCTGGTGGCACAGGTATCTCTGTAGCTCAGCAAGGACCTGGTGGAACAGGTATCTCTGTGTCTCAGCAAGGACCTGGTGGCACAGGTATCTCTGTAGCTCAGCAAGGACCTGGTGGCACAGGTATCTCTGTGTCTCAGCAAGGACCTGGTGGCTCAGGTATCTCTGTAGTTCAGCAAGGACCTGGTGGCACAGGTATCTCTGTGTCTCAGCAAGGACCTGGTGGCACAGGTATCTCTGAAGTTCAACAAGGACCTGGTGGCACAGGTATCTCTGTAGTTCAGCAAGGACCTGGTGGCACAGGTACATCTGTAGCTCAGCAAGGACCTGGTGGCACAGGTACATCTGTGTCTCAGCAAGTACCTGCTGGCGCAGTTATCTCTGTAGGTCAGCAAGGTCCTGGTGGCACAGGTACATCTGTAGCTCAGCAAGGACCTGGTGGCACAGGTACATCTGTGTCTCAGCAAGGACCTGGTGGCACAGGTATCTCTGTAGCTCAGCAAGGACCTGGTGGCACAGGTATCTCTGTAGGTCAGCAAGGTCCTGGTGGCACAGGTATCTCTGTAGCTCAGCAAGGAACTGGTGGCACAGGCATCTCTGTAGCTCAGCAAGGACCTGGTGGCACAGGTATCTCTGTAGGTCAGCAAGGTCCTGGTGGCACAGGTATCTCTGTAGCTCAGCAAGGAACTGGTGGCACAGGCATCTCTGTAGCTCAGCAAGGACCTGGTGGCACAGGTATCTCTGTAGTTCAGCAAGGACCTGGTGGCACAGTATCTCTGTAGTTCAGCAAGGACCTGGTGGCACAGGTATCTCTGTAGCTCAGCAAGGACCTGGTGGCACCGGTATCTCTGTGTCTCAGCAAGGTCCTGGTGGCACAGGTATCTCTGTAGATCAGCAAGGACCTGGTGGCACAGGTATCTCTGTGTCTCAGCAAGGACCTGGTGGCACAGGTATCTCTGTGTCTCAGCAAGGACCTGGTGGCACAGGTATCTCTGTGTCTCAGCAAGGACCTGGTGGCACAGGTATCTCTGTGTCTCAGCATGGACCTGATGGCACAGGTATCTCTGTGTCACAGCAAGGACCTGGTGGCACCTGTATCTCTGTGTCTCAGCAAGGACCTGGTGGCACAGGTATCTCTATGTCTCAGCAAGGACCTGGTGGCACAGGTACATCTGTGTCTCAGCAAGGACCTGGTGGCACAGGTATCTCTGTGTCTCAGCAAGGACCTGGTGGCACCGGTATCTCTGTGTCTCAGCAAGGACCTGGTGGCACAGGTATCTCTGTAATTCAGCAAGGACCTGGTGGCACAGGTACATCTGTGTCTCAGCAAGGACCTGGTGGCACAGGTATCTCTGTAATTCAGCAAGGACCTGGTGGCACAGGTATCTCTGTAATTCAGCAAGGACCTGGTCGCACAGGTATCTCTGTGTCTCAGCAAGGACCTGGTGGCACAGGTACATCTGTGTCTCAGCAAGGACCTGGTGGCACAGGTATCTCTGTAGCTCAGCAAGGACCTGGTGGCACAGGTATCTCTGTGTCTCAGCAAGGACCTGGTGGCACAGGTATCTCTGTGTCTCAGCAAGGACCTGGTGGCACAGGTATCTCTGTGTCTCAGCAAGGACCCGGTGGCACAGGTATCTCTGTGTCTCAGCAAGGACCTGGTGGCACAGGTATCTCTGTGTCTCAGCAAGGACCTGGTGGCACAGGTATCTCTGTGTCTCAGCAATGACCTGGTGGCACAGGTACCTCTGTAGTTCAGCAAGGACCTGGTGGCACAGGTATCTCTGTGTCTCAGCTAGAACCTGGCGGCACAGGTACATCTATGTCTCAACAAGGACCTGGTGACACAGGTCTCTCTGTAGTTCAGCAAGGACCTGGTGGCACAGGTACATCTGTAGCTCAGCAAGGACCTGGTGGCACAGGTACATCTGTGTCTCAGCAAGGACCTGGTGACACAGTTATCTCTGTAGGTCAGCAAGGTCCTGGTGGCACAGGTACATCTGTAGCTCAGCAAGGTCCTGGTGGCACAGGTATCTCTGTAGCTCGGCAAGGAACTGGTTGCACAGGCATCTCTGTAGCTCAGCAAGGACCTGGTGGCACAGGTATCTCTGTAGTTCAGCAAGGACCTGGTGGCACAGGTACATCTCTGTCTCAGCAAGGACCTGGTGGCACAGGTATCTCTGTGTCTCAGCAAGGACCTGGTGGCACAGGTATCTCTGTAGTTCAGCAAGGACCTGGTGGCCCAGTTATCTCAGTGTCTCAGCAAGGACCTGGTGGCACAGGAATCTCTGTGTCTCTGCAGGGACCTGGTGGCACAGTTCTCTCCGTGTCTCAGCAAGGACCTGGTGGCACAGGTATCTCTGTGTCTCAGCAAGGACCTGGTGGCACAGGTATCTCTGTGTCTCAGGAAGGACCTGGTGGCACAGGTATCTCTGTGTCTCAGCAAGGACCTGGTGGCACAGGTATCTCTGTAGTTCAGCAAGGACCTGGTGGCACAGGTATCTCTGTGTCTCAGCAAGGACCTGGTGGCACAGGTATCTCTGTAGTTCAGCAAGGACCTGGTGGCACTGGTATCTCTGTAGTTCAACAAGGACCTGGTGGCACAGGCATCTCTGTAACTCAGCAAGGAACTGGTGACACAGGTATCTCTGTAGTTCAGCAAGGACCTGGTGGCACAGGTATCTCTGTAGCTCAGCAAGGACCTGGTGGAACAGGTATCTCTGTGTCTCAGCAAGGACCTGGTGGCACAGGTATCTCCGTAGCTCAGCAAGGACCTGGTGGCACAGGTATCTCTGTGTCTCAGCAAGGACCTGGTGGCACAGGTATCTCTGTAGTTCAGCAAGGACCTGGTGGCACAGGTATCTCTGTGTCTCAGCAAGGACCTGGTGGCACAGGTATCTCTGTAGTTCAACAAGGACCTGGTGGCACAGGTATCTCTGTAGTTCAGCAAGGACCTGGTGGCACAGGTACATCTGTAGCTCAGCAAGGACCTGGTGGCACAGGTATCTCTGTGTCTCAGGAAGGACCTGGTGGCACAGGTATCTCTGTGTCTCAGCAAGGACCTGGTGGCACAGGTATCTCTGTAGTTCAGCAAGGACCTGGTGGCACAGGTATCTCTGTGTCTCAGCAAGGACCTGGTGGCACAGGTATCTCTGTAGTTCAGCAAGGACCTGGTGGCACTGGTATCTCTGTAGTTCAACAAGGACCTGGTGGCACAGGCATCTCTGTAACTCAGCAAGGAACTGGTGACACAGGTATCTCTGTAGTTCAGCAAGGACCTGGTGGCACAGGTATCTCTGTAGCTCAGCAAGGACCTGGTGGAACAGGTATCTCTGTGTCTCAGCAAGGACCTGGTGGCACAGGTATCTCCGTAGCTCAGCAAGGACCTGGTGGCACAGGTATCTCTGTGTCTCAGCAAGGACCTGGTGGCACAGGTATCTCTGTAGTTCAGCAAGGACCTGGTGGCACAGGTATCTCTGTGTCTCAGCAAGGACCTGGTGGCACAGGTATCTCTGTAGTTCAACAAGGACCTGGTGGCACAGGTATCTCTGTAGTTCAGCAAGGACCTGGTGGCACAGGTACATCTGTAGCTCAGCAAGGACCTGGTGGCACAGGTACATCTGTGTCTCAGCAAGGACCTGGTGGCACAGGTATCTCTGTAATTCAGCAAGGACCTGGTGGCACAGGTATCTCTGTAATTCAGCAAGGACCTGGTGGCACAGGTATCTCTGTGTCTCAGCAAGGACCTGGTGGCACAGGTATCTCTGTAGTTCAACAAGGACCTGGTGGCACAGGTATCTCTGTAGTTCAGCAAGGACCTGGTGGCACAGGTACATCTGTAGCTCAGCAAGGACCTGGTGGCACAGGTACATCTGTGTCTCAGCAAGGACCTGGTGGCGCAGTTATCTCTGTAGGTCAGCAAGGTCCTGGTGGCACAGGTACATCTGTAGCTCAGCAAGGACCTGGTGGCACAGGTACATCTGTGTCTCAGCAAGGACCTGGTGGCACAGGTATCTCTGTAGCTCAGCAAGGACCTGGTGGCACAGGTATCTCTCTAGGTCAGCAAGGTCCTGGTGGCACAGGTATCTCTGTAGCTCAGCAAGGAACTGGTGGCACAGGCATCTCTGTAGTTCAACAAGGACCTGGTGGCACAGGCATCTCTGTAACTCAGCAAGGAACTGGTGGCACAGGTATCTCTGTAGTTCAGCAAGGACCTGGTGGCACAGGTATCTCTGTAGCTCAGCAAGGACCTGGTGGAACAGGTATCTCTGTGTCTCAGCAAGGACCTGGTGGCACAGGTATCTCTGTAGCTCAGCAAGGACCTGGTGGCACAGGTATCTCTGTGTCTCAGCAAGGACCTGGTGGCTCAGGTATCTCTGTAGTTCAGCAAGGACCTGGTGGCACAGGTATCTCTGTGTCTCAGCAAGGACCTGGTGGCACAGGTATCTCTGAAGTTCAACAAGGACCTGGTGGCACAGGTATCTCTGTAGTTCAGCAAGGACCTGGTGGCACAGGTACATCTGTAGCTCAGCAAGGACCTGGTGGCACAGGTACATCTGTGTCTCAGCAAGGACCTGGTGGCACAGGTATCTCTGTGTCTCAGCAAGGACCTGGTGGCACAGGTATCTCGGTGTCTCAGCAAGGACCTGGTGGCACAGGTATCTCTGTGTCTCAGCAAGGACCTGGTGGCACAGGTATCTCTGTAGTTCAGCAAGGACCTGGTGGCCCAGTTATCTCAGTGTCTCAGCAAGGACCTGGTGGCACAGGTATCTCTGTGTCTCAGCAAGGACCTGGTGGCACAGGTATCTCTGTGTCTCAGCAAGGACCTGGTGGCACAGGTATCTCTGTGTCTCAGCAAGGACCTGATGGCACAGGTATCTCTGTGTCACAGCAAGGACCTGGTGGCACCGGTATCTCTGTGTCTCAGCAAGGACCTGGTGGCACAGGTATCTCTGTGTCTCAGCAAGGACCTGGTGGCACAGGTATCTCTGTGTCTCAGCAAGGACCTGGTGGCACAGGTATCTCTGTGTCTCAGCAAGGACCTGGTGGCACAGGTATCTCTGTGTCTCAGCAAGGACCTGGTGGCACAGGTATCTCTGTGTCTCAGCAAGGACCTGGTGGCACAGGTATCTCTGTGTCTCAGCAAGGACCTGGTGGCACAGGTATCTCGGTGTCTCAGCAAGGACCTGGTGGCACAGGTATCTCTGTGTCTCAGCAAGGACCTGGTGGCACAGGTATCTCTGTAGTTCAGCAAGGACCTGGTGGCCCACTTATCTCAGTGTCTCAGCAAGGACCTGGTGGCACAGGAATCTCTGTGTCTCTGCAGGGACCTGGTGGCACATTTATCTCCGTGTCTCAGCAAGGACCTGGTGGCACAGGTATCTCTGTGTCTCAGCAAGGACCTGGTGGCACAGGTATCTCTGTGTCTCAGCAAAGACCTGGTGGCACAGGTATCTCTGTGTCTCAGCAAGGACCTGGTGGCACAGGTATCTCTGTAGTTCAGCAAGGACCTGGTGGCACAGGTATCTCTGTAGCTCAGCAAGGACCTGGTGGCACAGGTATCTCTGAAGTTCAACAAGGACCTGGTGGCACAGGCATCTCTGTAACTCAGCAAGGAACTGGTGGCACAGGTATCTCTGTAGTTCAGCAAGGACCTAGTGGCACAGGTATCTCTGTAGTTCAGCAAGGACCTGGTGGAACAGGTATCTCTGTGTCTCAGCAAGGACCTGGTGGCACAGGTATCTCTGTAGCTCAGCAAGGACCTGGTGGCACAGGTATCTCTGTGTCTCAGCAAGGACCTGGTGGCACAGGTATCTCTGTAGTTCAGCAAGGACCTGGTGGCACAGGTATCTCTGTGTCTCAGCAAGGACCTGGTGGCACAGGTATCTCTGTAGTTCAACAAGGACCTGGTGGCACAGGTATCTCTGTAGTTCAGCAAGGACCTGGTGGCACAGGTACATCTGTAGCTCAGCAAGGACCTGGTGGCACAGGTACATCTGTGTCTCAGCAAGGACCTGGTGGCACAGTTATCTCTGTAGGTCAGCAAGGTCCTGGTGGCACAGGTACATCTGTAGCCCAGCAAGGACCTGGTGGCACAGTTACATCTGTGTCTCAGCAAGGACCTGGTGGCACAGGTATCTCTGTAGCTCAGCAAGGACCTGCTGGCACAGGTATCTCTGTAGGTCAGCAAGGTCCTGGTGGCACAGGTATCTTTGTAGCTCAGCAAGGAACTGGTGGCACAGGCATCTCTGTAGCTCAGCAAGGACCTGGTGGCACAGGTATCTCTGTAGGTCAGCAAGGTCCTGGTGGCACAGGTATCTCTGTAGCTCAGCAAGGAACTGGTGGCACAGGCATCTCTGTAGCTCAGCAAGGACCTGGTGGCACAGGTATCTCTGTAGTTCAGCAAGGACCTGGTGGCACAGGTAAATCTGTAGCTCAGCAAGGAACTGGTGGCACAGGTATCTCTGTAGCTCAGCAAGGACCTGGTGGCACTGGTATCTCTGTAGTTGAGCAAGGACCTGGTGGCACAGTATCTCTGTAGTTCAGCAAGGACCTGGTGGCACAGGTATCTCTGTAGCTCAGCAAGGACCTGGTGGTACAGGTATCTCTGTAGTTCAGCAAGGACCTGGTGGCACAGGTACATCTGTGTCTCAGCAAGGACCTGGTGGCACAGGTATCTCTGTAGTTCAGCAAGGACCTGGTGGCACAGTATCTCTGTAGTTCAGCAAGGACCTGGTGGCACAGGTATCTCTGTAGCTCAGCAAGGACCTGGTGGCACAGGTATCTCTGTCTCTCAGCAAGGAACTGGTGGCACCGGTATCTCTGTGTCTCAGCAAGGGCCTGGTGGCACAGGTATCTCTGTAGATCAGCAAGGACCTGGTGGCACAGGTACATCTGTAGCTCAGCAAGGACCTGGTGGCACAGGTACATCTGTGTCTCAGCAAGGACCTGGTGGCACAGGTATCTCTGTAATTCAGCAAGGACCTGGTGGCACAGGTATCTCTGTAATTCAGCAAGGACCTGGTGGCACAGGTATCTCTGTGTCTCAGCAAGGACCTGGTGGCACAGGTATCTCTGTAGTTCAACAAGGACCTGGTGGCACAGGTATCTCTGTAGTTCAGCAAGGACCTGGTGGCACAGGTACATCTGTAGCTCAGCAAGGACCTGGTGGCACAGGTACATCTGTGTCTCAGCAAGGACCTGGTGGCGCAGTTATCTCTGTAGGTCAGCAAGGTCCTGGTGGCACAGGTACATCTGTAGCTCAGCAAGGACCTGGTGGCACAGGTACATCTGTGTCTCAGCAAGGACCTGGTGGCACAGGTATCTCTGTAGCTCAGCAAGGACCTGGTGGCACAGGTATCTCTCTAGGTCAGCAAGGTCCTGGTGGCACAGGTATCTCTGTAGCTCAGCAAGGAACTGGTGGCACAGGCATCTCTGTAGTTCAACAAGGACCTGGTGGCACAGGCATCTCTGTAACTCAGCAAGGAACTGGTGGCACAGGTATCTCTGTAGTTCAGCAAGGACCTGGTGGCACAGGTATCTCTGTAGCTCAGCAAGGACCTGGTGGAACAGGTATCTCTGTGTCTCAGCAAGGACCTGGTGGCACAGGTATCTCTGTAGCTCAGCAAGGACCTGGTGGCACAGGTATCTCTGTGTCTCAGCAAGGACCTGGTGGCTCAGGTATCTCTGTAGTTCAGCAAGGACCTGGTGGCACAGGTATCTCTGTGTCTCAGCAAGGACCTGGTGGCACAGGTATCTCTGAAGTTCAACAAGGACCTGGTGGCACAGGTATCTCTGTAGTTCAGCAAGGACCTGGTGGCACAGGTACATCTGTAGCTCAGCAAGGACCTGGTGGCACAGGTACATCTGTGTCTCAGCAAGGACCTGGTGGCACAGGTATCTCTGTGTCTCAGCAAGGACCTGGTGGCACAGGTATCTCGGTGTCTCAGCAAGGACCTGGTGGCACAGGTATCTCTGTGTCTCAGCAAGGACCTGGTGGCACAGGTATCTCTGTAGTTCAGCAAGGACCTGGTGGCCCAGTTATCTCAGTGTCTCAGCAAGGACCTGGTGGCACAGGTATCTCTGTGTCTCAGCAAGGACCTGGTGGCACAGGTATCTCTGTGTCTCAGCAAGGACCTGGTGGCACAGGTATCTCTGTGTCTCAGCAAGGACCTGATGGCACAGGTATCTCTGTGTCACAGCAAGGACCTGGTGGCACCGGTATCTCTGTGTCTCAGCAAGGACCTGGTGGCACAGGTATCTCTGTGTCTCAGCAAGGACCTGGTGGCACAGGTATCTCTGTGTCTCAGCAAGGACCTGGTGGCACAGGTATCTCTGTGTCTCAGCAAGGACCTGGTGGCACAGGTATCTCTGTGTCTCAGCAAGGACCTGGTGGCACAGGTATCTCTGTGTCTCAGCAAGGACCTGGTGGCACAGGTATCTCTGTGTCTCAGCAAGGACCTGGTGGCACAGGTATCTCGGTGTCTCAGCAAGGACCTGGTGGCACAGGTATCTCTGTGTCTCAGCAAGGACCTGGTGGCACAGGTATCTCTGTAGTTCAGCAAGGACCTGGTGGCCCACTTATCTCAGTGTCTCAGCAAGGACCTGGTGGCACAGGAATCTCTGTGTCTCTGCAGGGACCTGGTGGCACATTTATCTCCGTGTCTCAGCAAGGACCTGGTGGCACAGGTATCTCTGTGTCTCAGCAAGGACCTGGTGGCACAGGTATCTCTGTGTCTCAGCAAAGACCTGGTGGCACAGGTATCTCTGTGTCTCAGCAAGGACCTGGTGGCACAGGTATCTCTGTAGTTCAGCAAGGACCTGGTGGCACAGGTATCTCTGTAGCTCAGCAAGGACCTGGTGGCACAGGTATCTCTGAAGTTCAACAAGGACCTGGTGGCACAGGCATCTCTGTAACTCAGCAAGGAACTGGTGGCACAGGTATCTCTGTAGTTCAGCAAGGACCTAGTGGCACAGGTATCTCTGTAGTTCAGCAAGGACCTGGTGGAACAGGTATCTCTGTGTCTCAGCAAGGACCTGGTGGCACAGGTATCTCTGTAGCTCAGCAAGGACCTGGTGGCACAGGTATCTCTGTGTCTCAGCAAGGACCTGGTGGCACAGGTATCTCTGTAGTTCAGCAAGGACCTGGTGGCACAGGTATCTCTGTGTCTCAGCAAGGACCTGGTGGCACAGGTATCTCTGTAGTTCAACAAGGACCTGGTGGCACAGGTATCTCTGTAGTTCAGCAAGGACCTGGTGGCACAGGTACATCTGTAGCTCAGCAAGGACCTGGTGGCACAGGTACATCTGTGTCTCAGCAAGGACCTGGTGGCACAGTTATCTCTGTAGGTCAGCAAGGTCCTGGTGGCACAGGTACATCTGTAGCTCAGCAAGGACCTGGTGGCACAGTTACATCTGTGTCTCAGCAAGGACCTGGTGGCACAGGTATCTCTGTAGCTCAGCAAGGACCTGCTGGCACAGGTATCTCTGTAGGTCAGCAAGGTCCTGGTGGCACAGGTATCTTTGTAGCTCAGCAAGGAACTGGTGGCACAGGCATCTCTGTAGCTCAGCAAGGACCTGGTGGCACAGGTATCTCTGTAGGTCAGCAAGGTCCTGGTGGCACAGGTATCTCTGTAGCTCAGCAAGGAACTGGTGGCACAGGCATCTCTGTAGCTCAGCAAGGACCTGGTGGCACAGGTATCTCTGTAGTTCAGCAAGGACCTGGTGGCACAGGTAAATCTGTAGCTCAGCAAGGAACTGGTGGCACAGGTATCTCTGTAGCTCAGCAAGGACCTGGTGGCACTGGTATCTCTGTAGTTGAGCAAGGACCTGGTGGCACAGTATCTCTGTAGTTCAGCAAGGACCTGGTGGCACAGGTATCTCTGTAGCTCAGCAAGGACCTGGTGGTACAGGTATCTCTGTAGTTCAGCAAGGACCTGGTGGCACAGGTACATCTGTGTCTCAGCAAGGACCTGGTGGCACAGGTATCTCTGTAGTTCAGCAAGGACCTGGTGGCACAGTATCTCTGTAGTTCAGCAAGGACCTGGTGGCACAGGTATCTCTGTAGCTCAGCAAGGACCTGGTGGCACAGGTATCTCTGTCTCTCAGCAAGGAACTGGTGGCACCGGTATCTCTGTGTCTCAGCAAGGGCCTGGTGGCACAGGTATCTCTGTAGATCAGCAAGGACCTGGTGGCACAGGTATCTCTGTGTCTCAGCAAGGACCTGGTGGCACAGGTATCTCTGTGTCTCAGCAAGGACCTGGTGGCACAGGTATCTCTGTGTCTCAGCAAGGACCTGGTGGCACAGGTATCTCTGTGTCTCAGCAAGGACCTGGTGGCACAGGTATCTCTGTGTCACAGCAAGGACCTGGTGGCACCGGTATCTCTGTGTCTCAGCAAGGACCTGGTGGCACAGGTATCTCTGTGTCTCAGCAAGGGCCTGGTGGCACAGGTATCTCTGTGTCTCAGCAAGGACCTGGTGGCACAGGTATCTCTGTGTCTCAGCAAGGACCTGGTGGCACAGGTATCTCTGTGTCTCAGCAAGGACCTGGTGGCACAGGTATCTCTGTGTCTCAGCAAGGACCTGGTGGCACAGGTATCTCGGTGTCTCAGCAAGGACCTGGTGGCACAGGTATCTCTGTGTCTCAGCAAGGACCTGGTGGCACAGGTATCTCTGTAGTTCAGCAAGGACCTGGTGGCACAGGTATCTCTGTGTCTCAGCAAGGACCTGGTGGCACAGGTATCTCTGTAGTTCAGCAAGGACCTGGTGGCACAGGTATCTCTGTGTCTCAGCAAGGACCTGGGGAAGCTGAGAGGGCGGATGTCGTGCCGAGGCCCGAAATTTCCTCCAAAATGGAGGTCACGGGATCTCCGCACATTAGAGGAACAAATCGGAGGAGGTGCTTGTCCTTTGAATTCATGTATTGTGAACCCATTAACGCTGTTGAACGTGGGTTACCTGTGGCGAGGTGGACTTCGCCTGTGGGGTAGACTCTCAGTCTGCAGCCTCCATAGGAACATTGTATCTTTTGGAGATCGTCATGTCTCAGGGCATGATGGAATCTGGAATACCGCTGGGTCACCATCCTCTCTGAAGGAGCAGAGTCCACTGTCCTGACAATTGGTGGTGTCATGACTCTCCACGTGCTACCCCAGGAGTGGGCAACCGAGGCGACAGGGATGTGGAGGCGGGCGAGGTCACGGTGACTCAATCCCTTTTTTTGGACTTTGATTGGATGCCCTAACCGGGAAAAGAAAGTCATGGTCGAGAACAGTTTTGTCGAGTGGGGTGGCAGCCGTGCCAGGCTCTGGGTGGTACTTTTGATCCAGGGAGATCGGGGTCTCAGCTTAGCACTGGTCCTGAGGGCGGTGGCACGCCTGTGGTGGCACCACTTGGCGAGGCCGTTTCTGGTGTTGGAGTAGGCAGCTGCATCACTGCCTGGATCAGAAATTGCACCATCTTGGATCACAAGACCCTGCAGCGGATAGTGAGGTCAAATGAGAAGTTCATCGGGGTCGCTCTTCCTGCCATCACGGACATTTATGCTACACGCTGCATCCGCAAAGCAAACAGCATTTTGAAGGACCCCATGCACCCCTTATATAAACTCTTCGGCCCCCCCCCCGCCCCCGCCATCTGGGAAAAGGCACTGAAGCATTTGGGCTCTCATGACCAGACTATGTAACAATTTCTTCCCTCAAGCTATCAGACTCCTCAATACCCAGATCTTGGACTGACGCCTTACTGCCCTATTGCCCTGTTTATTATTTATTGTAATGCCTGCACTGTTTTATGCACTTTATGCAGTCCTGGGTAGGTCTGTAGTCTAGTGTAGTTTTTTTTCCTCCGTGTTGTTTTTTATGTAGCTCAGTCTAGTTTTTGTACTGTGTCATGTAACACCATGGTCCTGAAAAACGTTGTCTCATTTTTACTATGCACTGTACATAGCAGTTATGGTCGAAATGACAATAAAAATTACGACTTAACTTGATGTGGAAACAGAGAGTGGGGTGAGGACGACAGTGACGGGGGCGAGGAGTCTTTTGAATCTTGGACCGTTACTGTGGAGGAAATTTGGGTGTTCCTAGCCTTCTCACCACAGACAGGCGCTGACCGATGGACAGACCTGTCTGGGGGTACTTGATCTGTCCACAGGACCCTTTAAAGTAAGGGCAGGGATTTGGAGGTGGTTGGGGTGGGAACAACACCATTTGAGGGAGCTCCTGAAAGCCCTGTGAAGTCATTGGGTCGGAAGTATTGCTCCCCACTGGCTGGGGTGTTGGCAAGGAGATGCAGCATATAATCATGACGGTGCACACTGACACGACTCAGCCCAGGCACAGCGGACTCCCATGTAGAGACGGAAGCAAAAGGCTACACCCGGGAATCTCAACAGAGCATTGGTGACATGACGAGCGGCACCAGGAGACAGATCATTCGGACCCCGCGGTCAGCAGTACACCGGGCGCCCTGTTAAATAATCACAGAACGCGGAAAACCCGTGCCAGTCACAATTAACGGGCCTAGCGACTCCAGTCAAGACAATAATTGGTAAATACAGGTGCTGGAGACACGGAGAAGCCCGATGGTTTATGGCGTATATGTCAAACTCAAGGCCCGCGGGCAAATACGGCCCGCGGTGGAATTATCTTTGGCCCGCGAGATAATATCTAATTACTATTAAAGCTGGCCCTAGTAATCGAAGCGCCTATGGCGTATGATATGGCTGATGCTGAGTTTATTCAGGTACCAGGTTTTCAGGGTTTTTAGTGTTTATTCGGCAGTCTTCTTCATAAGAAACGGAATTTGTGAAGTGAAACACTTTGTAGTTACAGCAGAGACGGAGACAGATGAGAACAGGCTGAAAAAACGGAGGCGATGAAAGCTGTGTTCACACGCGCCCGACTGATCCGGCCCGCATGAAGCTGCATTTTGCTCGATCCGGCCCGTGACCTAAAATAAGTTTGACACCCCTGCTTTATGGCAAGCCATATGCTCACGGGTCTCAGTATCGCTAGCGGCAGGGTCCGTCATCTCTCGGTCCTCAGGGAACGGAGGTGTGCGGCGAGCATCCTGCAGGAAACGCACACCGTTCCGGGAGCCGAATCTACCCAGCCAGGGAGGGTCTACGTGAGTCACCTCCAGCGGGGTGGCTACATTGTTGGCCTCAAACTTCCAGCCGGAGATGTAAACGTGTTTGAGCCAGGCCGCCTGTCCAATCTCGCCGTGCGTTTGGATGGTGTGCAGTTACACTTCGTTAACCTGTACGTTCGCCAGTCCGGCCCCTTGCAGGCGCCCTTGTTTTGTGAGATAGCTCTGCTGTTGGGCTTCTTGCAGAGGCGAATGTGTTGTCCCCGGAGGTGCTTTCAACTATACGCTCCAGGACAGAGATCAGAGTAGCCGAGCTTCAGTGCAGCGTTGAGGGAGCTGGTTGACGTTTTGATTTGGGTTCCCATCCGGACTCCGATGCCTTTACCGGGATGGCGGGAGGAGAAGAGGACCCACGCTTCCCGCGGGTGTGCATAGTTTAAACTCTGCCTATGCGGGCGGGGTCCGCGTACTGGCCCGCCAAAAACCGGTTGCTGGAGGGCGATCCTTTCTGGGTCTCGTTCCGTCTATTCTTGGAAGCCTGGAGGCAGGAGCCGAGGAGTTCTCCTTCCCTGAGACTGGTGGGATGCGGCAAAGCTTCCTATGCGCTGGAGTCGACCGCGAAATGCGTGTGGCAGATCGAGCGGCTCCAGAAAGAGCGGCTTGAATTGGAAGCTCAGCTGACCCCAAACCTCGGAGGACCCAGTACCAGGGGAAGAAGGAAGCGCCGAGGGGCCTGCAGCTCCAGAACAGCCTGCAGAGGATGGCTCTTATCCGGCGAGAAGCGTCCGTTCAGTTTATGCGACCCTGTCCTCGCTGGACCGAGTGTTGTGGGAGGACCTGCCAAAGGTCGGCCCTGAGGCTGTCCAGCAGGAGGTCTCTTCCCCGCTGTGCGAACTGACCATCTACGGAGAAAAGTCCCCGGGGTTGGGTGGACTGACTGTGGAGTTTTTCTGGGCTTTCACGGAGGTACTGGGTGCGGACTACACCAGGATCCTGGCGACAGATGAGATGCCCCTCTCTTGGCGTTGGGCAGTTGTGTTCCTACTGCTGAGGGACTGACGCACGGTTCCTGTCCTGTGCGGTATCTTTGCCCGGGCAAAGTCGGTCACCTGGGTTCCGTGCTGCCCTAAATGTTCCACCCAGATCAGTCCTACGTGGTCCCAGGCCGATCCAGCCAGGACAATACCCACCTCGTCCAGGATATATCTCTCTCCCTCTCTCCCTCTCCCTCTCCCTCTCCCTCTCCCTCTCCCTCTCCCTCTCCCTCTCTCCCTAGATCAGGAGAAGGCCTTTGATATGGCTGCCTCCTCGGGACTCTGCACGCTTTCGGGCTCGGGCACCCGCGTCCGTCTATTATATACTGCTGCCTATAGAGGTCAAGAATTCCTTGGCGGTGCCCTGTCGGGATGTGCCAGCATTGCCTGTGGTCGGGGCAACTGTATTCTGGGTAGAGCCTCTCCTATGCCTTCTTCGGAAGCGGTTGACAGACCTGGTTCCGGTCGAGCTGGAGATGAAGGCCGTTCTCTCGGCTAATGCTGACGATGTCCTCGTTATGATCACCGACCCTGGTGGCCGACAGAGGATACGAGACTGTCAGCGGAACTTCTCAGCGACTGCCTGCAGGCACAACCGGGGAAAGTGCTCTGGTCTTTTATGGGTGGGGGGTGGACTTCCCGAAGACCGTTTCCGTGGAGTAAGTACCACGCACCTCCTCTTTATGGGCTTACCTAACCTCCACTGTGGAAACCTGGTGGAATTTGGAGACGAAAATCTCTGCCCGGCTCGGACGGTTGTCGGGTCTACTCGGCGCAATCTCATACCGAGGGCAAGGCGGTGGTCATACCCAGATGGTAGTCTCCATAGTTCCGGTGGTCGTTTTAGTCCCACCCACTGTGTCTGTCGCCAAGAGCCGGGCGAATTTGGTGGACGTGTTGTGGGGCAACAGTGGAATTTGATCTCTGCTCGGGTCTTGAGCCTTCCAATTGCAGGACACCAATATGGCGATCACCCCCACCCCCCCGACCCCCTGCCCCGAGGTGGCAAGAGTCACCGGGGACAGGGCCTTCAGGAGGGTATGCGGCTCCCGACGGTGGGAGCTGCCAGGTTTTTAACGGGATCTGCTGGGATCTGTGATAGACTGGAACCCAGGCCGTGGAAGAAGTCATTTTCATGCCGTCACGGTGGGTGCGGGGTGGCTCCGGCCGAGTCAACCCCTTCTCTGCCGGAGGTACCCGTGAGACCCAAAGCCCGAGAACTCCTTCGGGAGCAGGTTACCGCCCGGATGAGATAGATCCTTCCGGACAGTTCGGCGACGCGCCGGGGCGGCTCTCGCACTTCAATCCCCACGCCTGCCGTCCGGACTGCGCTGGCGGCCTGTTTTACCATAAGGCGATGACGGAGGGCCGCAGTGGAAGTGTCTCTATGCAGGGGGTTTTCACGTACAGTATAGACTGGGCACTGGGGTGGGGGCAGTAGCGTTCAATAGATTCCTGAGCAGGTTCACTGGTACCCCGGCCACCTGTCCGTTCTGTGGATGGGAGGAGACTGTGTACTGGTACCCCGGCCACCTGTCCGTTCTGTGGATGGGAGGAGACTGTGTACTGGTACCCCGGCCACCTGTCCGTTCTGTGGATGGGAGGAGACTGTGTACTGGTACCCCGGCCACCTGTCCGTTCTCTGGATGGGAGGAGACTGTGTACTGGTACCCCGGCCACCTGTCCGTTCTGTGGAGGGGAGGAGACTGTATACTGGTACCCCGGCCACCTGTCCGTTCTGTGGAGGGGAGGAGACTGTGTACTGGTACCCCGGCCACCTGTCCGTTCTGTGGATGGGAGGAGACTGTGTACTGGTACCCCGGCCACCTGTCTGTCCTGTGGATGGGAGGAGACTGTGTACTGGTACCCCGGCCACCTGTCCGTTCTGTGGATGGGAGGAGACTGTGTACTGGTACCCCGGCCACCTGTCCGTTCTGTGGATGGGAGGAGACTGTGTACTGGTACCCCGGCCACCTGTCCGTTCTGTGGATGGGAGGAGACTGTATACTGGTACCCCGGCCACCTGTCTGTCCTGTGGACGGGAGGAGATGGTGTACTGGTACCCCGGCCACCTGTCTGTCCTGTGGATGGGAGGAGACTGTGTACTGGTACCCCGGCCACCTGTCCGTTCTGTGGATGGGAGGAGACTGTGTACTGGTACCCCGGCCACCTGTCCGTTCTGTGGATGGGAGGAGACTGTGTACTGGTACCCCGGCCACCTGTCTGTCCTGTGGACGGGAGGAGATGGTGTACTGGTACCCCGGCCACCTGTCTGTCCTGTGGATGGGAGGAGACTGTGTACTGGTACCCCGGCCACCTGTCCGTTCTGTGGATGGGAGGAGACTGTGTACTGGTACCCCGGCCACCTGTCCGTTCTGTGGATGGGAGGAGACTGTGTACTGGTACCCCGGCCACCTGTCTGTCCTGTGGATGGGAGGAGACTGTGTACTGGTACCCCGGCCACCTGTCCGTTCTGTGGATGGGAGGAGACTGTGTACTGGTACCCCGGCCACCTGTCCGTTCTGTGGATGGGAGGAGACTGTGTACTGGTACCCCGGCCACCTGTCTGTCCTGTGGATGGGAGGAGACTGTGTACTGGTACCCCGGCCACCTGTCCGTTCTGTGGATGGGAGGAGACTGTGTACTGGTACCCCGGCCACCTGTCCGTTCTGTGGATGGGAGGAGACTGTGTACTGGTACCCCGGCCACCTGTCTGTCCTGTGGACGGGAGGAGACTGTGTACTGGTACCCCGGCCACCTGTCTGTCCTGTGGACGGGAGGAGATGGTGTACTGGTACCCCGGCCACCTGTCTGTCCTGTGGATGGGAGGAGACTGTGTACTGGTACCCCGGCCACCTGTCCGTTCTGTGGATGGGAGGAGACTGTGTACTGGTACCCCGGCCACCTGTCCGTTCTGTGGATGGGAGGAGACTGTGTACTGGTACTCCGGCTACCTGTCTGTCCTGTGGACGGGAGGAGATGGTGTACCGTGGCCATATGGAGTGTGTGAGGTTGCAGCCCCTGTTTGAGTATCTGAGGGGGCTGCTCCTCACGTTCCAGCTGCACTTCTGCCCCACGCCGCTGGTTTGTGGGCACCCAGTAAGGTTTGGGGGGAGGGTGCGAGTCTCTCAGAGGATGTCCTGGTAGGGTTGCTCCAGGGCCAGGCCAAGATGGCCATCTGCGGCTACAGGCTGACAAGGCTTCTGCCCCCCCCTTCCGGGACTACATTCACACCGTGTCCCTGGAGAGGAACGAGCGTTCAGTGGGGGATTTCCGGGGTATTGAGTGCGTTGTAGATGGTAATAGCGGTCTTTAATTTGAATTCATTCATTCTATGGTAACCCCGACATTTGTATGTGCTTTATATTTGAATAAAGTTTTGTACTTTTGTGGAAAAAAAAGGGGAGCCAGTACTGAGGGAACTCCACACTGCGGGAGGTACTGAACTCAGGGATCACTGTGCAGGGGGAGGGATGGTATTGAGTGATCACTGTACTGGGCGAGGTACAGGATTGATGGGTCACTGTGCTGGAGGAGGGATGGTATTGCGGGATCACTCTGCTGGGGGAGGGATGGTATTGAGGGATCATAGTGCTGAAGGAGGGATGGATTTAAGGGAACACTGTGATGGGGAGGGATGGTATTGAGGGATCACTGTGCTGAAGGAGGGATGATATTGAGGGAACACTGTGATGCGTGAGTGATGTTATAGAGGGATCATTGTGTTGAGGGAGGGATGGTATTGAGGGAAAACTGTGCTGGGGAGGTATGGTATTGAGTGATTTCTGTACTGGGCGAGGTAAAGGATTAAGGGGTCTGTGCTGGGGGAGGGATGGTATTGAGGAATCACTGCTGGGGAGGGATGGTATTGAAGGATCACTGTGCTGGGTGAGGGATGGTATTGAGGGATCAATGTGCTGAAGGACGGATGTTATTGAGGGAACACTGTGATGGGGAGGGATGGTATTGAGGCATCACTGTGCTGGGGAGGGATGGTATTGAGGGATCACTGCTTTGGCGGAGGGATGGTATTGAGGGCTCACTGTGCTGGGGAGGAATGGTATTCAGGGATCACTGTGCTGAGGGAAGGATGGTATTGAGGGATCACTGTGTTGGGGAGAGGTGGTATTGAGGGATCACTGTGCTGGGTAGAGGTGGTATTGAGGGATCACTGTGCTGAGGGAGGTACAGGAGTGAGGGATCCCTGTGATGGGGGTGATGGTTTTGAGGGATCAATGTGCTGAAGGAGGGATGATTTTGAGGGATCCATGTGTTGAGGGAGGGATGGTATTGAGGGATCACTTTTCTTGGTGAGGGATGGTTTTGAGGGATCACTGTGTTTGGGGAGAGGTGGTATTGAGGGATCACTGTGCTGGGTAGAGGTGGTATTGAGGGATCAATGTGCTGAGGGAGGTACAGGAGTGAGGGATCCCTGTGATGGGGGAGTGATGGTTTTGAGGGATCAATGTGCTGAAGGAGGGATGATTTTGAGGGATCCATGTGTTGAGGGAGGGATGGTATTGAGGGATCACTTTTCTTGGTGAGGGATGGTTTTGAGGGATCACTGTGTTTGGGGCGAGGTGGTTTTGAGGGATCACCGTGCTGGGGTAGAGGTGGTATTGAGGGATCACTGCCTTGGGGAGGGATAGTATTGAGGCATCTGTGCTGGGGGAGGGATGGTATTGAGTGATCACTGTGCTGGGTGAGGGATAGTATTGAGGGATCACTGTGCTGGGGAGAAATTGTATTGAGGGATCACTTTGCATGGGGAGGGTTGGTTTTGAGGGATCACTGTTTTGGGGAGGGATGGTATTGAGGAATCACTTTGCATGGGGAGGGTTGGTTTTGAGGGATCACTGTTTTGGGGAGGGTTGGTATTGAGGCAGCCCTGTGCTGGGGGAGATACAGGACTGAGGGGTCTGTGATGGGGAGGGATAGTATTGAGGGATCACTGTGCTGGGGGAGGGATGGTATTGAGGGATCACTGTTGAGGGAGAGGTGGTATTGAGGGATCACTGTGCTGGGGGAGAGGTGGTATTGAGGGACCACTGTGCTAGGGGAGGGATGGTATTGAGTGATCACTGTTTTGGCGCTGGGATGGTATTCAGGGCTCACTGTGCTGGGGGAGATACAGGACTGAGGGATCTATGGGGAGGGATAGTATTGAGGGATCACTGTGCTGGGGGAGGGATGGTATTGAGGGATCTGTGTTGGGGGAGAGGTGGTATTGAGGGATCACTGTGTTGGGGGAGGGATGGTATTGAGGGATCACTGTGTTGGGGGAGAGGTGGTATTGAGGCATCATGGTGCTGGGGGAGAGGTGGTATTGAGGGATCTGTGTTGGGGGAGAGGTGGTATTGAGGGATCACTGTGTTGGGGGAGAGGTGGTATTGAGGGACCACTGTGCTGGGGGAGAGGTGGTATTGAGGGACCACTGTGTTGAGGGAGAGGTGGTATTGAGGGACCACTGTGCTGGGGGAGAGGTGGTATTGAGGGACCACTGTGCTAGGGGAGGGATGGTATTGAGCGATCACTGTTTTGGCGGTGGGATGGTATTCAGGGCTCACTGTGCTGGGGGAGATACAGGACTGAGGGATCACTGTGATGGGGGAGGAATGGTATTGAGGGATCACTGTGTTGGGGAGGGATGATATTGAGGTATCACTGTGCTGGGAGAGATACAGGACTGAGGGATCTCTGTGATGGAGGTGTGATGGTATTGAGGGATCACTGTGTTGGGGAGGAATGGTATTGAGAGATCACTGTGTTGGGGAGGGATGGTATTGAGGTATCACTGTGCTGGGAGAGATACAGGACTGAGGGATCTCTGTGATGGGGGTGTGATGGTATTGAGGGATCAATGTGCTGAAGAAGGGATCATTTTGAGGGATCAGTGTGCTGAGGGAGGGATAGTATTGAGGGATCAGTTTGCTTGGTGAGGGATGGTATTGAAGGATTACTGAGCTGGGGACGAATGGTATTGTGGGGTCACTGTGCAGGGGAAGGGTTGGTATTGAGGGATCACTGTGCTGGGGGAGGGATCATTTTGAAGGAGCAGTGTGATAAGACCATAAGAGATTGGAGCAGAATTAGGCCATTTAGTGCATCAAGTGTGCTCTTGCCATTCCAACATTTCTGATCCATTATCCCTCACAATCCCAGTCTTCTGTCTTTTCCCTGTCACCTTTGATGCCATGTCCAATCAAGATTGTATAGACCTCTGCATTAAATACAGCCAATGACCTGGCTTCCACTGCTGCCTGTATGAATGAATTTCATATGTTTACTATCCTCTAGCTAGAGAAATTCCTCCTCATCTGCATTCTAAATGACCATCCATCTATTCTGAAGCTGCACTCGGTTGTCCTAGACCCCCTCAATATGAAACAGCCTCTCCACATCCACGATGAATTCCCGAATCATTCTTTTAAATTCCAGCAAGTAGAGCCATTAATCACCTAGAATCAGCTTTTCATTCCCGCCATCATTCTTATGAACCTCCTCTAAAACCCTCTCCAATGTCCTGCATGATGACTCCCAAATCCCTTTGCACCTCTGAGTTTTGAATTTTTTGCCCATTTAGAAAATGCATTTTGTTCCTTCTGCTGAAGTGCATGACCATACACTTCCTGACACTGTATTCCATCTGCCCCTACTTTGCCCATTCTCTCAATCTGTCCAGGTCCTTCTGCAGCCTCCCTGCTTCCTCAACACTACCAACCCCTCCACCTATCTCTGTATCGTCTAAAAACTTTGCCACAAAGCCATCAATTCCATCATCCAAGTCATTGACATATAATGCGAAAAGAAGTGACCCCTGCAAAGCATCCTAATCACTGGAGGCCGACCGGAAAAGGCTCCCTTTATTCCCAGTCACTGCCGCCTGCCAATCAACCAGTTCTCTATCCATGCTAGTATCTTTCCTCTAATACAGGCTCTTATCTTGTAAAGCAGCCTCGTGTGTGATGACACCTTGTCAAAGGCTTTCTGAAAATCCAAGTACACAACATCCACCAATTCTCCTTTGTCTGTCCTGCTTGTTATTTCCTCAAAGAATTCTAACAGATTTGTCAGGCTCTGTTTCCTTTGAGGAAACCGTGCTGACTACGGCCTATTTTATCATGTGCCTCCAAGTACCCTGAGGCCTCATTCTTTACAATTGACTCCAACATCACTGAGGTCAGGCTAACTGGCCTATAATTTCCTTTCTGTTGTCTCCCTCCCTTCTTGGAGAGTGGAGTAATACTTACAATGTTCTATTCCTCCTCAATCATGTCTCGTGAGAGGAGCGTGCTGAGGACGCACCACACTGTGGGTAGGATTTCCCCATATTGGAGATTCCAATGTGCTGGATGAACTCTGCCTTGGCCAAAACCACTCAATGAATCGGTGACTGTCAGGAGATGCTGCAGGGAAGTCCAAACCATGAATCTACACTGACAACAAATCTGTCAGGTGTAAGTTCCTTCCACAAGAGATAAACTGTAACCAGCAATAATTCATCAAAGATGCTGTTTGACAACAGCCCAATTCCTCCCTATCTCTTCCAGAGTCTACACCCACTCCCTTTCTCTCTAACCACCACCTTCACTCTCCTCCCCCCACCATCCAGCCCCTGCAACCCTCCTCATCTTTATACACTCTACCCCAACTCTGTTCTTGCTCTGACGCGTTGTTTTAAGGGTAATCTCCCCTGTCCTGAGGGACCTCCCTCCAGATGGAGGGGCTGTTCACCAACATCTCAACTTTCTGAGGAGGCTGAAGAGAGCTGGACTTTACACATGCATACTCACGTCATTCTACAGATGCACAGCAGAGAGCATCCTGACAAACCGCATCACTGCTCGGTGTGGAAACCGCACTGTGGTGGACAGGAAGCCTGTACAACAGAGAGACAAAACTACCCATCACATCATCAGCACCAGCTGGCCAACTATCAAGGCCATATATGCAGAGAAGTGCTGGGAAAGGGCAAGTAACATCATGAAGGATCCACTCATGGACTGTTTGTCCAGCTCCCTTTAGTGAGGAGGCTACGTAACATCCACGCCAGGACCACCAGATTCAAAAACAGCTACTTTTCTCAATTAGTAAGGCTGATCAACACCTCCACCCACTAACCCACCCCTCCACACACCCAACCACCACTACTGTGTCATTTCCTGTCAGAGTCCCCTTATGTACAGATAATGCTGCGGCTAGTCTGAACATACAGTCATTCTCTCTATATCAGCTGCCCTATGTATTAATATTTATCCTGTTTTTATTATTGTCTTCTTGATCTTGTGTTTTGTTGTGCTCCATGGGATCCGGAGTAACAATTATTTCATTCTTCTTTACACTTGTGTACTGAAAATGACCTAAACAATCCTGAATCGTGAATGTAAGGGGTCTTGCTCTGGAAGACGGAGCTGTTCTCAGGGGTCTCACACCGAATCAATGCTGTCCCGTCTGAGAGCCTGGCCTGCAGCAGATCTTGTATGTGTGTGTGTGTGTGTGTGTGTTGGGGGTGGTGATGGTCCTATTCCTATGCCAGTTGGCAGGCTTTGTCATGGAATTCTGCCCAGCATCTGGGGGAGGGGGTAATACTGAAGCCTTGGTAAAGTAAAGTTGCATTGTAGTGACAGGGTAGTTTACAATGCTAAACTGTCGTCTAACACACATTAACCTCTCCTTGCAAATCAATTCTGTGCTAAAGTTACTACTAAATTTCTTTGCTTGTGTTTTTGAAGTCCACATCAGCCTGCCCTGCTGCCTAAAACATACAGCCATCATGGGCACTTGCCTACCCCAGCACTGAGGACATCTTTAAAGTGTGATGGCTCAAAAAGGCAGCATCCATTATTAAGGACCACCATCACTGAGGACCTCCCTCTTCTCATAGCTACCATCAGGGAGGAGGTACAGGAGCCCGAGGCCCCACACTCAATGTTCCAGGAAAAGCTTCTTCCCCTCCACCATCGGATTTCTGAGTGGACAATGAACCCGTGAACTCCACCTCACTACTTCCCCTCCGCCATCGGATTTCTGAGTGGACAATGAACCCGTGAACTCCACCTCACTACTTCCCCTCCGCCATCGGATTTCTGAGTGGACAATGAACCCGTGAACTCCACCTCACTACTTCCCCTCCGCCATCGGATTTCTGAGTGGACAATGAACCCGTGAACTCTACCTCACTACTTCCCCTCCGCCATCGGATTTCTGAGTGGACAATGAACCTGTGAACTCTACCTCACTATTTCCCCTCCGCCATCGGATTTCTGATTGGACAATGAACCCGTGAACTCTACCTCACTATTTCCCCTCCGCCATCGGATTTCTGATTGGACAATGAACCTGTGAACTCTACCTCACTACTTCCCCTCCACCATCGGATTTCTGAGTGGACAATGAACCCGTGAACTCTACCTCACTACTTCCCCTCCGCCATCGGATTTCTGAGTGGACAATGAACCCGTGAACTCTACCTCACTACTTCCCCTCCACCATCGGATTTCTGAGTGGACAATGAACCCGTGAACTCTACCTCACTACTTCCCCTCCGCCATCGGATTTCTGAGTGGACAATGAACCCGTGAACTCTACCTCACTACTTCCCCTCCGCCATCGGATTTCTGAGTGGACAATGAAGCCGTGAACTCCACCTCACTACTTCCCCTCCGCCATCGGATTTCTGAGTGGACAATGAACCCGTGAACTCTACCTCACTACTTCCCCTCCGCCATCGGATTTCTGAGTGGACAATGAACCCGTGAACTCTACCTCACTACTTCCCCTCCGCCATCGGATTTCTGAGTGGACAATGAACCCGTGAACTCTACCTCACTACTTCCCCTCCGCCATCGGATTTCTGAGTGGACAATGAACCCGTGAACTCTACCTTACTAATTTTTTTGCTGTCTTTTTGTACAACTTATTTAATTTAATTAAACATACACAGGAAGTAGAGCAATACAGCACAGAAACATGTCCTTCAGCCAACCTTGTTGTGCTGAACTAGTTAAAAAGTAAATCAGAAACCTCGATACACTCCTACCGACACCAAATCCATATCCCTCCATCTTCCTCACAACTATGTGCCTATCCAAACATCTCTTAAAAGCCTCTAATGTATTTGCCTCTACCAGCATACGAGGCACCTACCACTTTGTGAGAAAAATATTTTACCCCTCACATTCCCTTTGAGCCCACCCTTTCTCACCTTCAATGCATGCCCTCTGGTGTTAGACATTTCAACTCTGGGAAACAGATGTCCCACTATGTGGGCACTCTATCTGTGCCTCTCATAATCTTATAAACCTCTATCAGCCTGCCCCATTCCAGAGAAAACAACCCATGGTTATCCAGCCTCTTGTGATAGCACATGCCTTGTAAATCAGTTAGCATTCTGGTAAACATTTTCTCACGGTCTCCAAAGCCTCATCATCGCTCCGATAGTGATGTATTTACTCCTTATTGTACTTTAGAGTGTTTTTTATGAAGTGCAAGGCACTGCAGCAGCAGAATAACAGCTTTCAAGCACCTTCCAGTGATATTATTCAGACTTGGAATCCAATTCTGACTCTGCCCAGCTGGCCTCGTCCCTCAGCACCACGTGAACCCCGACCTGCATGGTTAACCCCTGCCTTACCACAGCTGCACTGTGCATCTCTGAGACACTCTCGAGGTCTGCAAGTGCATCACACTTCCTGCCAGAGATCAAAGCCCAGCCAACTCTCTCAGAAACATCGCAACCCTTTCCCAGAAAGTTGTCACGTCAGGCTATTCGAAGAAAACCTCTCCTCAGCCCTTCTGCAAGCAAATGGTAGCTTTTGAAAAAGTGATACTTCAGCAGCAAAACCGAGAGCACCACGACAACATTGGCAACACTCCAGAGAAACTCAATCTCATTACCAATTTGAGAGGGGATTCAGCCCAAAGGACATTCTCCTCAATCATTGCCCATCCATACTCACTCAATCGTTCACCCGCCACACGCACTCACTCACCCTCCACACTCACTCAATCACTCACCCTTTACACTCTTCCCAATCATTCGCCCTCCACACTCAATCACTCGCCCTCTACACTCACTCACTCTCCACACCCACTCTATCACACACCCTCACTCAATCATTCACCCTCCATACTCAGTCAACAACACAACTTCCACACTCAATCACTGACCCTCTACACTCTTCCCAATCATTCACCCTCCACACTCACTCAATCACTCACCCTCTACACTCATTCACCATCCACAATCACTCAATCACTCACCCTCCACACCCACTCAATCACTCACCCTCCACACCTACTCAAGCACCACCCTTCACACTCTCTCCAATCACTCACCCTCCATACTCACTCAACCACACACCCTCCACATTCAATCAATCACTCACCCTCCTTACTCACACAACCACACACCCTCCACACTCGATCAATCACTGACCCTCTACAATCTTCCCAATCATTCACCCTGCACACCCAATCAATCACTCACCCTCCACACTCACTGAATCACACCCTCCACACCTACTCAATCACTCACACTTCACACTCTCTCCAAACACTCACCCTCCACGCTCACTCTATCACACACCCTCCACACCCACTCAATCACTGACCCTCTACCCTCACTCAACCACACACCCTTAGAACTCAATCACTCACCCTCCACACTCAATCAATCACTCACCCTCCACACCCACTCAATTACTCACCCTCCATGTTCACTCTCTCACCCTTTACACTCACTCAATCACTCACCCTCCATACTCACTCAAACACACACCCTCCACACTCACTCAATCACTGACCCTCTACACTCTTCCCAATCATTTACCCTCCACACCCACTCAATCACTCACCCTCTGCGCTCACTCAATCCCTCACCCTCCATACTCACTCAACCACACACCCTCCACGCTCACTCAATCACTGCCCCTCTACACTCTTCCCAATCATTCACCCTCTACACTCACTCAATCACTGATCCTCTACACTCTTCCCAATCATTCACCCTCCACACTCACTCCATCACTCACACTTCACACTCTCTCCAATCACTCACCCTCCACGCTCACTCTATCACACACCCTCCACACCCACTCAATCACTGACCCTCTACCCTCACTCAACCACACACCCTTAGAACTCAATCACTCACCCTCCACACTCAATCAATCACTCACCCTCCATGTTCACTCTCTCACCCTTTACACTCACTCAATCACTCACCCTCCATACTCACTCAAACACACACCCTCCACACTCACTCAATCACTGACCCTCTACACTCTTCCCAATCATTTACCCTCCACACCCACTCAATCACTCACCCTCTGCGCTCACTCAATCCCTCACCCTCCATACTCACTCAACCACACACCCTCCACGCTCACTCAATCACTGCCCCTCTACACTCTTCCCAATCATTCACCCTCTACACTCACTCAATCACTGATCCTCTACACTCTTCCCAATCATTCACCCTCCACACTCACTCCATCACTCACACTTCACACTCTCTCCAATCACTCACCCTCCACGCTCACTCTATCACTCACCCTCCACACCCACTCTATCACTCACCCTCTGCACTCACTCAATCCCTCATTCTCCATACTCACTCAACCACACACCGTTAACACTCAATCACTCACCCTCACACTCACTCAAGCACTCACACTCCACACTCACTCAATCACTCACACTTCACACTTTCTCCAATCACTCACCCTCCACGCTCACTCTATCACTCACCCTCCACACTCACTCTATCACTCACCCTCTGCGCTCACAATCCCTCACCCTCCATACTCACTCAAACACACACCATCCAAACTCACTCAATCACTGACCCTCTACACTCACTCAACCACACACCCTTAGAACTCAATCACTCACCCTCCACACTCAATCAATCACTCACCTTCCAGACTCACTCAAACACATACCCTCCACACTCATTCTCTCACCCTCTACACTCACTCAATCACTCACCTTCCATGCTCACTCTATCACACCCTCTACACTCACTCAGTCACTCATCCTCCATACTCACTCCACCACACACCCTCTACACTCACTCAACTACCCACCCTTAACACTCAATCACTCACCCTCCACACTCACTCAATTACTGACCCTCTGCACTCTTCCCAATCATTCACCCTCCACACTCACTCAATCACTCGCCCTCTACACTCACTCACCCTCCACACCCACTCAATCACTCTCCCTTCACACTCTCTCCAATCACTCACCCTCCACACTCACTCTATCACTCACTCTCTACACTCACTCACTCAATCACTCACCCTCCATACTCACTCAGCCACACATTCTCCACACTCACTCAATCACTGACCCTTTACACTCTTCCCAATCATTCACCATCCACACTCACTCAATTACTGAACTTCCACACTCACTCAATCACTCACACTTAACACCCACTCAGTCACTCACCCTCCATGCTCACTCTATCACTCACCCTCTACACTCACTCAATCACTCACCCTCCATACCCACTCAGTCACTCACCCTTCACACTCTCTCCAATCACTCACCCTCTACACTGGCTCTCACACCCCCATACTCACTCAACCACACACCCTCCAGACTCACTCAATCACTGACCCTCAACACTCACTCAACTACCCACCCTTAACACTCAATCATTCACCCTCCACGCTCACTCATTCACTCACCCTCTACACTCACTCACCCTCCACACACACTCAATCACTCACCTTTCACAATCTCTCCAATTACTCACCCTCCACGCTCACTCTATCACTCAACTTCAAAACCCACTCTATCACTCACCCTCTACACTCACTCTATCACTCACCCTCCATACTCACTCAACCACACACCCTCCACACTCACTCAATCACTGACCCTCTACACTCTTCCCAATCATTCACCCTACACACTCACTCAAACACTCACCCCCCACACTCACTCAAACACTGACCCTCTACACTCTTCCCAATCATTCACCATCCACACTCACTCAATCACTTGCAGTCTACACTCACTCACCCTCCACACTCACTCAGTCAGCCTCCACACCCACTCAATCACTTACCCTCCACACCCACTCAATCACTCACCCTCCACACTCACTCTATCACTGACCCTCTACACACTTCCAAATCATTCACCCTCCACACTCACTCAATCACTCGCCCTCTACAGTCACTCACCCTCCACACTCACTCAAATACACCCTCCACACCCACTCAATCACTCACCATCCACACCCACTCTATCACGTCCTCTGCACTCAGTCAATCCCTCACCCTCCATACTCACTCAACCACACACCCTCCAGACCCACTCAATCACCGACCCTCTACCCTCACTCAACCACACACCCTTAGAGCTCAATCACTCACCCTCCACATCCACTCAATTACTCACCCTCCATGCTCACTCTCTCACCCTCTACACTCACTCAATCACTCACCCTCCATACTCACTCAAGCACTCGCCCTCTACAGTCACTTACCCTCCACATTCACTCAAACACTCACCCACCACACCCACTCAATCACTCACCATCCACACCCACTCAATCACTCACTCTCCTCACCCACTCAATCACTCACCCTTCACACTCTCTCCAATCACTCAGCCTCCATGCTCACTCTATCACTCACACTCCACACACACTCAATCACTCACCCTCTACACTCTCTCAATCACTCACCCTCCATACTCACTCAACCACACAGCCTCCACACTCACTCAATCACTGACCATCTACACTCACTCAATCACTCACCCTCTACACTCACTCGAACACACACCCTTAACACTCAATCACACCCTCCACACTCACTCAATCGCTCACCCTCTACACTCACTCAATCACTCACCCTCCACACCCACTCAATCACTCACCCTTCGCACTCTCTCCAATCACTCACCTTCCATGCTCACTCTATCACACCCTCTACACTCACTCAGTCACTCATCCTCCATACTCACTCCACCACACACCCTCTACACTCACTCAACTACCCACCCTTAATCACTCACCCTCCACACTCACTCAATTACTGACCCTCTGCACTCTTCCCAATCATTCACCCTCCATACTCACTCAACCACACACCCTCCACGCTCACTCAATCACTGCCCCTCTACACTCTTCACAATCATTCACCCTCTACACTCACTCAATCACCGATCCTCTACACTCTTCCCAATCATTCACCCTCCACACTCACTCCATCACTCACACTTCACACTCTCTCCAATCACTCACCCTCCACGCTCACTCTATCACTCACCCTCCACACCCACTCTATCACTCACCCTCTGCACTCACTCAATCCCTCACTCTCCATACTCACTCAACCACGCACCGTTAACACTCAATCACTCACCCTCCACACTCAGTCAAGCACTCACGCTCCACACTCACTCAATCACTCACCCTCCACAGTCACTCTATCACTCACCCTCTGCGCTCACTCAATCCCTCACCCTCCATACTCACTCAAACACACACCATCCACACTCACTCAATCACTGACCCTCTACACTCTTACCAATCATTCACCCTTGACACTCACTCAATCACTGACCCTCTACACTCTTACCAATCATTCACCCTTGACACTCACTCAATCACTCGCCCTCTACAGTCACACCCTCCACACTCACTCACTCACCCTCCACACCCACTCCATCACTCACACTTCACACTCTCTCCAATCACTCACCCTCCACACTCACTCTAGCAGTCACCCCCCCATACTCACTCAACCACATACCCTCCATACTCACTCAATCACTGACCCTCTACACTCACTCAGTTACCTACCCTCTACACTCTTCCCAATCATTCACCCTCCACACTCACTCAATCACTCGCCCTCTACACTCACTCACCCTTAACACCCACTCAATCACTCACACTCCACACCCACTTAATCACTCACACTTTACACTTTCTCCAATCACTCACCCTCCTCGCTCACTCTATCACTCAGCCTCCATACTCACTCAAACACACACCATCCACACTCACTTAATCACTGACCCTCTACACTCTTCCCAATCATTCACCCTCGACACACACTCAATCACTCACACTTCACACTCTCTCCAATCACTCACCCTCCACGCTCACTCTAGCAGTCACTCCCCATACTTACTCAACCACATACCCTCCATACTCACTCAATCACTGACCCTCTACACTCACTCAACTACCCACCCTTATCACTCAATCACTCACCCTCCACACTCACTCAGTTACCTACCCTCTACACTCTTCCCAATCATTCACCCTCCACACTCACTCAATCACTCACCCTCTACACTCACTCACCCTTAACACCCACTCAATCACTCACCCTCCAAACCCACTCAATCAGTCACCCTTCACACTCTCTCCAATCACTCATCCTCCTCGCTCACTCTATCACAGACCCTCTACAGTCTTCCCAATCATTCACCCTCCACACTCACTCAATCACTCGCCCTCTACATTCACTCACCCTCCACACTCACTCAATCACTCACCCTCCTCACCCACTCAATCACTCACCCTTCACACTCTCTCCAATCACTCAGCCTCCCTCACTCTATCACTCACGCTCCACACCCACTCACTCTCTACGATCACTCAATGACTCACCCTCCACACTCACTCAAACACATACACTCCACACTCGCTAAAACACTGACCCTCTACACTCACTCAACCACACACCCTTAACACTCAATCACTCACCCTCCACGCTCACTCTATCATTGACCCTCTACACTCTTCCCAATCATTCACCCTCCACACTCACTCAATCACTCGCCCTCAAAACTCACACACCCTACACACTCACTCAAACACTCACCCTCCACACTCACTCAAACACTGACCCTCTACACTCTTCCCAATCATTCACCATCCACACTCACTCAATCACTTGCAGTCTACACTCACTCACCCTCCACACTCACTCAGTCAGCCTCCACACTCACTCAATCACTTACCCTCCACACCCACTCAATCACTTACCCTCCACACTCACTCTATCACTGACCCTCTACACACTTCCAAATCATTCACCCTCCACACTCACTCAATCACTCGCCCTCTACAGTCACTCACCCTCCACACTCACTCAAATACACCCTCCACACCCACTCAATCACTCACCATCCACACCCACTCAATCACTCACCCTCCTCACCCACTCAATCACTCACCCTTCACACTCTCTCCAATCACTCAGCCTCCATGCTCACTCTATCACTCACCTTCCACACACAGTCAATCACTCACCCTCTGCACTCATTCAATCATTCACCCTCCACACTCACTCAAACACTCACCCTCCACACCCACTCTATCACTCACCCTCCACACCCACTCTGTCACGTCCTCTGCACTCAGTCAATCCCTCACCCTCCATACTCACTCAACCACACACCCTCCAGACCCACTCAATCACCGACCCTCTACCCTCACTCAACCACACACCCTTAGAGCTCAATCACTCACCCTCCACATCCACTCAATTACTCACCCTCCATGCTCACTCTCTCACCCTCTACACTCACTCAATCACTCACCCTCCATACTCACTCAAACACTCGCCCTCTACAGTCACTTACCCTCCACATTCACTCAAACACTCACCCACCACACCCACTCAATCACTCACCATCCACACCCACTCAATCACTCACTCTCCTCACCCACTCAATCACTCACCCTTCACACTCTCTCCAATCACTCAGCCTCCATGCTCACTCTATCACTCACGCTCCACACACACTCAATCACTGACCCTCTACACTCACTCAATCACTCACCCTCCATACTCACTCAACCACACAGCCTCCACACTCACTCAATCACTGACCATCTACACTCACTCAATCACTCACCCTCTACACTCACTCGAACACACACCCTTAACACTCAATCACACCCTCCACACTCACTCAATCGCTCACCCTCTACACTCACTCAATCACTCACCCTCCACACCCACTCAATCACTCACCCTTCACACTCTCTCCAATCACTCACCTTCCATGCTCACTCTATCACACCCTCTACACTCACTCAGTCACTCATCCTCCATACTCACTCCACCACACACCCTCTACACTCACTCAACTACCCACCCTTAACACTCAATCACTCACCCTCCACACTCACTCAATTACTGACCCTCTGCACTCTTCCCAATCATTCACCCTCCACACTCACTCAATCACTCGCCCTCTACACTCACTCACCCTCCACACCCACTCAATCACTCTCCCTTCACACTCTCTCCAATCACTCACCCTCCACACTCACTCTATCACTCACTCTCTACACTCACTCAATCACTCACCCTCCATACTCACTCAGCCACACATTCTCCACACTCACTCAATCACTGACCCTTTACACTCTTCCCAATCATTCACCATCCACACTCACTCAATTACTGAACTTCCACACTCACTCAATCACTCACACTTAACACCCACTCAGTCACTCACCCTCCACGCTCACTCTATCACTCACCCTCTACACTCACTCAATCACTCACCCTCCATACCCACTCAGTCACTCACCCTTCACACTCTCTCCAATCACTCACCCTCTACACTGGCTCTCACGCCCCCATACTCACTCAACCACACACCCTCCAGACTCACTCAATCACTGACCCTCAACACTCACTCAACTACCCACCCTTAACACTCAATCATTCACCCTCCACGCTCACTCATTCACTCGCCCTCTACACTCACTCACCCTCCACACACACTCAATCACTCACCCTTCACAATCTCTCCAATTACTCACCCTCCATACTCACTCAACCACACACCCTCCACACTCACTCAATCACTGACCCTCTACACTCTTCCCAATCATTCACCCTCCACACTCACTCAATCACTCGCCCTCTACACTCACTCACCCTCCACACTCACTCAATCACTCGCCCTCTACACTCACTCACCCTCCACACTCACTCAATCACTCGCCCTCTACACTCACTCACCCTCCACACTCACTGAAGCACTCACCCTCCACACCCACTCAATCATTCACACTTCACGCTCACTCTAGCACTCACCCCCACATACTCAACCACACACCCTCCAGACTCACTCAATCATTGACCCTTTACACTCTTCCCAATCATTCACCCTCCACACTCACTCAATCACTGACCCTCCACACCCACTCAATCACTCACCCTCTGCGCTCACTCAATCCCTCACCCTCCATACTCACTCAACCACATACGCTCCACACTCACTCAATCACTGTCCCTCTACACTCTTCCCAATCATTCTCCCTCCACACTCACTCAATCACTCGCCCTCTACACTCACTCACCCTCCACACTCACTCAAACACTCACCCTCCACACTCACTCAATCACTCAGCCTTCACACTCTCTCCAATCACTCACCCTCCATGCTCACTCTATCACTCACTCTCTACACTCACTCAATCACTCACCCTCCATACTCACTCAACCACCCACCCTCCACACTCGCTCAATCACTGACCCTCTACACTCTTCCCAATCATTCACCCTCCACACCCACTCAATCACTGACCCTCTACACTCACTCAACTACCCACCCTTAACACTCAATCACTCACCCTCCACACTCACACAATTACTGACCCTCTACACTCTTCCCAATCATTCACCCTCCACACTCACTGAATCACTCGCCCTCTACACTCACTCACCCTCCACCCCCACTCAATCACTCTCCCTTCACACTCACTCAATCGCTCACCCTCCATACTCACTCAGCCACACATTCTCCACACTCACTCAATCACTGACCCTTTACACTCTTCCCAATCATTCACCCTCCACATTCACTCAATCACTCGCCCTGTACGCTCACTCACCCTCCTCACTAACTCAACCACCCACCCTCCACACTCGCTCAATTACTGATCCTCTACACTCTTCCCAATCATTCACCCTCCACACACACTCAATCACTCGCCCTGTGCACTCACTCACCCTCCACACTCACTCAACCACCCACCCTCCACACTCGCTCAATCACTCACCCTCCATGCTCACTCTATCACTCACCCTCCATACTCACTCAACCACACACCCTCCACACTCACTCAATCACTGACCCTCTGCACTCTTCCCAATCATTCACCCTCCACACCCACTCAGTCACTCACCCTTCACACTCTCTGCAATCACTCACCCTCTAGACTCACTCTAGCACTCACTCCCCCATACTCACTCAACCACACACCCTCCAGACTCAATCACTGACCCTCTACACTCACTCAACTACCCACCCTTAACACTCAATCATTCACCCTCCACACTCACTCATTCACTCGCCCTCTACACTCACTCACCCTCCACACCCACTCAATCACTCACTCTCTACACTCACTCCATCACTCACCCTCCATACTCACTCAACCACCCACCCTCCACACTCTCTCAATCACTCTCCCTCTACACTTTTCCCAATCATTCACCCTCCACACCCACTCAATCACTCACCCTTCACTCTTTCCAATCACTCACTCTCTACACTCACTCTATCACTCACTCTCTACACTCACTCAATCACTCACCCTCCATACTCACTCAACTTCCCACCCTCCACTCTCGATCAATTACTGACCCTCTACACTCTTCCCAATCATTCACCCTCCACACCCACTCAATCACTCACCCTTCACACTCTCTCCAAACACTCACCCTCCACGCTCACTCTATCACTCACTCTCTACACTCACTCAATCACTCACCCTCCATACTCACTCAACCACCCACCCTCCACACTCGCTCAATCACTGTCCCTCTACACTCTTCCCAATCATTCACCCTCCACACTCACTCAATCACTCGCCCTGTACACTCACTCACCCTCTGCACTCACTCAATCCCTCACTCTCCATACTCACTCAACCACATACCCTTAACACTGAATCACTCACCCTCCACAGTCACTCAAGCACTCACCATCCACACCCACTCAATCACTCACACTTCACACTTTCTCCAATCACTCACCCTCCACTCTCACTCTATCACTCACCCTCCACACCCACTCAAGCACTCACCCTCTGCACTCACTCAATCACTGACCCTCTGCACTCTTCCCAATCATTCACCCTCCACACCCACTCAGTCACTCACCCTTCACACTCTCTCCAATCACTCACCCTCTACACTCACTCTAGCACTCACCTCTCCATACTCTCTCAACCACACACCCTCCAGACTCACTCAATCACTGACTCTATACACTCTTCCCAATCATTCACCCTCCACACTCGCTCAATCACTCGCCCTCTACACTCACTCACCCTTCACACTCAATCACTGACCCTCTACACTCACTCAACTACCCACCCTTAGCACTCACTCACCCTCTACACTCACAATTACTGACCCTCTACACTCTTCCCAATCGTTCACCCTCCACACCCACTCAATCACTCACCCTTCACACTCTCTCCAATCACTCACCCTCCAAGCTTACTCTATCACTCACTCTCTACACTCACTCAATCACTCACCCTTCATACTCATTCAACTACCCACCCTCCACTCTCGATCAATCACTGACCCTCTACACTCTTCCCAATCATTCACCCTCCACACTCACTCAATCACTCGCCCTATACACTCACTCACCCTCCACACTCACTCAAACACTCACCGTCCACACTCACTCAATCTCTGACCATCTACACTCACTCAATCACTCACCCAATCACTGACCCTCCACATTCTCCCCAATCACTGACCCTCCACCCTCACTCTGTGTTCCCTGACAGACACTCTGCCCCATCCTGACGATCAGGATTGTGACGAAGTTGGGAACCCAGAGTCTTCAAACAAATGGCTAATGGAACAGTGCATGTCGGGGAGCATCCATGGAAGAGAATAATTATGGATTTTTCAGGACAAGTCCTTAATCAGATCCTCTGAATGTGAAATATCGTGTTAAAGCTACAAAGAAACTCTTGTGCAGGAGAACAAACAAAAGGCAGGGAGCACACTGAAGCAGATTGAGACAATTGGGTTTGCTTATTGATCACAATGTCTCTTCTGTGCTCACCTCACGCCATGCTGAGGGCAGTCCAGAAGCACTTGTTGCTCTGTCTAGCTTCGACATTGCAATTCCACGTGTTCACAACAACAGCAGTAAGACAGGCCCCCTTTCCCAACCCATCAGCTGTCAAGAAATGTGTTCCCTGCTGGCAGCACTACAAGGTGACACAGATTAATCCAAACTATACATTACTATAAATATATATTTAAAAATGGCAGAGAGACGATCCTGTGAGAGTTCCAAAGACAGACTGATGCACAGATACTGGCCAGCTGATCAGCCGTTGTGACACTGGACGAGGAACAGAAGAAAGCAACAGTAATAGATATGGCAATCCCGAAAGGCAGCAACATCAGGGAGAAAGAGTATGAGGAGCTGGAGAAAAACCTGGGCTTGACAGAGCGGATAGAAAGGATGTGGAAGATTAAGCCGGGGGAATCCCGATGGTGATAGGAGCATTTGAAGCTGTGACACCTGGACTGGGAGAGAGACTCCAACGTATCCCAGGAGCAACATCTGAGGCCTCGTTTCTGAAGAGCACACTACTAGGAACAGCAAAGATGCTGAGCCAAATCCTCAAACTGCCAGGCAGAGGACTTGAGACTGAGGGAGAAATACACGTACACACCACCCATAAGGAGTGGGGGAGAAACAGCTGTGCAAAAAAAGAGGGGAAAAGCAGTGAGGTAATGTTCATGGTTTCAAAGTCCATTCAGAAATCTGATGGCAGAGAGGAAGAAGCTGTTCCTGAAATATTCAGTGTGTGTCTTCAGGCTCCTGTACCTCTTTCCTGATGGTAGCAATGAGAAGTGGGCATGCCCTGGATGGTGGGGTCCTTAATGACAGATGCTGCCGTTTTGAAGCATTGCCTTTTGAAGGTGCTCTGGATTCTGAGGAGACCACTGCCCGTGATGGAGCTGGCTGAGCTGACAACTTTCAGCAGCTTTTTCCGATCCTGTGCAGTGGCCCCTCATGCCAGATGCTGATGCACCGCCAGAATGTTATCCACGGTTCCTCCTTTCCATATTTCCACCTACCCACTCATGCAGCAGTCCCTTCAAACCTAGAACAGGTCTCTCCCGGGCGTCCAACCTCCCTTGGACATGTGGAATTGCTGATTTCGGCCTTCTGACTACCTTTGGCCCAATATCAACAGAGCAGACTGTCCAGTCAGACTCCAGCCTCCAGGATTTGGCTATCAGGCAAGTTTGTTGTTGAATTCCAACTCATTGTAACCACTCAGGCCATGCTGTCTCTCAGTGCTGCCATTGAGAATGAGATTCAGGAGCCTTAGGTCCCACACCAGCAGCCAAGAATAGTCACGACCCTCAGCCATCAGTTTTCTCAACCAGAGGGCATAACTTCACTCAACAGCACTGAACTGATTCCACAACATGTGGACTCACTTTCAAGGATTCTACAACTCAAGATCTCAATATTCTTTTTTATTTATATTTGTCCTTTTGTTTTTGTATTTACAGAATTTGTCTTTTGCACATTAGTTGTTTGTCTTTGCCATGGGTAATTTTTCATTGATTCTGTCATTTCTGTGAATGCCCTGAAAAATGAATCTCAGGGTAGTAGATGATGACATATACAGCAGATTCCAATTAATTGGGCTATTAGTTAGTCGGGGAGCTGCTTATTTGGGACAGAAAAAAACAGAAACTAATTGAGAAAATAGCTGGGATTCCCTTTATTTATTTGGAACACCACTGTTCAGTTACAGCGGACTGTGGCCAAATGGTTTCTAACTAGTGTCAGTTGTGTGCTCATTGTGTGAGTGTTAGACTCTACATCATGCCTAGAGTGAACAGTTTTTAAATAGAGTCAGTTGCGTGTGCTGGTGTTCGAAAAGCAGTGGTGAGAAATAAGCAGAAAGACAATTCAGAACTGTTTTGTTCACTGTAGTTTCAAGCAGTCAGGCTTGGAGCTGCCAGCAATGGCCGGGAGCAAATATGAAATTATTTCACTACTCTAACAAGTTAGGGACTACAAAGAACTCAACGATATCAACAATCATATTGAATGTTACAATGAAAATGAAGATTTGGAGAATGTAATCATCAAAAGGATTGTATGAAGGCAGTCCATTATCTGCACTTGCAGTCCACGTTGGTTTACAGTAAATCAAAAGAACATGGCGCCATACACTGGATGAATTCCTCCATTGATAACATATTTGGAAATAATACACAGTTTTATAGTACTGTGGAACTATTGGTAGTGCTATAGGTTGTTCTGTATTTCATTGAAATACATATTTTGTTACTCAGTTAAATGGTAGTTTGGCTTTAGTCATAGAAAAGTACCACACAGAAACTTGCCCTTCAGCCCATCTACCATTTAAACATACTACTCCCATCAACCTGCACTGGGACCATAGCCCTCCATACCCTTACCATCCATGTACCTATCCAAACCGCTTGTGCTGGCAGCTCCTTCCACACTCCCATGACACTCTGAGCAAAGAAGTTTCCCCTTAAACTTTTCTCTTTCACCCTTAACCCATGACCTCTGGTTGTAATCCCACCCAACCTCTGGAAAAAGCCTATTCGTATTTACCCCATCTACACCCCTCATAATTTTGTATATCTCTATCAAATCTCCTCTTAATCTTCTATGCTTCAAGGAATAAAGTCCTCACCTGTTCAATCTTTCCTTATAACTCAGGTTGTCCTGTCCCAGAAACATCCTAGTAAATTTTCTCTGTACTCTTTCAGTCTTATTTACATCTTTCCTGTAGGTAGTTGACCAAAACTGCACACAATACTCCTATCTCCTATATTCAATACTTTGGCCAAAGTGCCAAAAGCTTTCGTTACCATCCCCTATCAACCCATGAAACCACTTCAATGAATTATGTACCTATATTCCCAGCTCCCTTTGTTCCCCCACACTCCTCAGTGCCCCACCGTTCACTGTGTACAACATACCCTGGTTTGTTCTACCAAAGTGCAACACCTTGAATTTGTCTACATTAAATTCCATCTGCCATTTTACAGCTCATTTTTCCAGCCGATACAGATCCCTCTGCAAGCCATGATAGCCTTCCTCACTGTCCACCACACCCCAATCTTGGTGTCATCTGCAAATTTGCTGATCCAATTAACCACATTTTCATCCAGATTGTTGATAGAGATGACAACCAGCAATAGATGTGGCACCGATCCCTACGGCACAGGCTTCCAGTCAGAGAGACAATCATCTACTACCACTCTCTGGTGTCTCCCACAAAGCCAATGTCAAAACCAATTTACTGCCTCATCTTGAATGCTGAGCCACTGAACCTGCTGCACCAACTTCGAATCTGGGACCTTGTCAAATGCCTTGCTGAAGTCCACGTAGACACGATCCACTGCCTTGCCTTCACCCACATTCCTGGTAGCCTCCTTGAAAAGCTCTATAAGATTGGTTAGACATGATCTACCTTGGTCTTTGTTCTTTGTTATACTTTTAAAATTATTTCCATGAAATTGCATAATTGGGATCTTAATCACTTAATATAGTTCGTGATGTGTCCCAATTATCCAGAATCCACTTATATGTACTTTGATAATAAATTTACTTGAAACTCTGATCAGGCTTCAATTTCTGTACTTGAATGACAGTACACAGGAAATATTATTCACAGAAGAAAGAACATTTCCCCAAACTGATGAGGAACTACATTTCTAGAGTGGCCAAGAGCTGCTTCTATTTCCTATTATTTGCAGAGAGATTTGTATTTTGAGGTAGTTCATAGGGTTGCGGGCAGACAATGTGACTATAGGAAAAGTCAAAGGTCATATTCACCTTCATTACAGTGGGTTGGAATTCAAGAACAAAGATGCCTGTCAATAATTGTACAGGGCTTGGGGTTCAGTGTGCAGGCTGCAGATTGAGCAAGTGCTGAGTGTGACCTGCTTAACACACCGAATCTGTTTGTCCCTCTGTGCATGATTCAGGCCATGACCACAGGAGCAGAATGCCCTTCAGCCATTCCATCATATGATCCCTCGCAACCCCATTCACCTGTCTCCTCACCATAAACTTCACCCTGACTGATCGAGAACCCACCAACCCCAACTTTAAACACACCCAATGACCTGGCCTCCACAGCTGTCCATGGCAATGAGTTCCAGATTCACCACCCTCTGGCTAACGAGATTCCTTCTCATCACTGTTCTGTGGAGATGGACCCTGTGGAAAATCCTGGCAACTCTGAACTACGTTCCTCACCTTGGCTGAACAGAGGTAATAGACTAAGACAACTGTGCTGTTCCAAAGAGTGCTATATGAGGCCATTCTTACCCTCAGCCATTAGGCTCTGTGAGTCAACCTACAGCTGGGGAACTGATGATCCCCTCCTGTTAGACTGTTTCAGGTAACTTATTTTTTATTCTTTCTTTTGTTGTATTTGCACATCTGTGCACTTGTAATGATGCTGTGATATTGTAATTTCCTTCGGGATCAACAGAGTATCTGTCTATCTATCTAAGCCCTTCTGTTCTGTGCCCTCAAGTCCTGGACTCCTGCTATAGGAAAAATCCTCTCCGGATTCACTCTATATCTTCAATATTCAATAGGTTTCAAAGAGATCCCTCTTTGTTCTTCCAAACTCCAGTGAGTACAGGCATAGAGCCATCAAACACTCCTCATACAATTGCCGGGATCATTCCCATGACCCTCCTCTGGACCTTCCCCAAAGACAGCACGTCCTTCCTTTGATGAGGTGCCGAAAGCTGTCCATGTCTGCCCTCCTTCTTTTCTTCTAAAGCTTCTCCCACACTTTTTGAACAATCTCAACTGTAAAGGGAAAAAGTAAGATTCTCTATCCTCAGAAAGTGGAATTACCTGTTGACCAAGCATTTTAATTCTTATCACCATTCCCATTCTCATTCCCATCCATGGCCTCCCCTTCTGCCACTCTCAGCTTTGAGGAGTAACACCTTGTACACTGTCTAGGAGGCATGAACATTGATTTCTCCAAATTCTGGAAATTTATTTCCCCCTTCTCCTTCCCTCTCCTCCAATTCCTCACTTTAGCTTCTTCTTCTCCCCACCTGCCTATCACCTCCCCCGGTGGCCCTCGTTCTTCCCCTGTCTCCCACGATCCACTCTCCTCTCCTGTCATCAGATTCCTTCACCTTTTCAACCTATCACCTCCCAGCTTCTAACTTCATCTTCCCACCTCCTGAACCCACCTGGCTTCACCCATCTAGGTTGTCTTACTTCCACTCCCCCCTCTTTCCTATTCTGGCTTCTTCTCCCTTCCTTTCCAATCCTGATGGTGTCTCGATGGTATTCATTTGCATAGATGCGGAGTTGCCCCAGCGTTTTATGTGAGATTTTCTGCTATAGACCTGTTAATGGGAACATGACTGACTGTAACACATACAGTATGCCCAGCTGTAACTGAGCTGTTTTGCTGTCCAGGTCTCTGCTGCTTGCGGTGGCTAGGTCCAATTATTTTTAGAATAAACACACACAAGTTACAACTTCCTCATTTTGTTCCTGTAAATGGTTTTGGAGACAAGATGGAAAATAAATTTCCACTGAGGCAGCAAGTTCTGAGATTGTGCAAGATTAATTTTCATTCAACCGCACGTGAACACCATAAATACAGCCAAATGAAACCGCAGTCCACTGTGGCCAAGGTGCAACAGAGAGAACCACCAGTAAACATGCAGTCACACAATAAACAATATACATCTGGCCCAAGCCCCCGAAAGGCAAGTCCTGTAAATCGATGGTGCACGGGTGTGGTCAGAAAGACGAAACACTCCTCAGCTGCGCAGAGATGAACAGAAACACACACACTCGCAATCCAGCTTGGCTTCCACTGAGCAAACACTGGAGGGCAGCACCGGGAGGAAGGGGCAGTTTCCAGTAAAGCAGAGATGCTGTGCTAGACCGGTCAGTGCATCTCCCTCTCTGGATGGCTGCAACAGGCAAACTAACAGCATGAGGGCCCCGGTGACGAGGCGGCATGCTTGCAGTATCCTACATTACCAATATCCAACAGAGTGTTCAATCACAACGTTATCAATATGATCCCAACCTCAAGCTCCTAATGTCGAAATCACCCCATTCCCAGCTCACTGACAGGCTGAATCACTTTAGTAATATTAATAGATAAAAACCCATTTTAACTCAGAACATTTTATAACAAAAACACAGCACATACTCTCTGAGAACCCACCCTGGCAGTAATCTCTCATTTCCCTATATCACCTTGCAGCACACAACCCTCCCCATCTGGGAAATCCCCTGCACCCCTACACCCTTCCCCATCTGGGAAATCACCACCAGCCCCTACACGTCTCTCCATCTGGGTAATCACCACCAGCCCCTACACCCCTCCCCATCTGGAAAATCACCACCAGCTCCTACACCCCTCCCAACTGGGAAATCCCCTGCACCCCTACACCCCTCCCCATCTGGGAAATCCTCTGCACCCCTGCACCCCTCCCAATCTGGGAGGTCAATACCGGCCCCTACACCCCTTCCCATCTGGGAAATCCCTGCACGCCTAACCCCTTCCCCATCTGGGAAATCACCGCCAGCCCCTACACCCTTCCCCAACTGGGAAATCCCCTGCACCCCTACACCCCTCCCCATCTGGGAAATCACCACCAGCCCCTACACCCTTCCCCAACTGGGAAATCCCCTGCACCCCTACACCCCTCCCAATCTGGGAAATCACCACCAGCCCCTATACGTCTCTCCATCTGGGTAATCACCACCAGCCCCTACACACCTCCCCATCTGGGAAATCCCCTGCACCCCTACACCCCTCCCCATCTCGGAAATCACCACCAGCCCCTACACCCCTCCCAACTGGGAAATCCCCTGCACCCCTACACCCCTCCCCATCTGGGAAATCACCAACAGCCCCTACCCCCCTTCCAACTGGGAAATCCCCTGCACCCCTACACCCCTGCCCATCTGGGAAATCCCCTGCACCCCTACACCCCTGCCCATCTGGGAAATCCCCTGCACCCCTACACCCCTCCCCATCTGGGAAATCACCAACAGCCCCTACACACCTCCCCATCTGGGAAATCCCCTGCACCCCTGTACCCCTACACCCCTCCCCATCTAGGAAATCACCACCAGCCACTACACCCCTCCCATCTGGGAAATCCCCTCTACCCCTACACCCCTCCCCATCTGGGAAATCCCCTGCACCCCTGCACCCCTCCCAATCAGGGAGGTCTCCACCAGCCTCTACACCCCTCCCCATCTGGGAAATCCCCTGCACCCCTGCACCCCTCCCAATCAGGGAGGTCTCCACCAGCCTCTACACCCCTCCCCATCTGGGAAATCCCCTGCATCCCTACACCCTTCCCCATCTGGGAAATCACCACCAGCCCCTACACCCCTCCCAACTGGGAAATACCCTGCACCCATACACCCCTCCCCATCTCGGATATCACCACAAGCCCCTACACCCCTCCCAACTGGGAAATCACGTGCACCCCCACACCCCTCCCCATCTGGGAAATCACCACCAGCCCCTACAACCCTCCCAACTGGGAAATCCACTGCACCCCTACACCCCTCCCCATCTGGGAAATCACCACCAGCCCCTACACATCTCTCCATCTGGGTAATCACCACCAGCCCCTACACCCCTCCCCATCTGGGAAATCACAACCAGCCCCTACACCCCTCCCAACTGGGAAATCCCCTGCACCCATACACCCCTCCCCATCTCGGATATCACCACAAGCCCCTACACCCCTCCCAACTGGGAAATCACGTGCACCCCTACACCCCTCCCCATCTGGGAAATCACCACCAGCCCCTACACCCCTCCCAACTGGGAAATCCCCTGCACCCCTACACCCCTCCCCATCTGGGAAATCACCAACAGCCCCTACCCCCCTTCCAACTGGGAATCCCCCTGCACCCCTACACCCCTCCCCATCTGGGAAAGCACCACCAGCGGCTACACCCCTCCCCATCTGGGAAATCCCCTGCACCCCTGCACCCCTCCCCATCTGGGAAATCACCACCAGCCCCTACACACCTCCCATCTGGGAAATCCCCTGCACCCTGCACCCCTCACAATCAAGGAGGTCACCACCTGCCCCTACACCCCTCCCCATCTGGGAATCCCCTGCACGCCTAAACCCTTCCCCATCTGGGAAATCACCACCAGCCCCTCCACACCTCCCATCTGGGAAATCCCCTGCACCCACTACACCCTTCCCCATCTGGTAAATCACCACCAGCCTCTACACCCCTCCCCATTTGGGAAATCACTAACAGCCCCTACACCCCTCCCAACTGGGAAATCCCCTGCACACCTGCACCCCTACACCCCTCCCCATCTGGGAAATCACCACCAGCCCCTACACCCCTCCCCATTTGGGAAATCACCACCAGCCCCTACACCCCTCCCCATCTGGGAAATCCCCTGCACCCCTGCACCCCTCCCCATTTGGGAAATCACCACCAGCCCCTACACCCCTCCCCATCTGGGAAATCCCCTGCACCCCTGCACCCCTCCCCATTTGGGAAATCACCACCAGCCCCTACACCCCTCCCCATCTGGGAATCCCCTGCACGCCTAAACCCCTCCCCATCTGGGAAATCACCACCAGCCCCTCCACACCTCCCATCTGGGAAATCCCCTGCACCCACTACACCCTTCCCCATCTGGGAAATCACCACCAGCCCCTACACCCTTCCCCAACTGGGACATCCCCTGCAACCCTCCCGATCGGGAAATCACCACCAGAGCCTACACCCCTCCCCATCTGGGAAATCCCCTGCACCCCTGCACCCCTACACCCCTCCCCATCTGGGAAATCCCCTGCACCCCTGCACCCCTGCACCCCTACACCCCTCCCCATCTGGGAAATCACCACCAGCCCCTACACCCCTCCCATCTGGGAAATCCCCTGCACCCCTGCACCCCTGCACCCCTCACATTCAAGGAGGTCACCACCTGCCCCTACACCCCTCCCCATCTGGGAATCCCCTGCATGCCTAAACCCTTCCCCATCTGGGAAATCACCACCAACCCCTCCACACCTCCCATCTGGGAAATCCCCTGCACCCACTACACCCTTCCCCATCTGGGAAATCACCACCAGCCCCTACACCCTTCCCCTACTGGGACATCACCTGCACCCCTCCCAATCGGGAAATCACCACCAGAGCCTACACCCCTCCCCATCTGGGAATCCCCAGCACCCCTACAGCCCTCCCCATCTGGGAATTCCCTGCACGCCTAAACCCTTCCCCATCTGGGAAATCACCACCAGCCTCTATACCCTTCCCCATCTGGGAAATCACTACCAGCCCCTACACCCCTCCCAACTGGGAAATCCCCTGCACACCTGCCCCCCTACACCCCTCCCCATCTGGGAAATCACCACCAGCCCCTACACCCCTCCCATCTAGGAAATCCCCTGCACCCCTGCACCCCTCACAATCAAGGAGGTCACCACCTGCCCTTACACCCCTCCCCATCTGGGAATCCCCTGCACGCCTAAACCCTTCCCCATCTGGGAAATCACCACCAGCCCCTCCACACCTCCCATCTGGGAAATCCCCTGCACCCACTACACCCTTCCCCATCTGGGAAATCACCACCAGCCTCTACACCCCTCCCCATTTGGGAAATCACTACCAGCCCCTACACCCCTCCCAACTGGGAAATCCCCTGCACACCTGCACCCCTACACCCCTCCCCATCTGGGAAATCCCCTGCACCCCTACACCCCTCCCCATCTGGGAAATCACCACCAGCCGCTACACCCCTCCCCATCTGGGAAATCACCTGCACCCCTGCACCCCTACACCCCTCCCCATTTGGGAAATCACCACCTGCCCCTACACCCCTCCCCATCTGGGAATCCCCTGCACGCCTAAACCCCTCCCCATCTGGGAAATCACCACCAGCCCCTCCACACCTCCCATCTGGGAAATCCCCTGCACCCACTACACCCTTCCCCATCTGGGAAATCACCACCAGCCCCTACACCCTTCCCCAACTGGGACATCCCCTGCACCCCTCCCGATCGGGAAATCACCACCAGAGCCTACAACCCTCCCCATCTGGGAAATCCCCTGCACCCCTGCACCCCTACACCCCTCCCCATCTGGGAAATCACCACCAGAGCCTACACCCCTCCCCATCTGGGAATCCCCAGCACCCCTACAGCCCTCCCCATCTGGGAATTCCCTGCACACCTAAACCCTTCCCCATCTGGGAAATCACCACCAGCCACTCCACACCTCCCATCTGGGAAATCCCCTGCACCCCTGCACCCCTCCCGATCTGGGAAATCATCACCAGCTCCTACACCCCTCCCCATCTAGGAGGTCACCACCAGCCCCGACACACCTCCCCATCTGGGAAATCCCCTGCACCCCTGCAACCTACACCCTTCCCCATCTAGGAGGTCACCAGAAGCCCCTACACCCCTCCCCATCTGGAAAATCACCACCAGACCCTACACCCCTCCCATCTGGGAAAGAACCACCAGCCCCTACACCCCCACTCCATCTGGGAAATCCCCTGCACCCCTACACCACCCCCAATCTGGGAATTCACCACCAGCCCCTACACCCCTCCCCATCTGGGAAATCACCACCAGCCCCTACACCCCTCCCATCTGGGAAATCCCCTGCACCCCTGCACCCCTCACATTCAAGGAGGTCACCACCTGCCCCTACACCCCTCCCCATCTGGGAATCCCCTGCATGCCTAAACCCTTCCCCATCTGGGAAATCACCACCAACCCCTCCACACCTCCCATCTGGGAAATCCCCTGCACCCACTACACCCTTCCCCATCTGGGAAATCACCACCAGCCCCTACACCCTTCCCCTACTGGGACATCACCTGCACCCCTCCCGATCGGGAAATCACCACCAGAGCCTACACCCCTCCCCATCTGGGAATCCCCAGTACCCCTACAGCCCTCCCCATCTGGGAATTCCCTGCACGCCTAAACCCTTCCCCATCTGGGAAATCACCACCAGCCTCTATACCCTTCTCCATCTGGGAAATCACTACCAGCCCCTACACCCCTCCCAACTGGGAAATCCCCTGCACACCTGCCCCCCTACACCCCTCCCCATCTGGGAAATCACCACCAGCCCCTACACCCCTCCCATCTAGGAAATCCCCTGCACCCCTGCACCCCTCACAATCAAGGAGGTCACCACCTGCCCTTACACCCCTCCCCATCTGGGAATCCCCTGCACGCCTAAACCCTTCCCCATCTGGGAAATCACCACCAGCCCCTCCACACCTCCCATCTGGGAAATCCCCTGCACCCACTACACCCTTCCCCATCTGGGAAATCACCACCAGCCTCTACACCCCTCCCCATTTGGGAAATCACTACCAGCCCCTACACCCCTCCCAACTGGGAAATCCCCTGCACACCTGCACCCCTACACCCCTCCCCATCTGGGAAATCCCCTGCACCCCTACACCCCTCCCCATCTGGGAAATCACCACCAGCCACTACACCCCTCCCCATCTGGGAAATCACCTGCACCCCTGCACCCCTACACCCCTCCCCATTTGGGAAATCACCACCTGCCCCTACACCCCTCCCCATCTGGGAATCCCCTGCACGCCTAAACCCCTCCCCATCTGGGAAATCACCACCAGCCCCTCCACACCTCCCATCTGGGAAATCCCCTGCACCCACTACACCCTTCCCCATCTGGGAAATCACCACCAGCCCCTACACCCTTCCCCAACTGGGACATCCCCTGCACCCCTGCACCCCTCCCGATCGGGAAATCACCACCAGAGCCTACACCCCTCCCCATCTGGGAAATCCCCTGCACCCCTGCACCCCTACACCCCTCCCCATCTGGGAAATCACCACCAGAGCCTACACCCCTCCCCATCTGGGAATCCCCAGCACCCCTACAGCCCTCCCCATCTGGGAATTCCCTGCACACCTAAACCCTTCCCCATCTGGGAAATCACCACCAGCCCCTCCACACCTCCCATCTGGGAAATCCCCTGCACCCACTACACCCTTCCCCATCTGGGAAATCACCACCAGCCTCTACACCCCTCCCCATTTGGGAAATCACTACCAGCCCCTACACCCCTCCCAACTGGGAAATCCCCTGCACACCTGCACCCCTACACCCCTCCCCATCTGGGAAATCCCCTGCACCCCTACACCCCTCCCCATCTGGGAAATCACCACCAGCCACTACACCCCTCCCCATCTGGGAAATCACCTGCACCCCTGCACCCCTACACCCCTCCCCATTTGGGAAATCACCACCTGCCCCTACACCCCTCCCCATCTGGGAATCCCCTGCACGCCTAAACCCCTCCCCATCTGGGAAATCACCACCAGCCCCTCCACACCTCCCATCTGGGAAATCCCCTGCACCCACTACACCCTTCCCCATCTGGGAAATCACCACCAGCCCCTACACCCTTCCCCAACTGGGACATCCCCTGCACCCCTGCACCCCTCCCGATCGGGAAATCACCACCAGAGCCTACACCCCTCCCCATCTGGGAAATCCCCTGCACCCCTGCACCCCTACACCCCTCCCCATCTGGGAAATCACCACCAGAGCCTACACCCCTCCCCATCTGGGAATCCCCAGCACCCCTACAGCCCTCCCCATCTGGGAATTCCCTGCACACCTAAACCCTTCCCCATCTGGGAAATCACCACCAGCCACTCCACACCTCCCATCTGGGAAATCCCCTGCACCCCTGCACCCCTCCCGATCTGGGAAATCATCACCAGCTCCTACACCCCTCCCCATCTAGGAGGTCACCACCAGCCCCGACACACCTCCCCATCTGGGAAATCACCACCAGACCCTACACCCCTCCCATCTGGGAAAGAACCACCAGCCCCTACACCCCCACTCCATCTGGGAAATCCCCTGCACCCCTACACCACCCCCAATCTGAGAATTCACCACCAGCCCCTACACCCCCACTCTATCTGGGAAATCACCACCAGCCCCTACACCCCCACTCCATCTGGGAAATCACCAAAAGCCCCTACACCCCCACTCCATCTGGGAAATCACCACCAGCCCCTACACCCCTCCCCATCTGGGAAATCACCACCAGCCCCTACACCCCTCCCATCAGGGAAATCCCCTGCACCCCTACACCCCTCCCCATCTTGGAAATCCCCTGCACCCCTGCACCCCTACACCCCTCCCCATCTGGGAAATCACCACTAGCCCCTACACGCCTCCCCATCTGGGAAATCACCACCAGCCCCTACACCCCTCCCATCTGGGAAATCCCCCTGCACCCCTACACCCCTCCCCATCTTGGAAATCAACACCAGCCCCTACCCCCTTCCAACTGGGAAATCCCCTGCACTCCTGCACCCCTGCACCCCTCCCCATCTGGGAAATCACTGCATGCCTAAACCCTTCCCCATCTGGGAAATCACCACCAGCCCCTACACCCCTCCCAACTGGGAAATCCCCTGCACCCCTACACCCCTCCCCATCTGGGAAATCACCAACAGCCCCTACCCCCCTTCCAACTGGGAAATCCCCTGCACCCCTACACCCCTTCCTTCTGGGAAATCCCCTGCACCCCTACACCCCTTCCCATCTGGGAAAATCACCACCAGCCCCTACACCCCTCCCCATCTGGGAAATCCCTGCACCACTACACCCCTCCCCATCTGGAAAATGACCACCAGCCCCTACACCCCTCCCCATCTGGGAAATCCCCTGCACCCCTACACCCCTCCCCATCTAGGAGGTCACCAGAAGCCCCTACACCCCTCCCCATCTGGGAAATCACCACCAGCCGCTACACCCCTCCCCATCTGGGAAATCACCTGCACCCCTGCACCCCTACACCCCTCCCCATTTGGGAAATCACCACCTGCCCCTACACCCCTCCCCATCTGGGAATCCCCTGCACGCCTAAACCCCTCCCCATCTGGGAAATCACCACCAGCCCCTCCACACCTCCCATCTGGGAAATCCCCTGCACCCACTACACCCTTCCCCATCTGGGAAATCACCACCAGCCCCTACACCCTTCCCCAACTGGGACATCCCCTGCACCCCTCCCGATCGGGAAATCACCACCAGAGCCTACACCCCTCCCCATCTGGGAAATCCCCTGCACCCCTGCACCCCTACACCCCTCCCCATCTGGGAAATCACCACCAGAGCCTACACCCCTCCCCATCTGGGAATCCCCAGCACCCCTACAGCCCTCCCCATCTGGGAATTCCCTGCACACCTAAACCCTTCCCCATCTGGGAAATCACCACCAGCCACTCCACACCTCCCATCTGGGAAATCCCCTGCTCCCCTGCACCCCTCCCGATCTGGGAAATCATCACCAGCTCCTACACCCCTCCCCATCTAGGAGGTCACCACCAGCCCCGACACACCTCCCCATCTGGGAAATCCCCTGCACCCCTGCAACCTACACCCTTCCCCATCTAGGAGGTCACCAGAAGCCCCTACACCCCTCCCCATCTGGGAAATCACCACCAGCCCCTCCACACCTCCCATCTGGGAAATCCCCTGCACCCACTACACCCTTCCCCATCTGGGAAATCACCACCAGCCCCTACACCCTTCCCCAACTGGGACATCCCCTGCAACCCTCCCGATCGGGAAATCACCACCAGAGCCTACACCCCTCCCCATCTGGGAAATCCCCTGCACCCCTGCACCCCTACACCCCTCCCCATCTGGGAAATCCCCTGCACCCCTGCACCCCTGCACCCCTACACCCCTCCCCATCTGGGAAATCACCACCAGCCCCTACACCCCTCCCATCTGGGAAATCCCCTGCACCCCTGCACCCCTGCACCCCTCACATTCAAGGAGGTCACCACCTGCCCCTACACCCCTCCCCATCTGGGAATCCCCTGCATGCCTAAACCCTTCCCCATCTGGGAAATCACCACCAACCCCTCCACACCTCCCATCTGGGAAATCCCCTGCACCCACTACACCCTTCCCCATCTGGGAAATCACCACCAGCCCCTACACCCTTCCCCTACTGGGACATCACCTGCACCCCTCCCGATCGGGAAATCACCACCAGAGCCTACACCCCTCCCCATCTGGGAATCCCCAGCACCCCTACAGCCCTCCCCATCTGGGAATTCCCTGCACGCCTAAACCCTTCCCCATCTGGGAAATCACCACCAGCCTCTATACCCTTCCCCATCTGGGAAATCACTACCAGCCCCTACACCCCTCCCAACTGGGAAATCCCCTGCACACCTGCCCCCCTACACCCCTCCCCATCTGGGAAATCACCACCAGCCCCTACACCCCTCCCATCTAGGAAATCCCCTGCACCCCTGCACCCCTCACAATCAAGGAGGTCACCACCTGCCCTTACACCCCTCCCCATCTGGGAATCCCCTGCACGCCTAAACCCTTCCCCATCTGGGAAATCACCACCAGCCCCTCCACACCTCCCATCTGGGAAATCCCCTGCACCCACTACACCCTTCCCCATCTGGGAAATCACCACCAGCCTCTACACCCCTCCCCATTTGGGAAATCACTACCAGCCCCTACACCCCTCCCAACTGGGAAATCCCCTGCACACCTGCACCCCTACACCCCTCCCCATCTGGGAAATCCCCTGCACCCCTACACCCCTCCCCATCTGGGAAATCACCACCAGCCGCTACACCCCTCCCCATCTGGGAAATCACCTGCACCCCTGCACCCCTACACCCCTCCCCATTTGGGAAATCACCACCTGCCCCTACACCCCTCCCCATCTGGGAATCCCCTGCACGCCTAAACCCCTCCCCATCTGGGAAATCACCACCAGCCCCTCCACACCTCCCATCTGGGAAATCCCCTGCACCCACTACACCCTTCCCCATCTGGGAAATCACCACCAGCCCCTACACCCTTCCCCAACTGGGACATCCCCTGCACCCCTCCCGATCGGGAAATCACCACCAGAGCCTACAACCCTCCCCATCTGGGAAATCCCCTGCACCCCTGCACCCCTACACCCCTCCCCATCTGGGAAATCACCACCAGAGCCTACACCCCTCCCCATCTGGGAATCCCCAGCACCCCTACAGCCCTCCCCATCTGGGAATTCCCTGCACACCTAAACCCTTCCCCATCTGGGAAATCACCACCAGCCACTCCACACCTCCCATCTGGGAAATCCCCTGCACCCCTGCACCCCTCCCGATCTGGGAAATCATCACCAGCTCCTACACCCCTCCCCATCTAGGAGGTCACCACCAGCCCCGACACACCTCCCCATCTGGGAAATCCCCTGCACCCCTGCAACCTACACCCTTCCCCATCTAGGAGGTCACCAGAAGCCCCTACACCCCTCCCCATCTGGAAAATCACCACCAGACCCTACACCCCTCCCATCTGGGAAAGAACCACCAGCCCCTACACCCCCACTCCATCTGGGAAATCCCCTGCACCCACTACACCCTTCCCCATCTGGGAAATCACCACCAGCCCCTACACCCTTCCCCTACTGGGACATCACCTGCACCCCTCCCGATCGGGAAATCACCACCAGAGCCTACACCCCTCCCCATCTGGGAATCCCCAGTACCCCTACAGCCCTCCCCATCTGGGAATTCCCTGCACGCCTAAACCCTTCCCCATCTGGGAAATCACCACCAGCCTCTATACCCTTCTCCATCTGGGAAATCACTACCAGCCCCTACACCCCTCCCAACTGGGAAATCCCCTGCACACCTGCCCCCCTACACCCCTCCCCATCTGGGAAATCACCACCAGCCCCTACACCCCTCCCATCTAGGAAATCCCCTGCACCCCTGCACCCCTCACAATCAAGGAGGTCACCACCTGCCCTTACACCCCTCCCCATCTGGGAATCCCCTGCACGCCTAAACCCTTCCCCATCTGGGAAATCACCACCAGCCCCTCCACACCTCCCATCTGGGAAATCCCCTGCACCCACTACACCCTTCCCCATCTGGGAAATCACCACCAGCCTCTACACCCCTCCCCATTTGGGAAATCACTACCAGCCCCTACACCCCTCCCAACTGGGAAATCCCCTGCACACCTGCACCCCTACACCCCTCCCCATCTGGGAAATCCCCTGCACCCCTACACCCCTCCCCATCTGGGAAATCACCACCAGCCACTACACCCCTCCCCATCTGGGAAATCACCTGCACCCCTGCACCCCTACACCCCTCCCCATTTGGGAAATCACCACCTGCCCCTACACCCCTCCCCATCTGGGAATCCCCTGCACGCCTAAACCCCTCCCCATCTGGGAAATCACCACCAGCCCCTCCACACCTCCCATCTGGGAAATCCCCTGCACCCACTACACCCTTCCCCATCTGGGAAATCACCACCAGCCCCTACACCCTTCCCCAACTGGGACATCCCCTGCACCCCTGCACCCCTCCCGATCGGGAAATCACCACCAGAGCCTACACCCCTCCCCATCTGGGAAATCCCCTGCACCCCTGCACCCCTACACCCCTCCCCATCTGGGAAATCACCACCAGAGCCTACACCCCTCCCCATCTGGGAATCCCCAGCACCCCTACAGCCCTCCCCATCTGGGAATTCCCTGCACACCTAAACCCTTCCCCATCTGGGAAATCACCACCAGCCCCTCCACACCTCCCATCTGGGAAATCCCCTGCACCCACTACACCCTTCCCCATCTGGGAAATCACCACCAGCCTCTACACCCCTCCCCATTTGGGAAATCACTACCAGCCCCTACACCCCTCCCAACTGGGAAATCCCCTGCACACCTGCACCCCTACACCCCTCCCCATCTGGGAAATCCCCTGCACCCCTACACCCCTCCCCATCTGGGAAATCACCACCAGCCACTACACCCCTCCCCATCTGGGAAATCACCTGCACCCCTGCACCCCTACACCCCTCCCCATTTGGGAAATCACCACCTGCCCCTACACCCCTCCCCATCTGGGAATCCCCTGCACGCCTAAACCCCTCCCCATCTGGGAAATCACCACCTGCCCCTCCACACCTCCCATCTGGGAAATCCCCTGCACCCACTACACCCTTCCCCATCTGGGAAATCACCACCAGCCCCTACACCCTTCCCCAACTGGGACATCCCCTGCACCCCTGCACCCCTCCCGATCGGGAAATCACCACCAGAGCCTACACCCCTCCCCATCTGGGAAATCCCCTGCACCCCTGCACCCCTACACCCCTCCCCATCTGGGAAATCACCACCAGAGCCTACACCCCTCCCCATCTGGGAATCCCCAGCACCCCTACAGCCCTCCCCATCTGGGAATTCCCTGCACACCTAAACCCTTCCCCATCTGGGAAATCACCACCAGCCACTCCACACCTCCCATCTGGGAAATCCCCTGCACCCCTGCACCCCTCCCGATCTGGGAAATCATCACCAGCTCCTACACCCCTCCCCATCTAGGAGGTCACCACCAGCCCCGACACACCTCCCCATCTGGGAAATCACCACCAGACCCTACACCCCTCCCATCTGGGAAAGAACCACCAGCCCCTACACCCCCACTCCATCTGGGAAATCCCCTGCACCCCTACACCACCCCCAATCTGGGAATTCACCACCAGCCCCTACACCCCCACTCTATCTGGGAAATCACCACCAGCCCCTACACCCCCACTCCATCTGGGAAATCACCAAAAGCCCCTACACCCCCACTCCATCTGGGAAATCACCACCAGCCCCTACACCCCTCCCCATCTGGGAAATCACCACCAGCCCCTACACCCCTCCCATCAGGGAAATCCCCTGCACCCCTACACCCCTCCCCATCTTGGAAATCCCCTGCACCCCTGCACCCCTACACCCCTCCCCATCTGGGAAATCACCACTAGCCCCTACACGCCTCCCCATCTGGGAAATCACCACCAGCCCCTACACCCCTCCCATCTGGGAAATCCCCCTGCACCCCTACACCCCTCCCCATCTTGGAAATCAACACCAGCCCCTACCCCCTTCCAACTGGGAAATCCCCTGCACTCCTGCACCCCTGCACCCCTCCCCATCTGGGAAATCACTGCATGCCTAAACCCTTCCCCATCTGGGAAATCACTACCAGCCCCTACACCCCTCCCAACTGGGAAATCCCCTGCACCCCTACACCCCTCCCCATCTGGGAAATCACCAACAGCCCCTACCCCCCTTCCAACTGGGAAATCCCCTGCACCCCTACACCCCTTCCTTCTGGGAAATCCCCTGCACCCCTACACCCCTTCCCATCTGGGAAAATCACCACCAGCCCCTACACCCCTCCCCATCTGGGAAATCCCTGCACCACTACACCCCTCCCCATCTGGAAAATGACCACCAGCCCCTACACCCCTCCCCATCTGGGAAATCCCCTGCACCCCTACACCCCTCCCCATCTAGGAGGTCACCAGAAGCCCCTACACCCCTCCCCATCTGGGAAATCACCACCAGCCGCTACACCCCTCCCCATCTGGGAAATCACCTGCACCCCTGCACCCCTACACCCCTCCCCATTTGGGAAATCACCACCTGCCCCTACACCCCTCCCCATCTGGGAATCCCCTGCACGCCTAAACCCCTCCCCATCTGGGAAATCACCACCAGCCCCTCCACACCTCCCATCTGGGAAATCCCCTGCACCCACTACACCCTTCCCCATCTGGGAAATCACCACCAGCCCCTACACCCTTCCCCAACTGGGACATCCCCTGCACCCCTCCCGATCGGGAAATCACCACCAGAGCCTACACCCCTCCCCATCTGGGAAATCCCCTGCACCCCTGCACCCCTACACCCCTCCCCATCTGGGAAATCACCACCAGAGCCTACACCCCTCCCCATCTGGGAATCCCCAGCACCCCTACAGCCCTCCCCATCTGGGAATTCCCTGCACACCTAAACCCTTCCCCATCTGGGAAATCACCACCAGCCACTCCACACCTCCCATCTGGGAAATCCCCTGCTCCCCTGCACCCCTCCCGATCTGGGAAATCATCACCAGCTCCTACACCCCTCCCCATCTAGGAGGTCACCACCAGCCCCGACACACCTCCCCATCTGGGAAATCCCCTGCACCCCTGCAACCTACACCCTTCCCCATCTAGGAGGTCACCAGAAGCCCCTACACCCCTCCCCATCTGGAAAATCACCACCAGACCCTACACCCCTCCCATCTGGGAAAGAACCACCAGCCCCTACACCCCCACTCCATCTGGGAAATCCCCTGCACCCCTACACCACCCCCAATCTGGGAATTCACCACCAGCCCCTACACCCCCACTCTATCTGGGAAATCACCACCAGCCCCTACACCCCCACTCCATCTGGGAAATCACCAAAAGCCCCTACACCCCCACTCCATCTGGGAAATCACCACCAGCCCCTACACCCCTCCCCATCTGGGAAATCACCACCAGCCCCTACACCCCTCCCATCAGGGAAATCCCCTGCACCCCTACACCCCTCCCCATCTTGGAAATCCCCTGCACCCCTGCACCCCTACACCCCTCCCCATCTGGGAAATCACCACTAGCCCCTACACGCCTCCCCATCTGGGAAATCACCACCAGCCCCTACACCCCTCCCATCTGGGAAATCCCCCTGCACCCCTACACCCCTCCCCATCTTGGAAATCAACACCAGCCCCTACCCCCTTCCAACTGGGAAATCCCCTGCACTCCTGCACCCCTGCACCCCTCCCCATCTGGGAAATCACTGCATGCCTAAACCCTTCCCCATCTGGGAAATCACCACCAGCCCCTACACCCCTCCCAACTGGGAAATCACCAACAGCCCCTACCCCCCTTCCAACTGGGAAATCCCCTGCACCCCTACACCCCTTCCTTCTGGGAAATCCCCTGCACCCCTACACCCCTTCCCATCTGGGAAATCACCACCAGCCCCTACACCCCTCCCCATCTGGGAAATCCCTGCACCCCTACACCCCTCCCCATCTGGAAAATGACCACCAGCCCCTACACCCCTCCCCATCTGGGAAATCCCCTGCACCCCTACACCCCTCCCCATCTAGGAGGTCACCAGAAGCCCCTACACCCCTCCCCATCTGGAAAATCACCACCAGCCCCTATACCCCTCCCCATCTGGGAAATCAACACCAGCCTCTACACCACTCCCATCTGGGAAATCCCTGCACGCCTAAACCCTTCCCCATCTGGGAAATCACCACCAGCCGCTACACCCCTCCCCATCTGGGAAATCCCCTGCACCCCTGCACGCCTACACCCCTCCCCATCTGGAAAATCACCCCTGCACCCCTACACACCTCCCCATCTGGGAAATCACCACCAGCCCCTACACCCCTCCCATCTGGGAAATCCCCTGCACCCCTGCACCCCTGCACCCCTGCACCCCAGCACCCCTCACAATCAAGGAGGTCACCACCTGCCCCTACACCCCTCCCCATTTGGGAATCCCCTGCACCCCTAAACCCTTCCCCATCTGGGAAATCACCACCAGCTCCTACACCCTTCCCCAACTGGGAAATCCCCTGCACCCCTAAACTCCTCCCCATCTGGGAAATCACCACCAGCCCCTCCACACCTCCCATCTGGGAAATCCCCTGCACCCACTACACCCTTCCCCATCTGGGAAATCACCACCAGCCCCTACACCCTTCCCCAACTGGGACATCCCCTGCACCCCTCCCGATCGGGAAATCACCACCAGAGCCTACACCCCTCCCCATCTGGGAATCCCCAGCACCCCTACAGCCCTCCCCATCTGGGAATTCCCGGCACACCTAAACCCTTCCCCATCTGGGAAATCACCACCAGCCCCGACACACCTCCCCATCTGGGAAATCCCTTGCACCCCTACACCCCTCCCGATCTGGGAAATCATCACCAGCTCCTACACCCCTCCCCATCTAGGAGGTCACCACCAGCCCCGACACACCTCCCCATCTGGGAAATCACCACTAGACCCTACACCCCTCCCATCTGGGAAAGAACCACCAGACCCTACACCCCTCCCATCTGGGAAAGAACCACCAGCCCCTACAGCCCCACTCCATCTGGGAAATCACCACCAGCCCCTACAGCCCTCCCATCGGGGAATTCCCCTGCACCCCTACACCCCTCCCCATCTTGGAAATCCCCTGCACCCCTGCACCCCTCCCCATCTGGGAAATCACCACCAGCCCCTACATGCCTCCCATCTGGGAAATCCCCTGCACCCCTACACCCCTCCCCATCTGGGAAATCACCACCAGCCCCTACACGCCTCCCCATCTGGGAAATCACCACCAGCCCCTACACCCCTCCCCAACTGGGAAAACCCCTGCACCCCTACACCCCTCCCCATCTTGGAAATCACCACCAGCCCCTACACCCTTCCCCAACTGGGAAATCCCCTGCACCCCTACACCCCTCCCCATCTGGGAAATCACCACCAGCCCCTACACACCTCCCCATCTGGGAATCCCCAGCACCCCTACAGCCCTCCCCATCTGGGAATTCCCGGCACGCCTAAACCCTTCCCCATCTGGGAAATCACCACCAGCCCCGACACACCTCCCCATCTGGGAAATCCCCTGCACCCCTACACCCCTCCCGATCTGGGAAATCATCACCAGCTCCTACACCCCTCCCCATCTAGGAGGTCACCACCAGCCCCGACACACCTCCCCATCTGGGAAATCACCACTAGACCCTACACCCCTCCCATCTGGGAAAGAACCACCAGACCCTACACCCCTCCCATCTGGGAAAGAACCACCAGCCCCTACACCCCCACTCCATCTGGGAAATCACCACCAGCCCCTACAGCCCTCCCATCGGGGAAATCCCCTCCACCCCTACACCCCTCCCCATCTTGGAAATCCCCTGCACCCCTGCACCCCTCCCCATCTGGGAAATCACCACCAGCCCCTACATGCCTCCCATCTGGGAAATCCCCTGCACCCCTACACCCCTCCCCATCTGGGAAATCACCACCAGCCCCTACACGCCTCCCCATCTGGGAAATCACCACCAACCCCTACACCCCTCCCCAACTGGGAAAACCCCTGCACCCCTACACCCCTCCCCATCTTGGAAATCACCACCAGCCCCTACACCCTTCCCCAACTGGGAAATCACCACCAGCCCCTACATGCCTCCCATCTGGGAAATCCCCTGCACCCCTGCACCCCTTAACCCTTCCCCATCTGGGAAATCACCAACAGACCCTACACCCCTCCCATCTGGGAAAGAACCACCAGCCCCTACACCCCCACTCCATCTGGGAAATCACCACCAGCCCCTACAGCCCTCCCATCGGGGAAATCCCCTGCACCCCTACATCCCTCCCCATCTTGGAAATCCCCTGCACCCCTGCACCCCTCCCCATCTGGGAAATCACCACCAGCCCCTACATGCCTCCCATCTGGGAAATCCCCTGCACCCCTACACCCCTCCCCATCTGGGAAATCACCACCAGCCCCTACACGTCTCCCCATCTGGGAAATCACCACCAACCCCTACACCCCTCCCCAACTGGGAAAACCCCTGCACCCCTACACCCCTCCCCATCTTGGAAATCACCACCAGCCCCTACATGCCTCCCATCTGGGAAATCCCCTGCACCCCTACACCCCTCCCCATCTGGGAAATCACCACCAGCCCCTACACGCCTCCCCCATCTGGGAAATCACCACCAACCCCTACACCCCTCCCCAACTGGGAAAACCCCTGCACCCCTGCACCCCTCCCCATCTGGGAAATCACCACCAGCCCCTACATGCCTCCCATCTGGGAAATCCCCTGCACCCCTACACCCCTCCCCATCTGGGAAATCACCACCAGCCCCTACACGCCTCCCCATCTGGGAAATCACCACCAGCCCCTACACCCCTCCCCAACTGGGAAAACCCCTGCACCCCTACACCCCTCCCCATCTTGGAAATCACCACCAGCCCCTACACCCTTCCCCAACTGGGAAATCCCCTGCACCCCTACACCCCTCCCCATCTGGGAAATCACCACCAGCCCCTATACGTCTCTCCATCTGGGTAATCACCACCAGCCCCTACACACCTCCCCATCTGGGAATCCCCAGCACCCCTACAGCCCTCCCCATCTGGGAATTCCCGGCACGCCTAAACCCTTCCCCATCTGGGAAATCACCACCAGCCCCGACACACCTCCCCATCTGGGAAATCCCCTGCACCCCTACACCCCTCCCGATCTGGGAAATCATCACCAGCTCCTACACCCCTCCCCATCTAGGAGGTCACCACCAGCCCCGACACACCTCCCCATCTGGGAAATCACCACTAGACCCTACACCCCTCCCATCTGGGAAAGAACCACCAGACCCTACACCCCTCCCATCTGGGAAAGAACCACCAGCCCCTACAGCCCCACTCCATCTGGGAAATCACCACCAGCCCCTACAGCCCTCCCATCGGGGAATTCCCCTGCACCCCTACACCCCTCCCCATCTTGGAAATCCCCTGCACCCCTGCACCCCTCCCCATCTGGGAAATCACCACCAGCCCCTACATGCCTCCCATCTGGGAAATCCCCTGCACCCCTACACCCCTCCCCATCTGGGAAATCACCACCAGCCCCTACACGCCTCCCCATCTTGGAAATCACCACCAGCCCCTACACCCTTCCCCAACTGGGAAATCACCACCAGCCCCTACATGCCTCCCATCTGGGAAATCCCCTGCACCCCTGCACCCCTTCACCCTTCCCCATCTGGGAAATCACCACCAGACCCTACACCCCTCCCATCTGGGAAAGAACCACCAGCCCCTACACCCCCACTCCATCTGGGAAATCACCACCAGCCCCTACAGCCCTCCCATCGGGGAAATCCCCTGCACCCCTACACCCCTCCCCATCTTGGAAATCCCCTGCACCCCTGCACCCCTCCCCATCTGGGAAATCACCACCAGCCCCTACATGCCTCCCATCTGGGAAATCCCCTGCACCCCTACACCCCTCCCCATCTGGGAAATCACCACCAGCCCCTACACGCCTCCCCATCTGGGAAATCACCACCAACCCCTACACCCCTCCCCAACTGGGAAAACCCCTGCACCCCACACCCCTCCCCATCTTGGAAATCACCACCAGCCCCTACACCCTTCCCCAACTGGGAAATCACCACCAGCCCCTACATGCCTCCCATCTGGGAAATCCCCTGCACCCCTACACCCCTTCCCATCTGGGAAATCACCACCAGCCCCTACACCCCTCCCCATCTGGGAAATCCCTGCACCCCTACACCCCTCCCCATCTGGAAAATCACCACCAGCCCCTACACCCCTCCCCATCTGGGAAATCCCCTGCACCCCTACACCCCTCCCCATCTAGGAGGTCACCAGAAGCCCCTACACCCCTCCCCATCTGGAAAATCACCACCAGCCCCTATACCCATCCCCATCTGGGAAATCAACACCAGCCTCTACACCACTCCCATCTGGGAAATCCCTGCACGCCTAAACCCTTCCCCATCTGGGAAATCACCACCAGCCGCTACACCCCTCCCCATCTGGGAAATCCCCTGCACCCCTGCACGCCTACACCCCTCCCCATCTGGAAAATCACCACCAGCCCCTACACCCCTCCCCATCTGGGAAATCACCACCAGCCCCTACACCCCCACTCCATCTGGGAAATCCCCTGCACCCCTACACCACACCCAATCTGGGACATCACAACCAGCCCCTATACCCCTCCCGAACTGGGAAATCACCACCAGCCCCTACACCCCTTCCATCTGGGAAATCCCCTGCACCCCTACACCCCTCCCGATCTGGGAAATCACCACCAGCCCCTACACGCCTCCCAACTGTGAAATCCCCTGCACGCCTAAACCCTTCCCCATCTGGGAAATCACCACCAGCCCCTACACCCTTCCCAATCTGGGAAATCCCCTGCACCCCTACACCCCTCCCCATCTGGGAAATCCCCTGCACCCCTACACCCCTGCCCATCTGGGAAATCCCCTGCACCCCTACACCCCTCCCCATCTGGGAAACCACCAATAGCCCCTACCCCTCTTCCAACTGGGAAATCCCCTGCACCCCCACGCCCTTCCCCATCTGGGAAATCCCCTGTACCCCTACACCCCTCCCCATCTGGGAAATCACCACCAGCCGCTACACCCCTCCCCATCTGTGTAATCCCCTGCACCGCAATACCCTCCCCATCTGGGAAATCCCCTGCACCCCTACACCCCTCCCATCTGTGAAATTCCCTGCACCCTTACACCCCTCCCCATCTGGGAAATCCCCTGCGCCCCTACAGCCCTCCCCATCTGGGAAGTTACCACCAGCCCCTACTCCCCTCCCCATCTTGGAAATCTCCTGCATCCTTACACCCCTCCTGATCTGGGAAATCCCCTGCACCGCAATACCCCTCCCCACCTGGGAAATCCCTTGCACCCGTACACCCCTCCCCATCTGCGAAATCACCACCAGCCCCTACACCCCTCCTCATCTGGGAAATCTCCTGCACCCCTACACCCCTCCTCATCTGGGAAATCCCCTGCACCCGTACACCCCTCCCTATCCGATCAGGAAATGATCAACTTCCGCTTTAAATATACACATGGACTTGGCCTCCATCACAGTCCATGGCAGAGCATTCCACAGATTCACTACTCTCTGGCTAAAAGAATTCCACTTTACCTCTATTTTCAAAGCTTGCCCCTTCAATTTTGAGGCTGTGCCCTGTAATTCTAGATACCCCCACCATAGGAAACATCCTCTCCACATCCACCCTATCCAGTCCTTTCAACATTCGGTAGGTTTCAATGAGATCTCCATGTATTCTTCTAAATTCCAGTGAGTACAGGCCCAAAACTGCCAAACACTCCTCATATGTTAACCCCTTCATTCCTGGAAGCATCCTCGTGAACCTCCCCTAGACTCTCCATTGACAACACATCCTTTCTGAGATATGGGGCCCAAAACTGTTAACAATACTCCAGTCTTGCCCGAGCAATCCTAAGTCCCTCTGCACCTCTGATGTTTGAACCTTCTCCCCATTTAGATAATTGTCTGCACTATTGTTCTTTTTACCAAAATTTACCACCACTGTATTCCATCTGCCACTTTTTTGCCCATTAATTTTGTTGCAATTGCATTGCTTCATCAAAACTACCTACCCTTCCACCTATCTTCATATCATCTGCAAACTTTGCCACAAAGCCATTAATTCCATTATCCAAATCATTGACAAACAATGTGAAAAGTAGCGGTCCCAATACTGACCCCCTGAGGAACACCACTTGTCACTGGTAGCCACCAGGAAAGGCCCTCACTGCCTCCCGCCTGTCAGCCATTCCTCTATCTATGCCAGTATCTTTCCTGTTATGCCATAGGATTCTATCTTATTAACCAGCCTCATGTGTGGCTCCTTATCAAATGCCTTCTGAAAATCCAAGTAAATGACATCCACTGCCTATCCATTGTCCACCCTGCTTACATAGAACATAGAAATCTACAGCACATTACAGGCCCTTTGGCCCACAATGTTGTGCTAGCCATGTAACCTACTCTAGAAACTGCCTAGAATTTCCCTACTGCATAGCCCTTTATTGTTCTAAGCTCTACATAACTATTAAAAGACTCTGTTATATCTGCCTTCACCACCGTCGCCAGCAGTGTATTCCATGCACCCACCACTTTCTGTGTGAAAAACTTACCTGAATTCCCTCTGTACTTCCGTCCAAGCACCATCTCGTGTTAGTTATTTCAGCCCTGGGAAAAAACCTCTGGCGATCCATACAATCAATGCTTTTCATCATTTTATATAACTCTGCCTTCACCTCTCATCCTCCATCACTCCAAGGAGAAAAGGCCAAGTTCACTCAACCTATTCCCATAAGGCATGATCCCCAATCCAGGCAACATCCTTGTAAATCTCTTCTGCACTCTTTCTATAGTTTCCATATCATTCCTGTATTGAGGTGACCAGAACTGAGCACAGTACTCAATGTGGGGTCTGACCAAGGACTTGTATAGCTGCAACATTACCTCACGGCTCTTGAACTCAATCCCATGGTTGATGAAAGCCAACACACCATACGCATTCTTAACAATACTATCAACCTGCGCAGCAGCTTTGTCCTATAGACATTGACCCTACGATCTGTCTGATCCTCCACACTGCCAAGAGTCTTACCATTAATAATATATCCTGCCTTCAAATTTGACCTTCCAAAATCAACCAATTCATATTTATCTGGGTTGAACTCCATCTGCCACTTCTCAGTCTAGTTCTGCATCCTATCAAATTCCCACTGTAATATCTGACAATCCTCCAGACTATCCACAACACCCCCAACCTTTGTGTCATCAGAAAATTTACTAACCCATCCCTCCACTTCCTCATCCAGGTCATTTATAAAAATCATAAAAAAATTATAAAAATTTATAAAAATGTTTTCCCAAATTGTCTGCTCCTATCTCCCTCCAACGCAATGATAAAGGAGATAGAGTTGTGGTCACTACCTCCAAAATGCTCTCCCACCGTGAGATCCAACACCTGACCAGGTTCTTTTCCCAATACCAGATCAAGAACAGCCTCTCCTCTTGTAGGCTTATCTACATATTGTGTCAAGAAACCTTTCTGAACACACCTAACAAACTTCACCCCATCTAAACTCCCTGCTCTTAGGAGATGCCAGTCAATATCAGGAAAGTTAAAATCACCCATCACAACAACCCCATTATTATTATACTGTTCCAGAATCTGCCTCCCTGTCTGCTCCTTGATGTCTGTTACTATTGGGGAATCTATAGAAAATTCCCAGTAGAGTTATTGCCCCTTTTCTGTTTCTGACTTTCACCCATAATAACTCAGTAGATAATCCCTCCATGACTTCCTACTTCTCAGCAGCTGGGACACTATCACTGATTAGCCATGTGGCTCACCCAGCTCTTTTGCCTCCCTGTCCTTTTTGCAACATCTAAAGCCTGGCACACTCATCAGCCACTCCTGCCCCTGAGACATCCAATTCTCTGTAATGACCATAAATAATGTCATAGTTCCACGTATTGATCCATGCTCTAAGTTCATCCACCTGACTTATGATACTCCTTGCATTAAAGTAGACACATTGCAAACAATATGGCTGAGTGCATCTTTGCTGTATGATCTGCTTATCCTTCCTCTCAAAGTCCCTACAAGTTGTCTCCACTTGTGCACCAGCTGCACCACCTTCTTCTCTTAGATTCCCACGCCCCTGCAAATCTAGCTTAAACCTTCCCCAATAGCATTAGCAAAGCTCCCTGCCAGTGCTTGTTACTTCCTTGAAAACTATAACAGATTTGTCAGGCAAAATTTCCCTTTATAGAAACCATGTTGACTTTGACTTATTTCATCATTAGTCTCCAAGTACCTCGAAACCTCATCCTTAATAATAGACTCCAACACTTTCTCAACCACTGAGGTTAGACTAACTGGACTATAATTTCTTTTGCCTTCCTCCCTTCTTAAAGAGTAACATTTGCAATCTTCTAGTCCTCTGAGACCATGCCAGAATCAAGTGATTCTTCAAAGATCATGACCAATACATCTATTATCTCTTCAGCAACCTCTCTCAGGTCCAAGTGGTCCAAGTGACTTATCCACCTTAAAAGCTTTCAATTTGCCTAGCGCTTTTTCTTTTGTAATAGCAATGGTACTCATTCGTGCTCTCTGACATTCACAAACCTCTGACACAGTGCTAGTGTCTTCCATAGTGAAGACAGATGCAAAGTACCCATTAAGTTCATCTACCATCTCTTTGTTGCCCATTACTACCTCACCTCACTAGCATCATTGTCCAGTGGCCCAATATCAACTCTCAACTCTTTTACTCTTTATATAACTGAAAAACTTATAGTTTCCTGCTTTTTATTATTGGCTAGTTTGCCCTTATATTTAATCTTTTCCCTCCTTATAGCTTTTTTTAGTTGCCTTTTGTTGGATTTTAAAAGTTTCCCAATCATCCTTCCCACTCACTTACAGACGACCCTGGAACTGAATTCCAAACTGTAATAGCATCAGTCTAACCACTAGCTATCGTGGAGCCCGAATCTAGTACCAAGCGGGGAACTGAACCTTGCACCCTGAGATTAAAAGGGTGTGACTCTACCAGCTAAGCTACCTAGGAACTCAGGTATTAACTGCCAGAGGAGACAGTGGAACCAGAGGCTCTCCGAACATTCGCACAAGCACTTGCTTCACCAAGAGTAGTGTTGACCGATCTGTGACCATCGGGCTCCTGGACTGGGTGTAGTGTTGACCTGGTCTGCAACTGTGGCCGTCGAGCCCCTGGACTGAGTGTAGTGTTGACCCGGTCTGCAACTGTGGCCGTCGGGCCCCTGGAGTGGGTGCAGTGTTGACCCGGTCTGCAACTGTGGCCGTCGAGCCCCTGGACTGAGTGTAGTGTTGACCCGGTCTGTGACCGTGGCCTCTCGGTGACTCTGCCATTCATGTTCTGTTTTGTTTTCACATTTTTATTGTTTGCACGATCTGTTCTTTTCCCCACACTTTGGATGTTTCTCAATTGCAGGTTTTTTTCTTGAATTTTATTGGGTTTCTTTGTTTAGAGGCTGCCTGCCAGGAGATGTAACTCTAGGTTGTTTCTGGTGGACGTACTGTGTAATACATGTACTTTGCACCTGCACACCTGCTGGTTAATGTAAATATCCGATCAGCCAATCATGTGGCAGCAACTCAATGCATAAAAGTATGCAGATATGGTTGAGAGGTTCAGTTGTTGTTCCAATCAAACATCAGAATGGGGAAGAAATGTATTCTTGACTGTGGAATGGTTGTAGATACCAGACAGTGTGGTTTGAGTATCTCAGAAACTGCAGATCTCCTGAGATCTTCACACAGACAACAGTCTCAGGAGTTTAAGATAATGATGGAAAAAACAATGAAAAATCCAGCGAGCAGCAGTGCTGAGGGTGAAAATGCCTCGTTAATGAGAAAGGTTCGAGGAGGATGGCCAGATTAGTTCAGGCTGACAGGGACTCAGATAACAGTGGTGTGCAGAGAGCATCTCTGAGTGAACAACCGGTTAAAACCTGACGTGGATGGGTTACAGCAGCAGCCACTGAGTGTTCTCACATGTAGACTCAGACACAGTGACAGAATGAAAAATATCTGCACTTGAGCAGCACAACACAAGCAGATATAAATACATGGATGGTGAACATTAAGCAAACACCATCCACCTCTGTGCATGCAACATTAAATGTATGCCCAGACACATAGTAAAACACACCCTCCATATGTGTACACACACACAGATACAGGCAGACAGACACACACACACACACACACACACACACACATACAGGCTGACAGACAGACAGACAGACACACACACACACACACACACACACACACACACACACACACACACACACACACACACAGGCTGACAGACAGACACATACACACATACAGGTTGACAGACAGACAGACACACACACACACACACACACACACACACACACACAGGCTGACAGACAGACAGACACACACACACACACACACACACACACACACACAGGCTGACAGACAGACACAGACAGACACATACACACATACAGGTTGACAGAAAAAGAGGCACACACACACACACACACACACACACACACACATACACACACACACACACACACACACACACACACACACAGGCTGACAGACAGACACATACACACATACAGGTTGACAGAAAAAGAGGCACACAGACACACACACACACACACACATACACACCCGCACACACACACACACACACACACACACACACACACACATACACACACGCACATACACACACACACACACACACACAAATCAAGTCAAGTCACTTCTTATTGTCATTTCGACCATAACTGCTTGTACAGTACACAGTAAAAACGAGATGTTTTTCAGGACCATGGTACTACATGAAGCAGTACAAAAACTAGACTGAACTACGTAAAAAACAACACAGAAAAAGAACTACACTAGGCGACAGATGCACACACAGACATAGATAGACACACACATACACATACACAGGCTGACACAGACATAGAGTTAGGAAGTCAGGGATCCAGTTGCAGAGGGAGGTACAGAGGCCCATGTTCTGTAGCTTATCAATTAGGACTGTAGGAATGATGGTGTTGAACACTGAGCTATAGTCAGTAAACATTATCCTGCCATAGGCATCACACGATTTCACAGGGTGAACATTGCCTTGACGTTGGTGTCACAGGGTGAACATTGTCCTGTTATGGGTGTCACAGGGTTTCCCAGCCCTGTGACACCCATAACAGGACAATGTTCACCCTGTGACATCTATAGCTCAGGGACAACAACGATGCAGAGGTGAAGGCCTTGACACCTGGAGAGGACACAGAGCACACAAGGAATGAGACATACTCACCACACTATCAATACGTGGAGCAGCTGGACCAGACAGACTACCTTGGTGGGTCCTCAGGGTCTATGCCAACCAGATGGCAGGTTTTTACTGAAATCTATAACCTCTGTCTGTCCCTTGTTGTGGGCCTTGCATGATTCAAAACAGCAACCATCATACCAGTCCCAAAGCAGTCAGCAGTAACATGCCTCAACGACCACACTCACCCCTGCAGCAGGATCAACCGAGAAGCATTTCAGCGAGTAATCAGGACTGCACAGAACATCACTGGGACACAACGAGCAGATATGGAAACTACCCACAGCTCATGCTGTCCACGGCAGGCTCACAAAGTTGTGATGGACTTTACCCCACCTTGGTCATCACCTGTACAATCCACAGCCAGCCTGCAGGGACATCCAGAATGAGAAAGGGCTTCTTGCCCAGGGCTGTCGGGCAACTGAACAACTTTCCGTCCCCACCCTCCCACCCACCCATAGTCCACAGGCACTAAGGACAACCTCTACCTGGGCATAATTCCTGAGGGTATTTTATAACTAATCGTTGTATTTTAGAACATAGCAAATGCAACACTTGAATGGAAAGTCACTATTTCTTTTAATTTGACAATGGTTTGTTTTGGATTCAGTTGTAACTGAGATGTGACTCTAAATAATTCAGCCTTTATTTTCAATGTAGTCACTGTTTTTAGTAACTGAATTGCTGATATGCTCTTTTTGCACTGAATGATGTAGCCACTGCAAATCTCGTTGGCCTCTGCAATGACAGTAAAGCTCTAACTAACTAATTAACAAAACACGGAGGCAGAAAGAGAGCTGGGGGTGGTGGGGGGGGGGGGGGGGTGAAGATGAGCGATTGAGAATCCATGGCAGAAATCTGATGGCGGAGGGGAAGAAGCTTTTCCTGAAATGTTGAGTGTGTGTCTTCAAGCTCCTGTACCTCCTCCCTGATGGTAGCCATGAGAAGTGGGTTAAGTGGTGGGTGATGGGGGTCCTTAACGATAGGTGCCCACATCTTTAAGGACCCTTGTGAGCTTGTCATCACCATTTAGCAGGATAGCTGGGAATATTCATGACCAGTTTCAGCCACGACTTGCTCCATTGAAACAGCAGAGTGAAATCTTTGAAAGCCTCAGTGTCCGAACCAGGAGGAGGGGAGACAGAGCTGTCAGCAATGAGGAGCCTGTGGAGAAAAGAAATGAAGGAAAGAGCCATCGAAAGTCGCTGGCACAAAGCATGTTTCAGCCATGTATGGCAGAGGGTGGTGTGGGAGGGGGTGAGATCAGAGGCACGGCCGGTGTGCTGGAATCCCTGCTGGCTTGGGGCTGTCCCGGATCCTGCTGATGCTGCTCTCTGAGAACTCGATCTGGATTGCCGAGTTTGAGGCTGCATCTAGTCTGCGTGCTCAGCAATCCCTGGACGGGTTTGTGGGCTGACTGGTCTGCCAGCCTGGGAGTTGGTCAATCTGCTGACTCTTGCAAAAGCAGCACAGAAGTAAGGGGAAGTTCTGCCTCGTGCAGCTGATGACTGAGGGTTACCGACCCAACCCCACCGTTTCCCAGAATCACCAAGAGGGAAAATTGGGTGATAAACAAGTCCACAGACACAAACAAACTATGGGAGGAACTCGACTGGCCAGGCATCTGCTCTAGAAGTAAATAAACACGGCATTTTCTGTTACAGCAATTCAAGTCGACAGAGATGCTGAGGGGCGGTGGCCAGTATGAGGAGGAGAGGGCTGAGGGGCAGTAGCCAGTATTTGGAGGGTCAGGTTGAGGGGAGCTGGTAGTATGAGGAGGGTCAGGCTGAAGGGAGGTGGCCAGTATGAGGAGGAAAGGACTGAGGGGAAGTGGCCAGTATGAGGAGGGTCAGGCAAAGGGGAGGTGGCCAGTATGAGGAGGAGAGGGGAGGTGGCCAGAATGAGGAGGAAAGGACTGAGGGAGATGGCCAGTATGAGGAGGAGAGGGGAGGTGGCCAGAATGAGGAGGAAAGGACTGAGGGGAGGTGGCCAGTATGAGGAGGAGAGGGCTGAGGGGAGATGGCCAGTATGAGGAGGAGAGGACTGAGGGGAGGAGGCCAGTATGAGGAGGGTCAGGATGAGGGGAGGTGGCCAGTATGAGGAGGAAAGGACTGAGGGGAAATGGCAAGTATGAGGAGGAAAGGACTGAGGGGAGGTGGCCAGTATGAGGAGGGTCAGGCTGAGGGGAGGTGGCCAGTATGAGGAGGAGAGGGCTGAGGGGAGGTGGCCAGTATGAGGAAGAAAGGGCTGAAGGGAGGTGGCCAGTATGAGGAGGACAGGGCTGAGGGGAGGTGGCCAGTATGAGGAGGAGAGGGCTGAGGGGAGGTGGCCAGTATGAGGAGGAAAGGGCTGAAGGGAGGTGGCCAGTATGAGGAGGACAGGGCTGAGGGGAGGTGGCCAGTATGAGGAGGAAAGGACTGAAGGGAGGTGGCCAGTATGAGGAGGAGAGGGCTGAGGGGAAGTGGCCAGTATGAGGAGGAGAGGGCTGAGGGGAAGTGGCCAGTATGAGGAGGGTAAGGCTGAAGGGAGGTGGCCAGTATGAGGAGGAGAGGGCTGAGTGGAGGTGGCCAGTATGAGGAGGAGAGGGCTGAGGGGAGGTGGCCAGAATGAGGAGGAAAGGACTGAGGGGAGGCGGCCAGTATGAGGGGGAGAGGGGAGGTGGCCAGTATGAGGAGGAGAGGGCTGAGGGGAGGTGCCAGTATGAGGAAATCAGGCTGAGGGGAGGTGGCCAGTATGAGGAGGGCCAGTCTGAGGGGAGGTGGCCAGTATGAGGGGGAGAGGGGAGGTGGCCAGTATGAGGAGGAGAGGGCTGAGGGGAGGTGCCAGTATGAGGAAATCAGGCTGAGGGGAGGTGGCCAGTATGAGGAGGGCCAGTCTGAGGGGAGGTGGCCAGTATGAGGAGGAGAGGGCTGAGGGGAGGTGCCAGTATGAGGAAATCAGGCTGAGGGGAGGTGGCCAGTATGAGGAGGGCCAGTCTGAGGGGAGGTGGCCAGTATGAGGAGGGCTAGTCTGAGGGGAGGTGCCAGTATGAGGAGGAGAGGGCTGAGGGGAGGTGGCCAGTATGAGGAGGAAAGGGCTGAAGGGAGGTGGCCAGTATGAGGACAGGGCTGAGGGGAGGTTGTCAGTATGAGGAGGAGAGGGCTGAGGGGAGGTGGCCAGTATGAGGAGGAGAGGGCTGAGGGGAGGTGGCCAGTATGAGGAGGAGAGGGCTGAGGGGAGGTGGCCAGAATGAGGAGGGTCAGGCTGAGGGGAGGTGGCCAGTATGAGGAGGAGAGGACTGAGGGGAGGTGGTCAGTATGAGGAGGAGAGAGGCTGAGGGGAGGTGGTCAGTAAGAGGAGGAGAGGGCTGAGGGGAGGTGGCCAGTATGAGGAGGAGAGGACTGAGGGGAGGTGGCCAGTGTGAGGAGGAGAGAGCTGAGGGGAGGTGGTCAGTATGAGGAGGAGAGAGGCTGAGTGGAGGTGGTCAGTAAGAGGAGGAGAGGGCTGAGGGGAGGTGGCCAGTATGAGGAGGAGAGGACTGAGGGGAGTTGGCCAGTGTGAGGAGGAGAGAGCTGAGGGGAAGTGGTCAGTATGAGGAGGAGAGAGGCTGAGGGGAGGTGGTCAGTAAGAGGAGGAGAGGGCTGAGGGGATGTGGCCAGTATGAGGAGGAAAGGACTGAGGGGAGGTGGCCAGTATGAGGAGGAGAGGGCTGAGGGGAGGTGGTCAGTATGTGGAGGGACAGGCAGAGGGGAGGTGCCAGTATGAGGAGGGCTAGTCTGAGGGGAGGTGCCAGTATGAGGAGGAGAGGGCTGAGGGGAGGTGGCCAGTATGAGGAGGAAAGGGCTGAAGGGAGGTGGCCAGTATGAGGAGGAGAGGGCTGAGGGGAGGTGGCCAGTATGAGGAGGAGAGGGCTGAGGGGAGGTGGCCAGAGTGAGGAGGAAACGACTGAGGGGAGTTGGCCAGTGTGAGGAGGAGAGAGCTGAGGGGAGGTGGTCAGTATGAGGAGGAGAGAGGCTGAGGGGAGGTGGCCAGTATGAGGAGGAGAGGGCTGAGGGGAGGTGGCCAGTATGTGGAGGGTCAGGCTGAGGGGAGGTGGCCAGTATGAGGAGGAGAGGACTGAGGGGAGGTGGCCAGTATGAGGAGGAGAGGGCTGAGGGGAGGTGGCCAGTATGAGGAGGGTCAGGCTGAGGGGAGGTGGTCAGTATGAGTAGGAAAGGACTGAGGGGAGGTGGCCAGTATGAGGAGGGTCAGGCTGAGGGGAGGTGGCCAGTGTGAGGAGGGCTAGTCTGAGGGGAGGCGCCAGTATGAGGAGGAGAGGCTGAGGGGAGGTGGCCAGTATGAGGAGGGTCAGGCTGAGGGGAGGTGGCCAGTGTGAGGAGGAGAGGGCTGAGGGGAGGTGGCCAGTATGAGGAGGAGAGGGCTGAGGGAATGTGGTCAGTATGAGGAGAGGGCTGAGGGGATGTGCCAGTATGAGGAGGAGAGGGCTGAGGGGAGGTGGCCAGTATGAGGAGGGTCAGGCAGACAGGAGGTGGCCAGTATGAGGAGGAGAGGACTGAGGGGAGGTGGTCAGTATGAGGAGGACAGGGCTGAGGGAACGTGGTCAGTATGTGGAGGGTCAGGCAGAGGGGAGGTGCCAGTATGAGGAGGGCTAGTCTGAGGGGAGGTGCCAGTATGAGGAGGAGAGGACTGAGGGAAGGTGGCCAGTATGAGGAGGGTCAGGCTGAGGGGAGGTGGCCAGTATGAGGAGGGTCAGGCTGAGGGGAGGTGGCCAGTATGAGGAGGGTCAGGCTGAGGGGAAGTGGACAGTTTGAGGAGGAAAGGACTGAGGGGAGAAGACCAGTGTGAGTAGGAAAGGACTGAGGGGAGGTGGCCAGAATGAGGAGGAGAGGGCTGAGGGGAGGTGGCCAGTGTGAGGAGGAGAGAGCTGAGGGGAGGTGGTCAGTATGAGGAGGAGAGAGGCTGAGGGGAGGTGGTCAGTATGAGGAGGGTCAGGCTGAGGGGAGATGGCCAGTATGAGGAGGAGAGGACTGAGGGGAGGTGGCCAGTATGAGGAGGAGAGGGCTGAGGGGAGGAGGCCAGTATGAGGAGGGTCAGGCTGAGGGGAGGTGGCCAGTATGAGGAGGAGAGGACTGAGGGGAGGTGGTCAGTATGAGTAGGAAAGGACTGAGGGGAGGTGGCCAGTATGATGAAAAGAGGGCTGAAGGGAGGTGACAGGTATGAGGAAAGGACTGAGGGGAGGTGCCAGTATGAGGAGGAGAGGCTGAGGGGAGGTGGCCAGTATGAGGAGGGTCAGGCTGAGGGGAGGTGGCCAGTGTGAGGAGGGCTAGTCTGAGGGGAGGTGCCAGTATGAGGAGGAGAGGCTGAGGGGAGGTGGCAAGTATGAGGAGGGTCAGGCTGAGGGGAGGTGGCCAGTGTGAGGAGGAGAGGGCTGTGGGGAGGTGGCCAGTATGAGGAGGAGAGGGCTGAGGGGATGTGCCAGTATGAGGAGGAGTGGGCTGAGGGAATGTGGTCAGTATGTGGAGGGTCAGTCTGAGGGGAGGTGTTCAGTATGAGGAGGAAAGGACTGAGGGGAAATGGCCAGTATGAGGAGGCGAGGGCTGAGGGGAGTTGGCCAGTATGAGGAGGAGAGGGCTGTGGGGATGTGGTCAGTCTGAGGAGGATCTTGCTGAGGGGAGGTGCTCAGTATGAGGAGGAAAGGACTGATGGGAGATGGCCAGTGTGAGTAGGAAAGGACTGAGGGGAGGTGGCCAGTATGAGGAAAAGAGGGCTGAAGGGAGGTGGCAGGAATGAGGAAAGGACTGAGGACAGGTGGCCAGAATGAGGAGGAGAGGGCTGAGGGGAGGTGGCCAGTATGAGGAGGGTCAGGCAGACAGGAGGTGGCCAGTATGAGGAGGAGAGGACTGAGGGGAGGTGGTCAGTATGAGGAGGACAGGGCTGAGGGAACGTGGTCAGTATGTGGAGGGTCAGGCAGAGGGGATGTGCCAGTATGAGGAGGGTTAGTCTGAGGGGAGGTGCCAGTATGAGGAGGAGAGGACTGAGGGAAGGTGGCCAGTATGAGGAGGAGAGGGCTGAGGGAATGTGGTCAGTATGTGGAGGGTCAGTCTGAGGGTTGGTGTTCAGTATGAGGAGGAAAGGACTGAGGGGAAATGGCCAGTATGAGGAGGAGAGGGCTGAGGGGAGTTGGCCAGTATGAGGAGGAGAGGGCTGTGGGGATGTGGTCAGTATGAGGAGGAGAGAGGCTGAGGGGAGGTGGTCAGTATGAGGAGGGTCAGGCTGAGGGGAGATGGCCAGTATGAGGAGGGTCAGGCTGAGGGGAGGTGGCCAGTATGAGGAGGAGAGGACTGAGGGGAGGTGGTCAGTATGAGTAGGAAAGGACTGAGGGGAGGTGGCCAGTATGATGAAAAGAGGGCTGAAGGGAGGTGACAGGTATGAGGAGGAGAGGGCTGAGGGGAGGTGGCCAGTATGAGGAGGATAGGGCTGAGGGAAGGTGGCCAGTATGAGGAGGGTCAGGCAGACAGGAGGTGGCCAGTATGAGGAGGAGAGGACTGAGGGGAGGTGGTCAGTATGAGGAGGACAGGGCTGAGGGAACGTGGTCAGTATGAGGAGGGTCAGGCTGAGGGGAGGTGCTCAGTATGAGGAGGAAAGGACTGATGGGAGATGGCCAGTGTGAGTAGGAAAGGACTGAGGGGAGGTGGCCAGTATGAGGAAAAGAGGGCTGAAGGGAGGTGGCAGGAATGAGGAAAGGACTGAGGACAGGTGGCCAGAATGAGGAGGAGAGGGCTGAGGGGAGGTGGCCAGTATGAGGAGGGTCAGGCAGACAGGAGGTGGCCAGTATGAGGAGGAGAGGACTGAGGGAACGTGGTCAGTATGTGGAGGGTCAGGCAGAGGGGAGGTGCCAGTATGAGGAGGAGAGGGCAGAGGGGAGGTGGCCAGTATGAGGAGGGTCATTATGAGGGGAGGTGGTCAGTATGAGGAGGATAGGACTGGGGGGAGGTGGCCAGTATGAGGAAGGTCAGGCTGAGGGGAGGTGGCCAGTGTGAGGAGGGCTAGTCTGAGGGGAGGCGCCAGTATGAGGAGGAGAGGCTGAGGGGAGGTGGCCAGTATGAGGAGGGTCAGGCTGAGGGGAGGTGGCCAGTGTGAGGAGGATAGGACTGGGGGGAGGTGGCCAGTATGAGGAAGGTCAGGCTGAGGGGAGGTGGCCAGTGTGAGGAGGGCTAGTCTGAGGGGAGGCGCCAGTATGAGGAGGAGAGGCTGAGGGGAGGTGGCCAGTATGAGGAGGGTCAGGCTGAGGGGAGGTGGCCAGTGTGAGGAGGAGAGGGCTCAGGGAAGGTGGCCAGTATGAGGAGGAGAGGGCTGAGAGAATGTGGTCAGTATGAGGAGGAGAGGGCTGAGGGGATGTGCCAGTATGAGGAGGAGAGGGCTGAGGGGAGGTGGCCAGTATGAGGAGGGTCAGGCAGACAGGAGGTGGCCAGTATGAGGAGGAGAGGACTGAGGGGAGGTGGTCAGTATGAGGAGGACAGGGCTTAGGGAACGTGGTCAGTATGTGGAGGGTCAGGCAGAGGGGAGGTGCCAGTATGAGGAGGGCTAGTCTGAGGGGAGGTGCCAGTCTGAGGAGGAGAGGACTGAGGGAAGGTGGCCAGTATGAGGAGGAGAGGGCAGAGGGAAGGTGGCCAGTATGAGGAGGGTCAGGCTGAGGGGAGGTGGCCAGTATGAGGAGGGACAGGCTGAGGGGAGGTGGTCAGTATGAGGAGGTTCAGGCTGAGGGGAGGTCGTCAGTATGAGGAGGAAAGGACTGAGGGGAGATGGCCGGTATGTGGAGGGTCAGGCAGAGGGGAGGTGCCAGTATGAGGAGGGCTAGTCTGAGGGGAGGTGCCAGTATGAGGAGGAGAGGACTAAGGGGAGGTGGCCAGTATGAGGAGGGTCAGGCTGAGGGGAAGTGGACAGTATGAGGAGGAAAGGACTGAGGGGAGAAGACCAGTGTGAGTAGGAAAGGACTGAGGGGAGGTGGCCAGTATGAGGAAAAGAGGGCTGAAGGGAGGTTGCAGGAATGAGGAAAGGACTGAGGGCAGGTGGCCAGAATGAGGAGGAGAGGGCTGAGGGAAGGTGGCCAGAATGAGGAGGGTCATGCAAGGAGGAGGAGGCCAGTTTGAGGAGGACAGGGCTGAGGGGAGGTGGACAGTATGAGGAAAAGAGGGCTGAAGGGAGGTTGCAGGAATGAGGAAAGGACTGAGGGCAGGTGGCCAATATGAGGAGGGTCAGGCTGAGGGGAGGTGGTCAGTATGAGGAGGTTCAGGCTGAGGGGAGGTCGTCAGTATGCGGAGGAAAGGACTGAGGGGAGATGGCCGGTATCTGGAGGGTCAGGCAGAGGGGAGGTGCCAGTATGAGGAGGGCTAGTCTGAGGGGAGGTGCCAGTATGAGGAGGAGAGGACTGAGGGAAGGTGGCCAGTATGAGGAGGAGAGGGCAGAGGGGAGGTGGCCAGTATGAGGAGGGTCAGGCTGAGGGGAGGTGGCCAGTATGAGGAGGAAAGGACTGAGGGGAGAAGACCAGTGTGAGTAGGAAAGGACTGAGGGGAGGTGGCCAGTATGAGGAAAAGAGGGCTGAAGGGAGGTGGCAGGAATGAGGAAAGGACTGAGGGCAGGTGGCCAGAATGAGGAGGAGAGGGCTGAGGGAAGGTGGCCAGAATGAGGAGGGTCATGCAAGGAGGAGGAGGCCAGTTTGAGGAGGACAGGGCTGAGGGGAGGTGGACAGTATGAGGAGGAGAGGGCTGAGGGGAGGTGGACAGTATGAGGAGGGTCAGGCTGAGGGGAGGTGGCCAGTATGAGGAGGAGAGGACTGAGGGAAGGTGGCCAGTATGAGGAGGGTCATGCAAAGAGGAGGAGGCCAGTTTGAGGAGGACAGGGCTGAGGGGAGGTGGACAGTATGAGGAGGGTCAGGCTGAGGGGAGGTGGCCAGTGTGAGGAGGGCTAGTCTGAGGGGAGGTGCCAGTATGAGGAGGAGAGGCTGAGAGGAGGTGGCCAGTATGAGGAGGGTCAGGCTGAGGGGAGGTGGCCAGTGTGAGGAGGAGAGGGCTCAGGGGAGGTGGCCAGTATGAGGAGTAGAGGGCTGTCGGGAGGTGGCCAGTATGAGGAGGGTCAGGCAGACAGGAGGTGGCCAGTATGAGGAGGAGAGGACTGAGGGGAGGTGGTCAGTATGAGGAGGACAGGGCTGAGGGAACGTGGTCAGTATGTGGAGGGTCAGGCAGAGGGGAGGTGCCAGTATGAGGAGGGCTAGTCTGAGGGGAGGTGCCAGTATGAGGAGGAGAGGACTGAGGGAAGGTGGCCAGTATGAGGAGGAGAGGGCAGAGGGGAGGTGGCCAGTATGAGGAGGATCATTATGAGGGGAGGTGGTCAGTATGTGGAGGAAAGGACTGGGGGGAGATGGCCAGTGTGAGTAGGAAAGGACTGAGGAGAGGTGGCCAGTAAGAGGAGGGTCAGGCTGAGGGGAGTTGGCCAGTGTGAGGAGGGCTAGTCTGAGGGGAGGCGCCAGTATGAGGAGGAGAGGCTGAGGGGAGGTGGCCAGTATGAGGAGGGTCAGGCTGAGGGGAGTTGGCCAGTGTGAGGAGGAGAGGGCTGTGGGGAGGTGGCCAGTATGAGGAGGGTCAGGCAGACAGGAGGTGGCCAGTGTGAGGAGGAGAGGGCTGAGGGAATGTGGTCAGTATGAGGAGGAGAGGGCTGAGGGGATGTGCCAGTATGAGGAGGAGAGGGCTGAGGGGAGGTGGACAGTGTGAGGAGGAGAGGGCTGAGGGAATGTGGTCAGTATGAGGTGGAGAGGGCTGAGGGGATGTGCCAGTATGAGGAGGAGAGGGCTGAGGGGAGGTGGCCAGTATGAGGAGGAGAGGGCTGAGGGGAGGTGGCCAGAATGAGGAGGGTCAGGCTGAGGGGAGGTGGCCAGTATGAGGAGGAGAGGACTGAGGGGAGGTGGTCAGTATGAGGAGGAGAGAGGCTGAGGGGAGGTTGTCAGTAAGAGGAGGAGAGGGCTGAGGGGAGGTGGCCAGTATGAGGAGGAGAGGACTGAGGGGAGGTGGCCAGTGTGAGGAGGAGAGAGCTGAGGGGAGGTGGTCAGTATGAGGAGGAGAGAGGCTGAGGGGAGGTGGTCAGTAAGAGGAGGAGAGGGCTGAGGGGAGGTGGCCAGTATGAGGAGGAGAGGACTGAGGGGAGTTGGCCAGTGTGAGGAGGAGAGAGCTGAGGGGAAGTGGTCAGTATGAGGAGGAGAGAGGCTGAGGGGAGGTGGTCAGTAAGAGGAGGAGAGGGCTGAGGGGATGTGGCCAGTATGAGGAGGAGAGGACTGAGGGGAGGTGGCCAGTATGAGGAGGAGAGGGCTGAGGGGAGGTGGTCAGTATGAGGAGGAGAGGGCTGAGGGGAGGTGGCCAGTATGAGGAGGAGAGGGCTGAGGGGAGGTGGCCAGAGTGAGGAGGAAACGAATGAGGGGAGTTGGCCAGTGTGAGGAGGAGAGAGCTGAGGGGAGGTGGTCAGTATGAGGAGGAGAGAGGCTGAGGGGAGGTGGCCAGTATGAGGAGGAGAGGGCTGAGGGGAGGTGGCCAGTATGTGGAGGGTCAGGCTGAGGGGAGGTGGCCAGTATGAGGAGGAGAGGACTGAGGGGAGGTGGCCAGTATGAGGAGGAGAGGGCTGAGGGGAGGTGGCCAGTATGAGGAGGGTCAGGCTGAGGGGAGGTGGTCAGTATGAGTAGGAATGGACTGAGGGGAGGTGGCCAGTATGAGGAGGGTCAGGCTGAGGGGAGGTGGCCAGTGTGAGGAGGGCTAGTCTGAGGGGAGGCGCCAGTATGAGGAGGAGAGGCTGAGGGGAGGTGGCCAGTATGAGGAGGGTCAGGCTGAGGGGAGGTGGCCAGTGTGAGGAGGAGAGGGCTGAGGGGAGGTGGCCAGTATGAGGAGGAGAGGGCTGAGGGAATGTGGTCAGTATGAGGAGGAGAGGGCTGAGGGGATGTGCCAGTATGAGGAGGAGAGGGCTGAGGGGAGGTGGCCAGTATGAGGAGGGTCAGGCAGACAGGAGGTGGCCAGTATGAGGAGGAGAGGACTGAGGGGAGGTGGTCAGTATGAGGAGGACAGGGCTGAGGGAACGTGGTCAGTATGTGGAGGGTCAGGCAGAGGGGAGGTGCCAGTATGAGGAGGGCTAGTCTGAGGGGAGGTGCCAGTATGAGGAGGAGAGGACTGAGGGAAGGTGGCCAGTATGAGGAGGGTCAGGCTGAGGGGAGGTGGCCAGTATGAGGAGGGTCAGGCTGAGGGGAGGTGGCCAGTATGAGGAGGGTCAGGCTGAGGGGAAGTGGACAGTTTGAGGAGGAAAGGACTGAGGGGAGAAGACCAGTGTGAGTAGGAAAGGACTGAGGGGAGGTGGCCAGAATGAGGAGGAGAGGGCTGAGGGGAGGTGGCCAGTGTGAGGAGGAGAGAGCTGAGGGGAGGTGGTCAGTATGAGGAGGAGAGAGGCTGAGGGGAGGTGGTCAGTATGAGGAGGGTCAGGCTGAGGGGAGATGGCCAGTATGAGGAGGAGAGGACTGAGGGGAGGTGGCCAGTATGAGGAGGAGAGGGCTGAGGGGAGGAGGCCAGTATGAGGAGGGTCAGGCTGAGGGGAGGTGGCCAGTATGAGGAGGAGAGGACTGAGGGGAGGTGGTCAGTATGAGTAGGAAAGGACTGAGGGGAGGTGGCCAGTATGATGAAAAGAGGGCTGAAGGGAGGTGACAGGTATGAGGAAAGGACTGAGGGGAGGTGCCAGTATGAGGAGGAGAGGCTGAGGGGAGGTGGCCAGTATGAGGAGGGTCAGGCTGAGGGGAGGTGGCCAGTGTGAGGAGGGCTAGTCTGAGGGGAGGTGCCAGTATGAGGAGGAGAGGCTGAGGGGAGGTGGCAAGTATGAGGAGGGTCAGGCTGAGGGGAGGTGGCCAGTGTGAGGAGGAGAGGGCTGTGGGGAGGTGGCCAGTATGAGGAGGAGAGGGCTGAGGGGATGTGCCAGTATGAGGAGGAGTGGGCTGAGGGAATGTGGTCAGTATGTGGAGGGTCAGTCTGAGGGGAGGTGTTCAGTATGAGGAGGAAAGGACTGAGGGGAAATGGCCAGTATGAGGAGGCGAGGGCTGAGGGGAGTTGGCCAGTATGAGGAGGAGAGGGCTGTGGGGATGTGGTCAGTCTGAGGAGGATCTTGCTGAGGGGAGGTGCTCAGTATGAGGAGGAAAGGACTGATGGGAGATGGCCAGTGTGAGTAGGAAAGGACTGAGGGGAGGTGGCCAGTATGAGGAAAAGAGGGCTGAAGGGAGGTGGCAGGAATGAGGAAAGGACTGAGGACAGGTGGCCAGAATGAGGAGGAGAGGGCTGAGGGGAGGTGGCCAGTATGAGGAGGGTCAGGCAGACAGGAGGTGGCCAGTATGAGGAGGAGAGGACTGAGGGGAGGTGGTCAGTATGAGGAGGACAGGGCTGAGGGAACGTGGTCAGTATGTGGAGGGTCAGGCAGAGGGGATGTGCCAGTATGAGGAGGGTTAGTCTGAGGGGAGGTGCCAGTATGAGGAGGAGAGGACTGAGGGAAGGTGGCCAGTATGAGGAGGAGAGGGCTGAGGGAATGTGGTCAGTATGTGGAGGGTCAGTCTGAGGGTTGGTGTTCAGTATGAGGAGGAAAGGACTGAGGGGAAATGGCCAGTATGAGGAGGAGAGGGCTGAGGGGAGTTGGCCAGTATGAGGAGGAGAGGGCTGTGGGGATGTGGTCAGTATGAGGAGGAGAGAGGCTGAGGGGAGGTGGTCAGTATGAGGAGGGTCAGGCTGAGGGGAGATGGCCAGTATGAGGAGGGTCAGGCTGAGGGGAGGTGGCCAGTATGAGGAGGAGAGGACTGAGGGGAGGTGGTCAGTATGAGTAGGAAAGGACTGAGGGGAGGTGGCCAGTATGATGAAAAGAGGGCTGAAGGGAGGTGACAGGTATGAGGAGGAGAGGGCTGAGGGGAGGTGGCCAGTATGAGGAGGATAGGGCTGAGGGAAGGTGGCCAGTATGAGGAGGGTAAGGCAGACAGGAGGTGGCCAGTATGAGGAGGAGAGGACTGAGGGGAGGTGGTCAGTATGAGGAGGACAGGGCTGAGGAAACGTGGTCAGTATGAGGAGGGTCAGGCTGAGGGGAGGTGCTCAGTATGAGGAGGAAAGGACTGATGGGAGATGGCCAGTGTGAGTAGGAAAGGACTGAGGGGAGGTGGCCAGTATGAGGAAAAGAGGGCTGAAGGGAGGTGGCAGGAATGAGGAAAGGACTGAGGACAGGTGGCCAGAATGAGGAGGAGAGGGCTGAGGGGAGGTGGCCAGTATGAGGAGGGTCAGGCAGACAGGAGGTGGCCAGTATGAGGAGGAGAGGACTGAGGGGAGGTGGTCAGTATGAGGAGGACAGGGCTGAGGGAACGTGGTCAGTATGTGGAGGGTCAGGCAGAGGGGAGGTGCCAGTATGAGGAGGGCTAGTCTGAGGGGAGGTGCCAGTATGAGGAGGAGAGGGCAGAGGGGAGGTGGCCAGTATGAGGAGGGTCATTATGAGGGGAGGTGGTCAGTATGAGGAGGATAGGACTGGGGGGAGGTGGCCAGTATGAGGAAGGTCAGGCTGAGGGGAGGTGGCCAGTGTGAGGAGGGCTAGTCTGAGGGGAGGCGCCAGTATGAGGAGGAGAGGCTGAGGGGAGGTGGCCAGTATGAGGAGGGTCAGGCTGAGGGGAGGTGGCCAGTGTGAGGAGGAGAGGGCTCAGGGAAGGTGGCCAGTATGAGGAGGAGAGGGCTGAGAGAATGTGGTCAGTATGAGGAGGAGAGGGCTGAGGGGATGTGCCAGTATGAGGAGGAGAGGGCTGAGGGGAGGTGGCCAGTATGAGGAGGGTCAGGCAGACAGGAGGTGGCCAGTATGAGGAGGAGAGGACTGAGGGGAGGTGGTCAGTATGAGGAGGACAGGGCTGAGGGAACGTGGTCAGTATGTGGAGGGTCAGGCAGAGGGGAGGTGCCAGTATGAGGAGGGCTAGTCTGAGGGGAGGTGCCAGTCTGAGGAGGAGAGGACTGAGGGAAGGTGGCCAGTATGAGGAGGAGAGGGCAGAGGGAAGGTGGCCAGTATGAGGAGGGTCAGGCTGAGGGGAGGTGGCCAGTATGAGGAGGGACAGGCTGAGGGGAGGTGGTCAGTATGAGGAGGTTCAGGCTGAGGGGAGGTCGTCAGTATGAGGAGGAAAGGACTGAGGGGAGATGGCCGGTATGTGGAGGGTCAGGCAGAGGGGAGGTGCCAGTATGAGGAGGGCTAGTCTGAGGGGAGGTGCCAGTATGAGGAGGAGAGGACTAAGGGGAGGTGGCCAGTATGAGGAGGGTCAGGCTGAGGGGATGTGGCCAGTATGAGGAGGGTCAGGCTGAGGGGAAGTGGACAGTATGAGGAGGAAAGGACTGAGGGGAGAAGACCAGTGTGAGTAGGAAAGGACTGAGGGGAGGTGGCCAGTATGAGGAAAAGAGGGCTGAAGGGAGGTTGCAGGAATGAGGAAAGGACTGAGGGCAGGTGGCCAGAATGAGGAGGAGAGGGCTGAGGGAAGGTGGCCAGAATGAGGAGGGTCATGCAAGGAGGAGGAGGCCAGTTTGAGGAGGACAGGGCTGAGGGGAGGTGGACAGTATGAGGAGGACAGGGCTGAGGGGAGGTGCCCTGTATGAGGAGGGTCAGGCTGAGGGGAGGTGGCCAGTATGAGGAGGAGAGGACTGAGGGAAGGTGGCCAGTATGAGGAGGGTCATGCAAAGAGGAGGAGGCCAGTTTGAGGAGGACAGGGCTGAGGGGAGGTGGACAGTATGAGGAGGGTCAGGCTGAGGGGAGGTGGCCAGTGTGAGGAGGGCTAGTCTGAGGGGAGGTGCCAGTATGAGGAAGAGAGGCTGAGAGGAGGTGGCCAGTATGAGGAGGGTCAGGCTGAGGGGAGGTGGCCATTGTGAGGAGGAGAGGGCTCAGGGGAGGTGGCCAGTATGAGGAGTAGAGGGCTGTCGGGAGGTGGCCAGTATGAGGAGGGTCAGGCAGACAGGAGGTGGCCAGTATGAGGAGGAGAGGACTTAGGGGAGGTGGTCAGTATGAGGAGGTCAGGGCTGAGGGAACGTGGTCAGTATGTGGAGGGTCAGGCAGAGGGGAGGTGCCAGTATGAGGAGGGCTAGTCTGAGGGGAGGTGCCAGTATGAGGAGGAGAGGACTGAGGGAAGGTGGCCAGTATGAGGAGGAGAGGGCAGAGGGGAGGTGGCCAGTATGAGGAGGATCATTATGAGGGGAGGTGGTCAGTATGTGGAGGAAAGGACTGGGGGGAGATGGCCAGTGTGAGTAGGAAAGGACTGAGGAGAGGTGGCCAGTAAGAGGAGGGTCAGGCTGAGGGGAGGTGGCCAGTGTGAGGAGGGATAGTCTGAGGGGAGGCGCCAGTATGAGGAGGAGAGGCTGAGGGGAGGTGGCCAGTATGAGGAGGGTCAGGCTGAGGGGAGTTGGCCAGTGTGAGGAGGAGAGGGCTGTGGGGAGGTGGCCAGTATGAGGAGGGTCAGGCAGACAGGAGGTGGCCAGTGTGAGGAGGAGAGGGCTGAGGGAATGTGGTCAGTATGAGGAGGAGAGGGCTGAGGGGATGTGCCAGTATGAGGAGGAGAGGGCTGAGGGGAGGTGGACAGTGTGAGGAGGAGAGGGCTGAGGGAATGTGGTCAGTATGAGGTGGAGAGGGCTGAGGGGATGTGCCAGTATGAGGAGGAGAGGGCTGAGGGGAGGTGGCCAGTATGAGGAGGGTCAGGCAGACAGGAGGTGGCCAGTATGAGGAGGAGAGGACTGACGGGAGGTGGTCAGTATGAGGAGGACAGGGCTGAGGGAACGTGGTCAGTATGTGGAGGGTCAGGCAGAGGGGAGGTGCCAGTATGAGGAGGGCTAGTCTGAGGGGAGGTGCCAGTATGAGGTGGAGAGGACTGAGGGAAGTTGGCCAGTATGAGGAGGAGAGGGCTGAGGGAAGGTGGCCAGAATGAGGAGGGTCATGCAAAGAGGAGGAGGCCAGTTTGAGGAGGAGAGGACTGAGGGGACGTTGCCAGTATGAGGAGGAGAGGGCTGAGGGAATGTGGTCAGTATGAGGAGGGTCTGTCTGAGGGGACGTGTTCAGTATGAGGAGGAAAGGACTGAGGGGAAATGGCCAGTGTGAGGAGGAAAGGACTGAGGGGAGGTGGCCAGTATGAGGAGAAGAGGGCTGTGGGGAGGTGGTCAGTATGAGGAGGACAGGGCTGAGGGAACGTGGTCAGTATGTGGAGGGTCAGGCAGAGGGGAGGTGCCAGTATGAGGAGGGCTAGTCTGAGGGGAGGTGCCAGTATGAGGAGGAGAGGACTGAGGGAAGGTGGCCAGTATGAGGAGAGGGCAGAGGGGAGGTGGCCAGTATGAGAAGGGTCATTATGAGGGGAGGTGGCCAGAATGAGGAGGAGTGGGCTGAGGGGAGGTGGCCAGTATGAGGAGGGTCATGCAGACAGGAGGTGGCCACTATGAGGAGGAGAGGACTGAGGGGAGTTGGTCAGTATGAGGAGGACAGGGCTGAGGGAACGTGGCCAGTATGTGGAGGGTCAGGCAGAGGGGAGGTGCCAGTATGAGGAGGGTTAGTCTGAGGGGAGGTGCCAGTATGAGGAGGAGAGGACTGAGGGAAGTTGGCCAGTATGAGGAGGAGAGGGTACAGGGGAGGTGGCCAGTATGAGGAGGGTCAGGCAGTGGGGAGGTGCCATTATGGGGAGGGTCAGTCTGGGGGGAGTTGCCAGTATGAGGAGGAGAGGACTGAGGGAAGTTGGCCAGTATGAGGAGGGGCAGTCTGAGGGGAAGTGCCAGTATGAGGAGGTGAGGGCTGGGGAGGTGGCCAGTATGAGGAGGGTCTCGCAAAGGGCATGTGGTCAATTTGAGGAGGAGAGGACTGAGGGGAGGTGGCCAGTATGAGTAGGGTCAGGCTGAGGCGAGGTGGTCAGTATGAGGAGGAAAGGACTGATGGGAGGTGGCCAGAATGAGGAGGGTCAGGCTGAGGGGAGGTGGCCTGTATGAGGAGGAGAGGGCAGAGGGTAGTTGGCAGGAATGAGGAAAGGACTGAGGGCAGGTGGCCAGAATGAGGAGGAGAGGGCTGAGGGGAAGTGGCCAGTATGAGGAGGGTCAGGCAGACAGGAGGTGGCCAGTATGAGGAGGACAGGGCTGAGGGAACGTAGCCAGTATGTGGAAGGTCAGGCAGACAGGAGGTGGCCAGCATGAGGAGGAGAGGACTGAGGGGAGGTGGCCAGTATGTGGAGGGTCAGGCAGACAGGAGGTGGCCAGTATGAGGAGGAGAGGACTGAGGGGATGTGGTCAGTATGAGGAGGACAGGGCTGAGGGAACGTAGCCAGTATGTGGAGGGTCAGGCAGAGGGGAGGTGCCAGTATGAGGAGGGCTAGTCTGAGGGGAGGTGCCAGTATGAGGAGGAGAGGACTGAGGGAAGGTGGCCAGTATGAGGAGAGTTAGGCTGAGGGGAGGTGGTCAGCATGAGGAGGGTCAGTCTGAGGGGAGGTGCCAGTATGAGGAGGGTCAGGCTGAGGGGATGTGGTCAGTATGTGGAGGAAAGGACTGAGGGGAGGTTGCCAGTGTGAGGAGGAGAGGGCAGAGCGGAGGTGGATAGTATGAGGTGGGTCAGGCTGAGGGGAGGTGGACAGTATGAGGAGGAGAGGAGTGAGGGGAGGTGGCCAGCATGAAGAGGAGAGGGCTGAGGGGATGTGCCAGTATGAGGAGGAGAGGGCTGAGGGGAGGTGGCCAGTGTGAGGAGGAGAGGGCTGAGTGAATGTGGTCAGTATGAGGTGGAGAGGGCTGAGGGGAGGTGGCCAGTATGAGGAGGGTCAGGCAGACAGGAGGTGGCCAGTATGAGGAGGAGAGGACTGAGGGGAGGTGGTCATTATGAGGAGGACAGGGCTGAGGGAACGTGGTCAGTATGTGGAGGGTCAGGCAGAGGGGAGGTGCCAGTATGAGGAGAGGGGAGGTGGCCAGTATGAGGAGGGTCATTATGAGGGGAGGTGGTCAGTATGAGGAGGAAAGGACTGGGGGGAGATGGCCAGTGTGAGTAGGAAAGGACTGAGGAGAGGTGGCCAGTATGATGAAAAGAGGGCTGAAGGGAGGTGACAGGTATGAGGAAAGGACTGAGGGGAGGTGGCCAGTATGAGGAGGGTCAGGCTGAGGGGAGGTGGCCAGTGTGAGGAGGGCTAGTCTGACGGGAGGCGCCAGTATGAGGAGGAGAGGCTGAGGGGAGGTGGCCAGTATGAGGAGGGTTAGGCTGAGGGGAGGTGGCCAGTGTGAGGAGGAGAGGGCTGTGGGGAGGTGGCCAGTATGAGGAGGAGAGGGCTGAGGGAATGTGGTCAGTATGAGGAGGAGAGGGCTGAGGGGTTGTGCCAGTATGAGGAGGAGAGGGCTGAGGGGAGGTGGCCAGTATGAGGAGGGTCAGCAAGACAGGAGGTGGCCAGTATGAGGAGGAGAGGACTGAGGGGAGGTGGTCAGTATGAGGAGGACAGGGCTGAGGGAACGTGGTCAGTATGTGGAGGGTCAGGCAGTGGGGAGGTGCCAGTATGAGGAGGGCTAGTCTGAGGGGAGGTGCCAGTATGAGGAGGGTCAGGCTGAGGGGAGGTGGCCAGTATGAGGAGGAGAGGGCTGAGGGAAGGTGGCCAGAATGAGGAGGGTCATGCAAAGAGGAGGAGGCCAGTTTGAGGAGGAGAGGACTGAGGGGACGTGGCCAGTATGAGGAGGAGAGGGCTGAGGGAATGTGGTCAGTATGAGGAGGGTCTGTCTGAGGGGACGTGTTCAGTATGAGGAGGAAAGGACTGAGGGGAAATGGCCAGTATGAGGAGGAAAGGACTGAGGGGAGGTGGCCAGTATGAGGAGGAGAGGACTGAGGGGAAGTGCCAGTATGCGGAGGTGAGGGCAGAGGAGATGTGGCCAGAATGAGGAGGAGAGAGCTGAGGGGAAGTGCCAGTATGAGTAGGAGTAGGCAGAGGAGAGGTGGCCAGAATGAGGAGGAGAAGACTGAGGGGAGGTCGCCAGTATGAGGAGGGTCAGGCTGAGGGTAGGTGGCCAGTGTGAGGAGGAAAGGACTGAGGGGAGATGGCCAGTGTGAGTAGGAACGGACTGAGGGGAGGTGGCCAGTAAGTGGAAAAGAGGGCTGAAGGGAGGTGGCAGGAATGAGGAAAGGACTGAGGCCAGGTGGCCAGAATGAGGAGGAGTGGGCTGAGGGGAGGTGGCCAGTATGAGGATGGTCAGGCAGACAGGAGGTGGCCAGTATGAGGAGGGTCAGGCTGAGGGGAGGTGGTCAGTATGAGGAGGAAAGGACTGAGGGGAGATGGCCAGTAAGAGGAAAAGGTGGCTGAAGGGAGGTGGCAGGAATGAGGAAAGGACTGAGGGCAGATGGCCAGAATGAGGAGGAGTGGGCTGAGGGGAGGTGCCACTATGAGGAGGAGAGGGCAGAGGGGAGTTGGCCGGTATGAGGAGGGTCATTATGAGGGGAGGTGGTCAGTATGAGGAGGAAAGGACTGAGGGGAGGTGGCCAGTAAGAGGAAAAGGGGGCTGAAGGGAGGTGGCAGGAATGAGGAAAGGACTGAGGGCAGGTGGCCAGAATGAGGATGAGTGGGCTGAGGGGAGGTGGCCAGTATGAGGAGGGTCATGCAGACAGGAGGTGGCCACTATGAGGAGGAGAGGACTGAGGGGAGTTGGTCAGTATGAGGAGGACAGGGCTGAGGGACCGTGGCCAGTATGTGGAGGGTCAGGCAGAGGGGAGGTGCCAGTATGAGGAGGGTTAGTCTGAGGGGAGGTGCCAGTATGAGGAGGAGAGGACTGAGGGAAGTTGGCCAGTATGAGGAGGAGAGGACTGAAGGGAGGTGGCCAGTATGAGGAGGGTCAGGCAGAGGGGAGGTGCCATTATGGGGAGGGTCAGTCTGAGGGGAGTTGCCAGTATGAGGAGGAGAGGACTGAGGGTAGTTGGCCAGTATGAGGAGGGGCAGTCTGAGGGGAGGTGGCCAGTATGAGGAGGGGAGGTCAGAGGAGAGGTGGCCAGAATGAGGAGGAACGGACTGAGGGGAGGTGGCCAGTAAGAGGAAAAGAGGGCTGAAGGGAGGTGGCAGGAATGAGGAAAGGACTGAGGCCAGGTGGCCAGAATGAGGAGGAGTGGGCTGAGGGGAGGTGCCACTATGAGGAGGAGAGGGCAGAGGGGAGTTGGCCGGTATGAGGAGGGTCATTATGAGGGGAGGTGGTCAGTATGAGGAGGAAAGGACTGAGGGGAGGTGGCCAGTAAGAGGAAAAGGGGGCTGAAGGGAGGTGGCAGGAATGAGGAAAGGACTGAGGGCAGGTGGCCAGAATGAGGAGGAGTGGGCTGAGGGGAGGTGGCCAGTATGAGGAGGGTCATGCAGACAGGAGGTGGCCACTATGAGGAGGAGAGGACTGAGGGGAGTTGGTCAGTATGAGGAGGACAGGGCTGAGGGAACGTGGCCAGTATGTGGAGGGTCAGGCAGAGGGGAGGTGCCAGTATGAGGAGGGCTAGTCTGAGGGGAGGTGCCAGTATGAGGAGGAGAGGGCTGAGGGGAGTTGCCAGTATGAGGAGGGGCAGTCTGAGGGGAAGTGCCAGTATGAGGAGGGGAGGGCAGAGGAGAGGTGGCCAGAATGAGGAGGAGAGGGCTGAGGGGAAGGGCCATTATGAGGAGGTGAGGGCTGTGGGGATGTGGCCAGAATGAGGTGGAGAGGGCTGGGGAGGTGGCCAGTATGAGGAGGGTCTGGCAAAGGGCATGTGGTCAATTTGAGGAGGAGAGGACTGAGGGGAGGTGGCCAGTATGAGGAGGGTCAGGCTGAGGCGAGGTGGTCAGTATGAGGAGGAAAGGACTGATGGGAGGTGGCCAGAATGAGGAGGGTCAGGCTGAGGGGAGGTGGCCTGTATGAGGAGGAGAGGGCAGAGGGTAGGTGGCAGGAATGAGGAAAGGACTGAGGGCAGGTGGCCAGAATGAGGAGGAGAGGGCTGTGGGGAAGTGGCCAGTATGAGGAGGGTCAGGCAGACAGGAGGTGGCCAGTATGAGGAGGACAGGGCTGAGGGAACGTAGCCAGTATGTGGAGGGTCAGGCAGACAGGAGGTGGCCAGTATGAGGAGGAGAGGACTGAGGGGAGGTGGTCAGTATGAGGAGGACAGGGCTGAGGGAACGTAGCCAGTATGTGGAGGGTCAGGCAGAGGGGAGGTGCCAGTATGAGGAGGGCTAGTCTGAGGGGAGGTGCCAGTATGAGGAGGAGAGGACTGAGGGAAGGTGGCCAGTATGAGGAGAGTTAGGCTGAGGGGAGGTGGCCGGTGTGAGGAGGAGAGGGCTGAGGGGAGGTGGCCAGTATGAGGAGGAGAGGGCTGAGGGGAGGTGGTCAGCATGAGGAGGGTCAGTCTGAGGGGAGGTGCCAGTATGAGGAGGGTCAGGCTGAGGGGAGGTGGTCAGTATGTGGAGGAAAGGACTGAGGGGAGGTGGCCAGTAAGAGGAAAAGGGGGCTGAAGGGAGGTGGCAGGAATGAGGAAAGGACTGAGGGCAGGTGGCCAGAATGAGGAGGAGTGGGCTGAGGGGAGGTGGCCAGTATGAGGAGGGTCATGCAGACAGGAGGTGGCCACTATGAGGAGGAGAGGACTGAGGGGAGTTGGTCAGTATGTGGAGGGTCAGGCAGAGGGGAGGTGCCAGTATGAGGAGGGTTAGTCTGAGGGGAGGTGCCAGTATGAGGAGGAGAGGACTGAGGGAAGTTGGCCAGTATGAGGAGGAGAGGGTACAGGGGAGGTGGCCAGTATGAGGAGGGTCAGGCAGAGGGGAGGTGCCATTATGGGGAGGGTCAGTCTGAGGGGAGGTGCCAGTATGAGGAGGAGAGGACTGAGGGTAGTTGGCCAGTATGAGGAGGGGCAGTCTGAGGGGAAGTGCCAGTATGAGGAGGGGAGGGCAGAGGAGAGGTGGCCAGAATGAGGAGGAGAGGGCTGAGGGGAAGGGCCATTATGAGGAGGTGAGGGCTGTGGGGATGTGGCCAGAATGAGGTGGAGAGGGCTGGGGAGCTGGCCAGTATGAGGAGGTGAGGGCTGTGGGGATGTGGCCAGAATGAGGTGGAGAGGGCTGGGGAGGTGGCCAGTATGAGGAGGGTCTGGCAAAGGGCATGTGGTCAATTTGAGGAGGAGAGGACTGAGGGGAGGTGGCCAGTATGAGGAGGGTCAGGCTGAGGCGAGGTGGTCAGTATGAGGAGGAAAGGACTGATGGGAGGTGGCCAGAATGAGGAGGGTCAGGCTGAGGGGAGGTGGCCTGTATGAGGAGAAGAGGGCAGAGGGTAGGTGGCAGGAATGAGGAAAGGACTGAGGGCAGGTGGCCAGAATGAGGAGGAGAGGGCTGAGGGAACGTAGCCAGTATGTGGAGGGTCAGGCAGACAGGAGGTGGCCAGTATGAGGAGGAGAGGACTGAGGGGAGGTGGTCAGTATGAGGAGGGTCAGGCAGACAGGAGGTGGCCAGTATGAGGAGGACAGGGCTGAGGGAACGTAGCCAGTATGTGGAGGGTCAGGCAGACAGGAGGTGGCCAGTATGAGGAGGAGAGGACTGAGGGGAGGTGGTCAGTATGAGGAGGACAGGGCTGAGGGAACGTAGCCAGTATGTGGAGGGTCAGGCAGAGGGGAGGTGCCAGTATGAGGAGGGCTAGTCTGAGGGGAGGTGCCAGTATGAGGAGGAGAGGACTGAGGGAAGGTGGCCAGCATGAGGAGAGTTAGGCTGAGGGGAGGTGGCCGGTGTGAGGAGGAGAGGGCTGAGGGGAGGTGGTCAGCATGAGGAGGGTCAGTCTGAGGGGAGGTGCCAGTATGAGGAGGGTCAGGCTGAGGGGAGGTGGTCAGTATGTGGAGGAAAGGACTGAGGGGAGGTTGCCAGTGTGAGGAGGAGAGGGCAGAGCGGAGGTGGATAGTATGAGGAGGGTCAGGCTGAGGGGAGGTGGACAGTATGAGGAGGAGAGGAGTGAGGGGAGGTGGCCAGCATGAAGAGGAGAGGGCTGAGGGGATGTGGCCAGTATGAGGAGGAGAGGGCTGAGGGGATGTGGCCAGTATGAGGAGGAGAGGGCTTAGGGGAGGTGGCCAGTATGAGGAGGAGAGGGCAGAGGGGAGGTGGCCAGTATGAGGAAGGTCAGGCTGAGGGGAGGTGGCCAGTGTGAGGAGGGCTAGTCTGAGGGGAGGCGCCAGTATGAGGAGGAGAGGCTGAGGGGAGGTGGCCAGTATGAGGAGGGTCAGGCTGAGGGGAGGTGGCCAGTGTGAGGAGGAGAGGGCTGTGGGGAGGTGGCCAGTATGAGGAGGAGAGGGCTGAGGGAATGTGGTCAGTATGAGGAGTAGAGGGCTGAGGGGAGGTGGCCAGTATGAGGAGGGTCAGGCAGACAGGAGGTGGCCAGTATGAGGAGGAGAGGACTGAGGGGAGGTGGTCAGAATGAGGAGGACAGGGCTGAGGGAACGTGGTCAGTATGTGGAGGGTCAGGCAGAGGGGAGGTGCCAGTATGAGGAGGGCTAGTCTGAGGGGAGGTGCCAGTATGAGGAGGAGAGGACTGAGGGAAGGTGGCCAGTATGAGGAGGAGAGGGCAGAGGGAAGGTGGCCAGTATGAGGAGGGTCAGGCTGAGGGGAGGTGGCCAGTATGAGGAGGGTCAGGCTGTGGGGAGGTGGTCAGTATGAGGAGGTTCAGGCTGAGGGGAGGTCGTCAGTATGAGGAGGAAAGGACTGAGGGGAGATGGCCGGTATGTGGAGGGTCAGGCAGAGGGGAGGTGCCAGTATGAGGAGGGCTAGTCTGAGCGGAGGTGCCAGTATGTGGAGGAGAGGGCAGAGGGGAGGTGGCCAGTATGAGGAGGGTCAGGCTGAGGGGAGGTGGCCAGTATGAGGAGGGTCAGGCTGAGGGGAAGTGGACAGTATGAGGAGGAAAGGACTGAGGGGAGAAGACCAGTGTGAGTAGGAAAGGACTGAGGGGAGGTGGCCAGTATGAGGAAAAGAGGGCTGAAGGGAGGTGGCAGGAATGAGGAAAGGACTGAGGGCAGGTGGTCAGAATGAGGAGGAGAGGGCTGAGGGAAGGTGGCCAGAATGAGGAGGGTCATGCAAAGAGGAGGAGGCCAGTTTGAGGAGGACAGGGCTGAGGGGAGGTGGACAGTATGAGGAGGAGAGGGCTGAGGGGAGGTGCCCTGTATGAGGAGGGTCAGGCTGAGGGGAGGTGGCAAGTATGAGGAGGAGAGGACTGAGGGAAGGTGGCCAGTATGAGGAGGGTCATGCAAAGAGGAGGAGGCCAGTTTGAGGAGGACAGGGCTGAGGGGAGGTGGACAGTATGAGGAGGGTCAGGCTGAGGGGAGGTTGCCAGTGTAAGGAGGGCTAGTCTGAGGGGAGGTGCCAGTATGAGGAGGAGAGGCTGAGAGGAGGTGGCCAGTATGAGGAGGGTCAGGCTGAGGGGAGGTGGCCAGTATGAGGAGGACAGGGCTGAGGGAACGTGGTCAGTATGTGGAGGGTCAGGCAGAGGGGAGGTGCCAGTATGAGGAGGGCTAGTCTGAGGGGAGGTGCCAGTATGAGGAGGAGAGGACTGAGGGAAGGTGGCCAGCATGAGGAGAGTTAGGCTGAGGGGAGGTGGCCGGTGTGAGGAGGAGAGGGCTGAGGGGAGGTGGTCAGCATGAGGAGGGTCAGTCTGAGGGGAGGTGCCAGTATGAGGAGGGTCAGGCTGAGGGGAGGTGGTCAGTATGTGGAGGAAAGGACTGAGGGGAGGTTGCCAGTGTGAGGAGGAGAGGGCAGAGCGGAGGTGGATAGTATGAGGAGGGTCAGGCTGAGGGGAGGTGGACAGTATGAGGAGGAGAGGAGTGAGGGGAGGTGGCCAGCATGAAGAGGAGAGGGCTGAGGGGATGTGGCCAGTATGAGGAGGAGAGGGCTGAGGGGATGTGGCCAGTATGAGGAAGAGAGGGCTTAGGGGAGGTGGCCAGTATGAGGAGGAGAGGGCAGAGGGGAGGTGGCCAGTATGAGGAAGGTCAGGCTGAGGGGAGGTGGCCAGTGTGAGGAGGGCTAGTCTGAGGGGAGGCGCCAGTATGAGGAGGAGAGGCTGAGGGGAGGTGGCCAGTATGAGGAGGGTCAGGCTGAGGGGAGGTGGCCAGTGTGAGGAGGAGAGGGCTGTGGGGAGGTGGCCAGTATGAGGAGGAGAGGGCTGAGGGAATGTGGTCAGTATGAGGAGTAGAGGGCTGAGTGGAGGTGGCCAGTATGAGGAGGGTCAGGCAGACAGGAGGTGGCCAGTATGAGGAGGAGAGGACTGAGGGGAGGTGGTCAGAATGAGGAGGACAGGGCTGAGGGAACGTGGTCAGTATGTGGAGGGTCAGGCAGAGGGGAGGTGCCAGTATGAGGAGGGCTAGTCTGAGGGGAGGTGCCAGTATGAGGAGGAGAGGACTGAGGGAAGGTGGCCAGTATGAGGAGGAGAGGGCAGAGGGAAGGTGGCCAGTATGAGGAGGGTCAGGCTGAGGGGAGGTGGCCAGTATGAGGAGGGTCAGGCTGTGGGGAGGTGGTCAGTATGAGGAGGTTCAGGCTGAGGGGAGGTCGTCAGTATGAGGAGGAAAGGACTGAGGGGAGATGGCCGGTATGTGGAGGGTCAGGCAGAGGGGAGGTGCCAGTATGAGGAGGGCTAGTCTGAGCGGAGGTGCCAGTATGTGGAGGAGAGGGCAGAGAGGAGGTGGCCAGTATGAGGAGGGTCAGGCTGAGGGGAGGTGGCCAGTATGAGGAGGGTCAGGCTGAGGGGAAGTGGACAGTATGAGGAGGATAGGACTGAGGGGAGAAGACCAGTGTGAGTAGGAAAGGACTGAGGGGAGGTGGCCAGTATGAGGAAAAGAGGGCTGAAGGGAGGTGGCAGGAATGAGGAAAGGACTGAGGGCAGGTGGTCAGAATGAGGAGGAGAGGGCTGAGGGAAGGTGGCCAGAATGAGGAGGGTCATGCAAAGAGGAGGAGGCCAGTTTGAGGAGGACAGGGCTGAGGGGAGGTGGACAGTATGAGGAGGAGAGGGCTGAGGGGAGGTGCCCTGTATGAGGAGGGTCAGGCTGAGGGGAGGTGGCAAGTATGAGGAGGAGAGGACTGAGGGAAGGTGGCCAGTATGAGGAGGGTCATGCAAAGAGGAGGAGGCCAGTTTGAGGAGGACAGGGCTGAGGGGAGGTGGACAGTATGAGGAGGGTCAGGCTGAGGGGAGGTTGCCAGTGTAAGGAGGGCTAGTCTGAGGGGAGGTGCCAGTATGAGGAGGAGAGGCTGAGAGGAGGTGGCCAGTATGAGGAGGGTCAGGCTGAGGGGAGGTGGCCAGTATGAGGAGGACAGGGCTGAGGGGACGTGGTCAGTATGTGGAGGGTCAGGCAGAGGGGAGGTGCCAGTATGAGGAGGGCTAGTCTGAGGGGAGGTGCCAGTATGAGGAGGAGAGGACTGAGGGAAGGTGGCCAGTATGAGGATGAGAGGGCAGAGGGGAGGTGGCCAGTATGAGGAGGGTCATTATGAGGGGAGGTGGTCAGTATGAGGAGGAAAGGACTGGGGGGAGATGGCCAGTATGAGTAGGAAAGGACTGAGGAGAGGTGGCCAGTATGATGAAAAGAGGGCTGAAGGGAGGTGACAGGTATGAGGAAAGGACTGAGGGGAGGTGGCCAGTATGAGGAGGGTCAGGCTGAGGGGAGGTGGCCAGTGTGAGGAGGGCTAGTCTGAGGGGAGGTGCCAGTATGAGGAGGAGAGGCTGAGGGGAGGTGGCCAGTATGAGGAGGGTCAGGCTGAGGGGAGGTGGCCAGTGTGAGGAGGAGAGGCTGTGGGGAGGTGGCCAGTATGAGGATGAGAGGGCTGAGGGGATGTGCCAGTATGAGGAGGAGTGGGCTGAGGGAATGTGGTCAGTATGTGGAGGGTCAGTCTGAGGGGAGGTGTTCAGTATGAGGAGGAAAGGACTGAGGGGAAATGGCCAGTATGAGGAGGAGAGGGCTGAGGGGAGTTGGCCAGTATGAGGAGGAGAGGTCTGTGGGGATGTGGTCAGTATGAGGAGGATCTTGCTGAGGGGAGGTGCTCAGTATGAGGAGGAAAGGACTGATGGGAGATGGCCAGTGTGAGTAGGAAAGGACTGAGGGGAGGTGGCCAGTATGAGGAAAAGAGGGCTGAAGGGAGGTGGCAGGAATGAGGAAAGGACTGAGGACAGGTGGCCAGAATGAGGAGGAGAGGGCTGAGGGGAGGTGGCCAGTATGAGAAGGGTCAGGCAGACAGGAGGTGGCCAATATGAGGAGGAGAGGACTGAGGGGAGGTGGTCAGTATGAGGAGGACAGGGCTGAGGGAACGTGGTCAGTATGTGGAGGGTCAGGCAGAGGGGAGGTGCCAGTATGAGGAGGGCTAGTCTGAGGGGAGGTGCCAGTATGAGGAGGAGAGGACTGAGGGAAGGTGGCCAGTATGAGGAGGAGAGGGCTGAGGGAATGTGGTCAGTATGTGGAGGGTCAGTCTGAGGGGAGGTGTTCAGTATGAGGAGGAAAGGACTGAGGGGAAATGGCCAGTATGAGGAGGAGAGGGCTGAGGGGAGTTGGCCAGTATGAGGAGGAGAGGGCTGTGGGGATGTGGTCAGTATGAGGAGGATCTTGCTGAGGGGAGGTGGTCAGTATGAGGAGGGTCAGGCTGAGGGGAGGTGCTCAGTATGAGGAGGAAAGGACTGATGGGAGATGGCCAGTATGAGGAAAAGAGTGCTGAAGGGAGGTGGCAGGAATGAGGAAAGGACTGAGGACAGGTGGCCAGAATGAGGAGGAGAGGGCTGAGGGGAGGTGGCCAGTATGAGGAGGGTCAGGCAGACAGGAGGTGGCCAGTTTGAGGAGGAGAGGACTGAGGGGAGGTGGTCAGTATGAGGAGGACAGGGCTGAGGGAACGTGGTCAGTATGTGGAGGGTTAGGCAGAGGGGAGGTGCCAGTATGAGGATGGCTAGTCTGAGGGGAGGTGCCAGTATGAGGAGGAGAGGGCAGAGGGGAGGTGGCCAGTATGAGGAAGGTCAGGCTGAGGGGAGGTGGGCAGTGTGAGGAGGGCTAGTCTGAGGGGAGGCGCCAGTATGAGGAGGAGAGGCTGAGGGGAGGTGGCCAGTATGAGGAGGGTCAGGCTGAGGGGAGGTGGCCAGTGTGAGGAGGAGAGGGCTGTGGGGAGGTGGCCAGTATGAGGAGGAGAGGGCTGAGGGAATGTGGTCAGTATGAGGAGTAGAGGGCTGAGGGGAGGTGGCCAGTATGAGGAGGGTCAGGCAGACAGGAGGTGGCCAGTATGAGGAGGTGAGGACTGAGGGGAGGTGGTCAGTATGAGGAGGACAGGGCTGAGGGAACGTGGTCAGTATGTGGAGGGTCAGGCAGAGGGGAGGTGCCAGTATGAGGAGGGCTAGTCTGAGGGGAGGTGCCAGTATGAGGAGGAGAGGACTGAGGGAAGGTGGCCAGTATGAGGAGGAGAGGGCAGAGGGAAGGTGGCCAGTATGAGGAGGGACAGGCTGAGGGGAGGTGGCCAGTATGAGGAGGGTCAGGCTGTGGGGAGGTGGTCAGTATGAGGAGGTTAAGGCTGAGGGGAGGTCGTCAGTATGAGGAGGAAAGGACTGAGGGGAGATGGCCGGTATGTGGAGGGTCAGGCAGAGGGGAGGTGCCAGTATGAGGAGGGCTAGTCTGAGGGGAGGTGCCAGTATGTGGAGGAGAGGGCAGAGGGGAGGTGGCCAGTATGAGGAGGGTCAGGCTGAGGGGAGGTGGCCAGTATGAGGAGGGTCAGGCTGAGGGGAAGTGGACAGTATGAGGAGGAAAGGACTGAGGGGAGGTGGCCAGTATGAGGAAAAGAGGGCTGAAGGGAGGTGGCAGGAATGAGGAAAGGACTGAGGGCAGGTGGTCAGAATGAGGAGGAGAGGGCTGAGGGAAGGTGGCCAGAATGAGGAGGGTCATGCAAAGAGGAGGAGGCCAGTTTGAGGAGGACAGGGCTGAGGGGAGGTGGACAGTATGAGGAGGAGAGGGCTGAGGGGAGGTGCCCTGTATGAGGAGGGTCAGGCTGAGGGGAGGTGGCCAGTATGAGGAGGAGAGGACTGAGGGAAGGTGGCCAGTATGAGGAGGGTCATGCAAAGAGGAGGAGGCCAGTTTGAGGAGGACAGGGCTGAGGGGAGGTGGACAGTATGAGGAGGGTCAGGCTGAGGGGAGGTGGCCAGTGTAAGGAGGGCTAGTCTGAGGGGAGGTGCCAGTATGAGGAGGAGAGGCTGAGAGGAGGTGGCCAGTATGAGGAGGGTCAGGCTGAGGGGAGGTGGCCAGTATGAGGAGGACAGGGCTGAGGGAACGTGGTCAGTATGTGGAGGGTCAGGCAGAGGGGAGGTGCCAGTATGAGGAGGGCTAGTCTGAGGGGAGGTGCCAGTATGAGGAGGAGAGGACTGAGGGAAGGTGGCCAGTATGAGGATGAGAGGGCAGAGGGGAGGTGGCCAGTATGAGGAGGGTCATTATGAGGGGAGGTGGTTAGTATGAGGAGGAAAGGACTGGGGGGAGATGGCCAGTGTGAGTAGGAAAGGACTGAGGAGAGGTGGCCAGTATGATGAAAAGAGGGCTGAAGGGAGGTGACAGGTATGAGGAAAGGACTGAGGGGAGGTGGCCAGTATGAGGAGGGTCAGGCTGAGGGGAGGTGGCCAGTGTGAGGAGGGCTAGTCTGAGGGGAGGTGCCAGTATGAGGAGGAGAGGCTGAGGGGAGGTGGCCAGTATGAGGAGGGTCAGGCTGAGGGGAGGTGGCCAGTGTGAGGAGGAGAGGGCTGTGGGGAGGTGGCCAGTATGAGGAGGAGAGGGCTGAGGGGATGTGCCAGTATGAGGAGGAGTGGGCTGAGGGAATGTGGTCAGTATGTGCAGGGTCAGTCTGAGGGGAGGTGTTCAGTATGAGGAGGAAAGGACTGAGGGGAAATGGCCAGTATGAGGAGGAGAGGGCTGAGGGGAGTTGGCCAGTATGAGGAGGAGAGGGCTGTGGGGATGTGGTCAGTATGAGGAGGATCTTGCTGAGGGGAGGTGCTCAGTATGAGGAGGAAAGGACTGATGGGAGATGGCCAGTGTGAGTAGGAAAGGACTGAGGGGAGGTGGCCAGTATGAGGAAAAGAGGGCTGAAGGGAGGTGGCAGGAATGAGGAAAGGACTGAGGAGAGGTGGCCAGAATGAGGAGGAGAGGGCTGAGGGGAGGTGGCCAGTATGAGGAGGGTCAGGCAGACAGGAGGTGGCCAGTATGAGGAGGAGAGGACTGAGGGGAGGTGGTCAGTATGAGGAGGACAGGGCTGAGGGAACGTGGTCAGTATGTGGAGGGTCAGGCAGAGGGGAGGTGCCAGTATGAGGAAGGCTAGTCTGAGGGGAGGTGCCAGTATGAGGAGGAGAGGACTGAGGGAAGGTGGCCAGTATGAGGAGGAGAGGGCTGAGGGAATGTGGTCAGTATGTGGAGGGTCAGTCTGAGGGGAGGTGTTCAGTATGAGGAGGAAAGGACTGAGGGGAAATGGCCAGTATGAGGAGGAGAGGGCTGAGGGGAGTTGGCCAGTATGAGGAGGAGAGGGCTGTGGGGATGTGGTCAGTATGAGGAGGATCTTGCTGAGGGGAGGTAGTCAGTATGAGGAGGGTCAGGCTGAGGGGAGGTGCTCAGTATGAGGAGGAAAGGACTGATGGGAGATGGCCAGTATGAGGAGGAAAGGACTGATGGGAGATGGCCAGTGTGAGTAGGAAAGGACTGAGGGGAGGTGGCCAGTATGAGGAAAAGAGGGCTGAAGGGAGGTGGCAGGAATGAGGAAAGGACTGAGGACAGGTGGCCAGAATGAGGAGGAGAGGGCTGAGGGGAGGTGGCCAGTATGAGGAGGGTCAGGCAGACAGGAGGTGGCCAGTATGAGGAGGAGAGGACTGAGGGGAGGTGGTCAGTATGAGGAGGACAGGGCTGAGGGAACGTGATCAGTATGTGGAGGGTCAAGCAGAGGGGAGGTGCCAGTATGAGGATGGCTAGTCTGAGGGGAGGTGCCAGTATGAGGAGGAGAGGGCAGAGTGGAGGTGGCCAGTATGAGGAGGGTCATTATGAGCGGAGGTGGTCAGTATGAGGAGGATAGGAATTGGGGGGAGGTGGCCAGTATGAGGAAGGTCAGGCTGAGGGGAGGTGGCCAGTGTGAGGAGGGCTAGTCTGAGGGGAGGCGCCAGTATGAGGAGGAGAGGCTGAGGGGAGGTGGCCAGTATGAGGAGGGTCAGGCTGAGGGGAGGTGGCCAGAGTGAGGAGGAGAGGGCTCAGGGAAGGTGGCCAGTATGAGGAGGAGAGGGCTGAGGGAATGTGGTCAGTATGAGGAGGAGAGGACTGAGGGGACGTGGCCAGTATGAGGAGGAGTGGGCTGAGGGAATGTGGTCAGTATGAGGAGGGTCTGTCTGAGGGGACGTGTTCAGTATGAGGAGGAAAGGACTGAGGGGAATTGGCCAGTATGAGGAGGAGAGGACTGAGGGGAAGTGCCAGTATGCGGAGGTGAGGGCAGAGGAGAGGTGGCCAGAATGAGGATGAGAGAGCTGAGGGGAAGTGCCAGTATGAGTAGGAGTGGGCAGAGGAGAGGTGGCCAGAATGAGGAGGGTCAGGCTGAGGGGAGGTGGCCGGTATGAGGAGGAGAGGGCTGAGGGTAGGTGGCCAGTGTGAGGAGGAAAGGACTGAGGGGAGGTGGCCAGTGTGAGGAGGAAAGGACTGAGGGGAGATGGCCAGTGTGAGTAGGAACGGACTGAGGGGAGGTGGCCAGTAAGAGGAAAAGAGGGCTGAAGGGAGGTGGCAGGAATGAGGAAAGGACTGAGGCCAGGTGGCCAGAATGAGGAGGAGTGGGCTGAGGGGAGGTGGCCAGTATGAGGATGGTCAGGCAGACAGGAGGTGGCCAGTATGGGGAGGGTCAGTCTGAGGGGAGTTGCCAGTATGAGGAGGAGAGGACTGAGGGGAGATGGCCAGTATGAGGAGGAAAGGACTGAGGGGAGTTGGCCGGTATGAGGAGGGTCATTATGAGGGGAGGCAGACAGGAGGTGGCCAGTATGAGGAGGTTCAGGCTGAGGGGAGGTGGTCAGTATGAGGAGGAAAGGACTGAGGGGAGGTGCCACTATGAGGAGGAGAGGGCAGAGGGGAGTTGGCCGGTATGAGGAGGGTCATTATGAGGGGAGGTGGTCAGTATGAGGAGGAAAGGACTGAGGGGAGGTGGCCAGTAAGAGGAAAAGGGGGCTGAAGGGAGGTGGCAGGAATGAGGAAAGGACTGAGGGCAGGTGGCCAGAATGAGGAGGAGTGGGCTGAGGGGAGGTGGCCAGTATGAGGAGGGTCATGCAGACAGGAGGTGGCCACTATGAGGAGGAGAGGACTGAGGGGAGTTGGTCAGTATGAGGAGGACAGGGCTGAGGGACCGTGGCCAGTATGTGGAGGGTCAGGCAGAGGGGAGGTGCCAGTATGAGGAGGGTTAGTCTGAGGGGAGGTGCCAGTATGAGGAGGAGAGGACTGAGGGAAGTTGGCCAGTATGAGGAGGAGAGGACTGAAGGGAGGTGGCCAGTATGAGGAGGGTCAGGCAGAGGGGAGGTGCCATTATGGGGAGGGTCAGTCTGAGGGGAGTTGCCAGTATGAGGAGGAGAGGACTGAGGGTAGTTGGCCAGTATGAGGAGGGGAGGTCAGAGGAGAGGTGGCCAGAATGAGGAGGAGAGGGCTGAGGGGAAGGGCCATTATGAGGAGGTGAGGGCTGTGGGGATGTGGCCAGAATGAGGTGGAGAGGGCTGGGGAGGAGGCCAGTATGAGGAGGGTCTGGCAAAGGGCATGTGGTCAATTTGAGGAGGAGAGGACTGAGGGGAGGTGGCCAGTATGAGGAGGGTCAGGCTGAGGCGAGGTGGTAAGTATGAGGAGGAAAGGACTGATGGGAGGTGGCCAGAATGAGGAGGGTCAGGCTGAGGGGAGGTGGCCTGTATGAGGAGGAGAGGGCAGAGGGTAGGTGGCAGGAATGAGGAAAGGACTGAGGGGAGGTGGCCAGTATGAGGAGGACAGGGCTGAGGGAACGTAGCCAGTATGTGGAGGGTCAGGCAGACAGGAGGTGGCCAGTATGAGGAGGAGAGGACTGAGGGGAGGTGGTCAGTATGAGGAGGACAGGGCTGAGGGAACGTAGCCAGTATGTGGAGGGTCAGGCAGAGGGGAGGTGCCAGTATGAGGAGGGCTAGTCTGAGGGGAGGTGCCAGTATGAGGAGGAGAGGACTGAGGGAAGGTGGCCAGTATGAGGAGAGTTAGGCTGAGGGGAGGTGGCCGGTGTGAGGAGGAGAGGGCTGAGGGGAGGTGGCCAGTATGAGGAGGAGAGGGCTGAGGGGAGGTGGTCAGCATGAGGAGGGTCAGTCTGAGGGGAGGTGCCAGTATGAGGAGGGTCAGGCTGAGGGGAGGTGGTCAGTATGTGGAGGAAAGGACTGAGGGGAGGTTGCCAGTGTGAGGAGGAGAGGGCAGAGCGGAGGTGGATAGTATGAGGTGGGTCAGGCTGAGGGGAGGTGGACAGTATGAGGAGGAGAGGAGTGAGGGGAGGTGGCCAGCATGAAGAGGAGAGGGCTGAGGGGATGTGGCCAGTATGAGGAGGAGAGGGCTGAGGGGATGTGGCCAGTATGAGGAGGAGAGGGCTTAGGGGAGGTGGCCAGTATGAGGAGGAGAGGGCAGAGGGGAGGTGGCCAGTATGAGGAAGGTCAGGCTGAGGGGAGGTGGCCAGTGTGAGGAGGGCTAGTCTGAGGGGAGGCGCCAGTATGAGGAGGAGAGGCTGAGGGGAGGTGGCCAGTATGAGGAGGGTCAGGCTGAGGGGAGGTGGCCAGTGTGAGGAGGAGAGGGCTGTGGGGAGGTGGCCAGTATGAGGAGGAGAGGGCTGAGGGAATGTGGTCAGTATGAGGAGTAGAGGGCTGAGGGGAGGTGGCCAGTATGAGGAGGGTCAGGTAGACAGGAGGTGGCCAGTATGAGGAGGAGAGGACTGAGGGGAGGTGGTCAGTATGAGGAGGACAGGGCTGAGGGAACGTGGTCAGTATGTGGAGGGTCAGGCAGAGGGGAGGTGCCAGTATGAGGAGGGCTAGTCTGAGGGGAGGTGCCAGTATGAGGAGGAGAGGACTGAGGGAAGGTGGCCAGTATGAGGAGGAGAGGGCAGAGGGAAGGTGGCCAGTATGAGGAGGGTCAGGCTGAGGGGAGGTGGCCAGTATGAGGAGGGTCAGGCTGTGGGGAGGTGGTCAGTATGAGGAGGTTCAGGCTGAGGGGAGGTCGTCAGTATGAGGAGGAAAGGACTGAGGGGAGATGGCCGGTATGTGGAGGGTCAGGCAGAGGGGAGGTGCCAGTATGAGGAGGGCTAGTCTGAGGGGAGGTGCCAGTATGTGGAGGAGAGGGCAGGGAGGTGGCCAGTATGAGGAGGGTCAGGCTGAGGGGAGGTGGCCAGTATGAGGAGGGTCAGGCTGAGGGGAAGTGGACAGTATGAGGAGGAAAGGACTGAGGGGAGAAGACCAGTGTGAGTAGGAAAGGACTGAGGGGAGGTGGCCAGTATGAGGAAAAGAGGGCTGAAGGGAGGTGGCAGGAATGAGGAAAGGACTGAGGGCAGGTGGTCAGAATGAGGAGGAGAGGGCTGAGGGAAGGTGGCCAGAATGAGGAGGGTCATGCAAAGAGGAGGAGGCCAGTTTGAGGAGGACAGGGCTGAGGGGAGGTGGACAGTATGAGGAGGAGAGGGCTGAGTGGAGGTGCCCTGTATGAGGAGGGTCAGGCTGAGGGGAGGTGGCCAGTATGAGGAGGAGAGGACTGAGGGAAGGTGGCCAGTATGAGGAGGGTCATGCAAAGAGGAGGAGGCCAGTTTGAGGAGGACAGGGCTGAGGGGAGGTGGACAGTATGAGCAGGGTCAGGCTGAGGGGAGGTGGCCAGTGTAAGGAGGGCTAGTCTGAGGGGAGGTGCCAGTATGAGGAGGAGAGGCTGAGAGGAGGTGGCCAGTATGAGGAGGGTCAGGCTGAGGGGAGGTGGCCAGTATGAGGAGGACAGGGCTGAGGGAACGTGGTCAGTATGTGGAGGGTCAGGCAGAGGGGAGGTGCCAGTATGAGGAGGGCTAGTCTGAGGGGAGGTGCCAGTATGAGGAGGAGAGGACTGAGGGAAGTTGGCCAGTATGAGGATGAGAGGTCAGAGGGGAGGTGGCCAGTATGAGGAGGGTCATTATGAGGGGAGGTGGTCAGTATGATGAGGAAAGGACTGGGGGGAGATGGCCAGTGTGAGTAGGAAAGGACTGAGGAGAGGTGGCCAGTATGATGAAAAGAGGGCTGAAGGGAGGTGACAGGTATGAGGAAAGGACTGAGGGGAGGTGGCCAGTATGAGGAGGGTCAGGCTGAGGGGAGGTGGCCAGTGTGAGGAGGGCTAGTCTGAGGGGAGGTGCCAGTATGAGGAGGAGAGGCTGAGGGGAGGTGGCCAGTATGAGGAGGGTCAGGCTGAGGGGAGGTGGCCAGTGTGAGGAGGAGAGGGCTGTGGGGAGGTGGCCAGTATGAGGAGGAGAGGGCTGAGGGGATGTGCCAGTATGAGGAGGAGTGGGCTGAGGGAATGTGGTCAGTATGTGGAGGCTCAGTCTGAGGGGAGGTGTTCAGTATGAGGAGGAAAGGACTGAGGGGAAATGGCCAGTATGAGGAGGAGAGGGCTGAGGGGAGTTGGCCAGTATGAGGAGGAGGGGGCTGTGGGGATGTGGTCAGTATGAGGAGGATCTTGCTGAGGGGAGGTGCTCAGTATGAGGAGGAAAGGACTGATGGGAGATGGCCAGTGTGAGTAGGAAAGGACTGAGGGGAGGTGGCCAGTATGAGGAAAAGAGGGCTGAAGGGAAGTGGCAGGAATGAGGAAAGGACTGAGGACAGGTGGCCAGAATGAGGAGGAGAGGGCTGAGGGGAGGTGGCCAGTATGAGGAGGGTCAGGCAGACAGGAGGTGGCCAGTATGAGGAGGAGAGGACAGAGGGGAGGTGGTCAGTATGAGGAGGACAGGGCTGAGGGAACGTGGTCAGTATGTGGAGGGTCAGGCAGAGGGGAGGTGCCAGTATGAGGAGGGCTAGTCTGAGGGGAGGTGCCAGTATGAGGAGGAGAGGACTGAGGGAAGGTGGCCAGTATGAGGAGGAGAGGGCTGAGGGAATGTGGTCAGTATGTGGAGGGTCAGTCTGAGGGGAGGTGTTCAGTATGAGGAGGAAAGGACTGAGGGGAAATGGCCAGTATGAGGAGGAGAGGGCTGAGGGGAGTTGGCCAGTATGAGGAGGAGAGGGCTGTGGGGATGTGGTCAGTATGAGGAGGATCTTGCTGAGGGGAGGTGGTCAGTATGAGGAGGGTCAGGCTGAGGGGATGTGCTCAGTATGAAGAGGAAAGGACTGATGGGAGATGGCCAGTATGAGGAGGAAAGGACTGATGGGAGATGGCCAGTGTGAGTAGGAAAGGACTGAGGGGAGGTGGCCAGTATGAGGAAAAGAGGGCTGAAGGGTGGTGGCAGGAATGAGGAAAGGACTGAGGACAGGTGGCCAGAATGAGGAGGAGAGGGCTGAGGGGAGGTGGCCAGTATGAGGAGGGTCAGGCAGACAGGAGGTGGCCAGTATGAGGAGGAGAGGACTGAGGGGAGGTGGTCAGTATGAGGAGGACAGGGCTGAGGGAACGTGGTCAGTATGTGGAGGGTCAGGCAGAGGGGAGGTGCCAGTATGAGGATGGCTAGTCTGAGGGGAGGTGCCAGTATGAGGAGGAGAGGGCAGAGTGGAGGTGGCCAGTATGAGGAGGGTCATTATGAGGGGAGGTGGTCAGTATGAGGAGGATAGGAATTGGGGGGAGGTGGCCAGTATGAGGAAGGTCAGGCTGAGGGGAGGTGGCCAGTGTGAGGAGGGCTAGTCTGAGGGGAGGCGCCAGTATGAGGAGGAGAGGCTGAGGGGAGGTGGCCAGTATGAGGAGGGTCAGGCTGAGGGGAGGTGGCCAGTGTGAGGAGGAGAGGGCTCAGGGAAGGTGGCCAGTATGAGGAGGAGAGGGCTGAGGGAATGTGGTCAGTATGAGGAGGAGAGGGCTGAGGGGATGTGCCAGTATGAGGAGGAGAGGGCTGAGGGGAGGTGGCCTGTATGAGGAGGGTCAGGCAGACAGGAGGTGGCCAGTATGAGGAGGAGAGGACTGAGGGGAGGTGGTCAGTATGAGGAGGACAGGGCTGAGGGAAAGTGGTCAGTATGTGGAGGGTCAGGCAGAGGGGAGGTGCCAGTATGAGGAGGGCTAGTCTGAGGGGAGGTGCCAGTATGAGGAGGAGAGGACTGAGGGAAGGTGGCCAGTATGAGGAGGAGAGGGCAGAGGGAAGGTGGCCAGTATGAGGAGGGTCAGGCTGAGGGGAGGTGGCCAATATGAGGAGGGTCAGGCTGAGGGGAGGTGGTCAGTATGAGGAGGTTCAGGCTGAGGGTAGGTCGTCAGTATGCGGAGGAAAGGACTGAGGGGAGATGGCCGGTATCTGGAGGGTCAGGCAGAGGGGAGGTGCCAGTATGAGGAGGGCTAGTCTGAGGGGAGGTGCCAGTATGAGGAGGAGAGGACTGAGGGAAGGTGGCCAGTATGAGGAGGAGAGGGCAGAGGGGAGGTGGCCAGTATGAGGAGGGTCAGGCTGAGGGGAGGTGGCCAGTATGAGGAGGAAAGGACTGAGGGGAGAAGACCAGTGTGAGTAGGAAAGGACTGAGGGGAGGTGGCCAGTATGAGGAAAAGAGGGCTGAAGGGAGGTGGCAGGAATGAGGAAAGGACTGAGGGCAGGTGGCCAGAATGAGGAGGAGAGGGCTGAGGGAAGGTGGCCAGAATGAGGAGGGTCATGCAAGGAGGAGGAGGCCAGTTTGAGGAGGACAGGGCTGAGGGGAGGTGGACAGTATGAGGAGGAGAGGGCTGAGGGGAGGTGGACAGTATGAGGAGGGTCAGGCTGAGGGGAGGTGGCCAGTATGAGGAGGAGAGGACTGAGGGAAGGTGGCCAGTATGAGGAGGGTCATGCAAAGAGGAGGAGGCCAGTTTGAGGAGGACAGGGCTGAGGGGAGGTGGACAGTATGAGGAGGGTCAGGCTGAGGGGAGGTGGCCAGTGTGAGGAGGGCTAGTCTGAGGGGAGGTGCCAGTATGAGGAGGAGAGGCTGAGAGGAGGTGGCCAGTATGAGGAGGGTCAGGCTGAGGGGAGGTGGCCAGTGTGAGGAGGAGAGGGCTCAGGGGAGGTGGCCAGTATGAGGAGTAGAGGGCTGTCGGGAGGTGGCCAGTATGAGGAGGGTCAGGCAGACAGGAGGTGGCCAGTATGAGGAGGAGAGGACTGAGGGGAGGTGGTCAGTATGAGGAGGACAGGGCTGAGGGAACGTGGTCAGAATGTGGAGGGTCAGGCAGAGGGGAGGTGCCAGTATGAGGAGGGCTAGTCTGAGGGGAGGTGCCTGTATGAGGAGGAGAGGACTGAGGGAAGGTGGCCAGTATGAGGAGGAGAGGGCAGAGGGGAGGTGGCCAGTATGAGGAGGGTCATTATGAGGGGAGGTGGTCAGTATGAGGAGGAAAGGACTGTGGGGAGATGGCCAGTGTGAGTAGGAAAGGACTGAGGAGAGGTGGCCAGTAAGAGGAGGGTCAGGCTGAGGGGAGGTGGCCAGTGTGAGGAGGGCTAGTCTGAGGGGAGGCGCCAGTATGAGGAGGAGAGGCTGAGGGGAGGTGGCCAGTATGAGGAGGGTCAGGCTGAGGGGAGGTGGCCAGTGTGAGGAGTAGAGGGCTGTGGGGAGGTGGCCAGTATGAGGAGGGTCAGGCAGACAGGAGGTGGCCAGTGTGAGGAGGAGAGGGCTGAGGGAATGTGGTCAGCATGAGGAGGAGAGGGCTGAGGGGATGTGCCAGTATGAGGAGGGGAGGGCTGAGGGGAGGTGGCCAGTGTGAGGAGGAGAGGGCTGAGGGAATGTGGTCAGTATGAGGTGGAGAGGGCTGAGGGGATGTGCCAGTATGAGGAGGAGAGGGCTGAGGGGAGGTGGCCAGTATGAGGAGGGTCAGGCAGACAGGAGGTGGCCAGTATGAGGAGGAGAGGACTGAGGGGAGGTGGTCAGTATGAGGAGGACAGGGCTGAGGGAACGTGGTCAGTATGTGGAGGGTCAGGCAGAGGGAAGGTGCCAGTATGAGGAGGGCTAGTCTGAGGGGAGGTGCCAGTATGAGGAGGAGAGGACTGAGGGAAGGTGGCCAGTATGAGGAGGAGAGGGCTGAGGGAATGTGGTCAGTATGAGGAGGGTCTGTCTGAGGGGACGTGTTCAGTATGAGGAGGAAAGGACTGAGGGGAAATGGCCAGTGTGAGGAGGAAAGGACTGAGGGGAGGTGGCCAGTATGAGGAGAAGAGGGCTGAGGGAATGTGGTCAGTATGAGGAGGGTCTGTCTGAGGGGACGTGTTCAGTATGAGGAGGAAAGGACTGAGGGGAAATGGCCAGTATGAGGAGGAGAGGACTGAGGGGAAGTGCCAGTATGAGGAGATGGCAGAGGGGAGGTGGCCAGTATGAGGAGGGTCATTATGAGGGAAGGTGGTCAGTATGAGGAGGAAAGGACTGGGGGGAGATGGCCAGTGTGAGTAGGAAAGGACTGAGGAGAGGTGGACAGTATGATGAAAAGAGGACTGAAGGGAGGTGACAGGTATGAGGAAAGGACTGAGGGGAGGTGGCCAGTATGAGGAGGGTCAGGCTGAGGGGAGGTGGCCAGTGTGAGGAGGGCTAGTCTGAGGGGAGGCGCCAGTATGAGAAGGAGAGGCTGAGGGGAGGTGGCCAGTATGAGGAGGGTCAGGCTGAGGGGAGGTGGCCAGTGTGAGGAGGAGAGGGCTGTGGGGAGGTGGCCAGTATGAGGAGGAGAGGGCTGAGGGAATGTGGTCAGTATGAGGAGGAGAGGGCTGTGGGGATGTGCCAGTATGAGGAGGAGAGGGCTGAGGGGAGGTGGCCAGTATGAGGAGGGTCAGGCAGACAGGAGGTGGCCAGTATGAGCAGGGTCAGGCAGACAGGAGGTGGCCAGTATGAGGAGGAGAGGACTGAGGGGAGGTGGTCAGTATGAGGAGGAGAGGGCTGAGGGAAGGTGGCCAGAATGAGGAGGGTCATGCAAAGAGGAGGAGGCCAGTTTGAGGAGGAGAGGACTGAGGGGACGTGGCCAGTATGAGGAGGAGAGGGCTGAGGGAATGTGGTCAGTATGAGGAGGGTCTGTCTGAGGGGACGTGTTCAGTATGAGGAGGAAAGGACTGAGGGGAAATGGCCAGTGTGAGGAGGAAAGGACTGAGGGGAAATGGCCAGTGTGAGGAGGAAAGGACTGAGGGGAAATGGCCAGTGTGAGGAGGAGAGGACTGAGGGGAAGTGCCAGTATGCGGAGGTGAGGGCAGAGGAGAGGTGGCCAGAATGAGGAGGAGAGAGCTGAGGGGAAGTGCCAGTATGAGTAGGAGTGGGCAGAGGAGAGGTGGCCAGAATGAGGAGGAGAAGACTGAGGGGAGGTGGCCAGAATGAGGAGGGTCAGGCTGAGGGGAGGTGGCCGGTATGAGGAGGAGAGGGCTGAGGGTAGGTGGCCAGTGTGAGGAGGAAAGGACTGGGAGGTGGCCAGTGTGAGGAGGAAAGGACTGAGGGGAGGTGGCCAGTGTGAGTAGGAACGGACTGAGGGGAGGTGGCCAGTAAAAGGAAAAGAGGGCTGAAGGGTGGTGGCAGGAATGAGGAAAGGACTGAGGCCAGGTGGCCAGAATGAGGAGGAGTGGGCTGAGGGGAGGTGGTCAGTATGAGGATGGTCAGGCAGACAGGAGGTGGCCAGTATGAGGAGGGTCAGGCTGAGGGGAGGTGGTCAGTATGAGGAGGAAAGGACTGAGGGGAGATGGCCAGTGTGAGTAGGAAAGGACTGAGGGGAGGTGGCCAGTAAGAGGAAAAGGTGGCTGAAGGGAGGTGGCAGGAATGAGGAAAGGACTGAGGGCAGGTGGCCAGAATGAGGAGGAGTGGGCTGAGTGGAGGTGGCCAGTATGAGGAGGAGAGGACTGAGGGGAGTTGGTCAGTATGAGGAGGACAGGGCTGAGGGAACGTGGCCAGTATGTGGAGGGTCAGGCAGAGGGGAGGTGCCAGTATGAGGAGGGTTAGTCTGAGGGGAGGTGCCAGTATGAGGAGGAGAGGACTGAGGGAAGTTGGCCAGTATGAGGAGGGGCAGTCTGAGGGGAAGTGCCAGTATGAGGAGGGGAGGGCTGAGGGGAGGTGCCACTATGAGGAGGAGAGGGTAGAGGGGAGTTGGCCGGTATGAGGAGGGTCATTATGAGGGGAGCTGGTCAGTATGAGGAGGAAAGGACTGAGGGGAGGTGGCCAGTAAGAGGAAAAGGGGGCTGCAGGGAGGTGGCAGGAATGAGGAAAGGACTGAGGGCAGGTGGCCAGAATGAGGAGGAGTGGGCTGAGTGGAGGTGGCCAGTATGAGGAGGAGAGGACTGAGGGGAGTTGGTCAGTATGAGGAGGACAGGGCTGAGGGAACGTGGCCAGTATGTGGAGGGTCAGGCAGAGGGGAGGTGCCAGTATGAGGAGGGTTAGTCTGAGGGGAGGTGCCAGTATGAGGAGGAGAGGACTGAGGGAAGTTGGCCAGTATGAGGAGGGGCAGTCTGAGGGGAAGTGCCAGTATGAGGAGGGGAGGGCAGAGGAGAGGTGGCCAGAATGAGGAGGAGAGGGCTGAGGGGAAGGGCCATTATGAGGATGTGAGGGCTGTGGGGATGTGGCCAGAATGAGGTGGAGAGGGCTGGGGAGGTGGCCAGTATGAGGAGGGTCTGGCAAAGGGCATGTGGTCAATTTGAGGAGGAGAGGACTGAGGGGAGGTGGCCAGTATGAGGAGGGTCAGGCTGAGGCGAGGTGGTCAGTATGAGGAGGAAAGGACTGATGGGATGTGGCCAGAATGAGGAGGGTCAGGCTGAGGGGAGGTGGCCTGTATGAGGAGGAGAGGGCAGAGGGTAGGTGGCAGGAATGAGGAAAGGACTGAGGGCAGGTGGCCAGAATGAGGAGGAGAGGGCTGAGGGGAAGTGGCCAGTATGAGGAGGGTCAGGCAGACAGGAGGTGGCCATTATGAGGAGGACAGGGCTGAGGGAACGTAGCCAGTATGTGGAGGGTCAGGCAGACAGGAGGTGGCCAGTATGAGGAGGAGAGGACTGAGGGGAGGTGGCCAGTATGTGGAGGGTCAGGCAGACAGGAGGTGGCCAGTATGAGGAGGAGAGGACTGAGGGGAGGTGGTCAGTATGAGGAGGACAGGGCTGAGGGAACGTAGCCAGTATGTGGAGGGTCAGGCAGAGGGGAGGTGCCAGTATGAGGAGGGCTAGTCTGAGGGGAGGTGCCAGTATGAGGAGGAGAGGACTGAGGGAAGGTGGCCAGTATGAGGAGAGTTAGGCTGAGGGGAGGTGGCCGGTGTGAGGAGGAGAGGGCTGAGGGGAGGTGGCCAGTATGAGGAGGAGAGGGCTGAGGGGAGGTGGTCAGTATGAGGAGGAGAGGGCAGAGGGAAGGTGGCCAGTATGAGGAGGGTCAGGCTGAGGGGAGGTGGCCAATATGAGGAGGGTCAGGCTGAGGGGAGGTGGTCAGTATGAGGAGGTTCAGGCTGAGGGTAGGTCGTCAGTATGCGGAGGAAAGGACTGAGGGGAGATGGCCGGTATCTGGAGGGTCAGGCAGAGGGGAGGTGCCAGTATGAGGAGGGCTAGTCTGAGGGGAGGTGCCAGTATGAGGAGGAGAGGACTGAGGGAAGGTGGCCAGTATGAGGAGGAGAGGGCAGAGGGGAGGTGGCCAGTATGAGGAGGGTCAGGCTGAGGGGAGGTGGCCAGTATGAGGAGGAAAGGACTGAGGGGAGAAGACCAGTGTGAGTAGGAAAGGACTGAGGGGAGGTGGCCAGTATGAGGAAAAGAGGGCTGAAGGGAGGTGGCAGGAATGAGGAAAGGACTGAGGGCAGGTGGCCAGAATGAGGAGGGTCATGCAAGGAGGAGGAGGCCAGTTTGAGGAGGACAGGGCTGAGGGGAGGTGGACAGTATGAGGAGGAGAGGGCTGAGGGGAGGTGGACAGTATGAGGAGGGTCAGGCTGAGGGGAGGTGGCCAGTATGAGGAGGAGAGGACTGAGGGAAGGTGGCCAGTATGAGGAGGGTCATGCAAAGAGGAGGAGGCCAGTTTGAGGAGGACAGGGCTGAGGGGAGGTGGACAGTATGAGGAGGGTCAGGCTGAGGGGAGGTGGCCAGTGTGAGGAGGGCTAGTCTGAGGGGAGGTGCCAGTATGAGGAGGAGAGGCTGAGAGGAGGTGGCCAGTATGAGGAGGGTCAGGCTGAGGGGAGGTGGCCAGTGTGAGGAGGAGAGGGCTCAGGGGAGGTGGCCAGTATGAGGAGTAGAGGGCTGTCGGGAGGTGGCCAGTATGAGGAGGGTCAGGCAGACAGGAGGTGGCCAGTATGAGGAGGAGAGGACTGAGGGGAGGTGGTCAGTATGAGGAGGACAGGGCTGAGGGAACGTGGTCAGAATGTGGAGGGTCAGGCAGAGGGGAGGTGCCAGTATGAGGAGGGCTAGTCTGAGGGGAGGTGCCTGTATGAGGAGGAGAGGACTGAGGGAAGGTGGCCAGTATGAGGAGGAGAGGGCAGAGGGGAGGTGGCCAGTATGAGGAGGGTCATTATGAGGGGAGGTGGTCAGTATGAGGAGGAAAGGACTGTGGGGAGATGGCCAGTGTGAGTAGGAAAGGACTGAGGAGAGGTGGCCAGTAAGAGGAGGGTCAGGCTGAGGGGAGGTGGCCAGTGTGAGGAGGGCTAGTCTGAGGGGAGGCGCCAGTATGAGGAGGAGAGGCTGAGGGGAGGTGGCCAGTATGAGGAGGGTCAGGCTGAGGGGAGGTGGCCAGTGTGAGGAGTAGAGGGCTGTGGGGAGGTGGCCAGTATGAGGAGGGTCAGGCAGACAGGAGGTGGCCAGTGTGAGGAGGAGAGGGCTGAGGGAATGTGGTCAGCATGAGGAGGAGAGGGCTGAGGGGATGTGCCAGTATGAGGAGGGGAGGGCTGAGGGGAGGTGGCCAGTGTGAGGAGGAGAGGGCTGAGGGAATGTGGTCAGTATGAGGTGGAGAGGGCTGAGGGGATGTGCCAGTATGAGGAGGAGAGGGCTGAGGGGAGGTGGCCAGTATGAGGAGGGTCAGGCAGACAGGAGGTGGCCAGTATGAGGAGGAGAGGACTGAGGGGAGGTGGTCAGTATGAGGAGGACAGGGCTGAGGGAACGTGGTCAGTATGTGGAGGGTCAGGCAGAGGGAAGGTGCCAGTATGAGGAGGGCTAGTCTGAGGGGAGGTGCCAGTATGAGGAGGAGAGGACTGAGGGAAGGTGGCCAGTATGAGGAGGAGAGGGCTGAGGGAATGTGGTCAGTATGAGGAGGGTCTGTCTGAGGGGACGTGTTCAGTATGAGGAGGAAAGGACTGAGGGGAAATGGCCAGTGTGAGGAGGAAAGGACTGAGGGGAGGTGGCCAGTATGAGGAGAAGAGGGCTGAGGGAATGTGGTCAGTATGAGGAGGGTCTGTCTGAGGGGACGTGTTCAGTATGAGGAGGAAAGGACTGAGGGGAAATGGCCAGTATGAGGAGGAGAGGACTGAGGGGAAGTGCCAGTATGAGGAGATGGCAGAGGGGAGGTGGCCAGTATGAGGAGGGTCATTATGAGGGAAGGTGGTCAGTATGAGGAGGAAAGGACTGGGGGGAGATGGCCAGTGTGAGTAGGAAAGGACTGAGGAGAGGTGGACAGTATGATGAAAAGAGGACTGAAGGGAGGTGACAGGTATGAGGAAAGGACTGAGGGGAGGTGGCCAGTATGAGGAGGGTCAGGCTGAGGGGAGGTGGCCAGTGTGAGGAGGGCTAGTCTGAGGGGAGGCGCCAGTATGAGAAGGAGAGGCTGAGGGGAGGTGGCCAGTATGAGGAGGGTCAGGCTGAGGGGAGGTGGCCAGTGTGAGGAGGAGAGGGCTGTGGGGAGGTGGCCAGTATGAGGAGGAGAGGGCTGAGGGAATGTGGTCAGTATGAGGAGGAGAGGGCTGTGGGGATGTGCCAGTATGAGGAGGAGAGGGCTGAGGGGAGGTGGCCAGTATGAGGAGGGTCAGGCAGACAGGAGGTGGCCAGTATGAGCAGGGTCAGGCAGACAGGAGGTGGCCAGTATGAGGAGGAGAGGACTGAGGGGAGGTGGTCAGTATGAGGAGGAGAGGGCTGAGGGAAGGTGGCCAGAATGAGGAGGGTCATGCAAAGAGGAGGAGGCCAGTTTGAGGAGGAGAGGACTGAGGGGACGTGGCCAGTATGAGGAGGAGAGGGCTGAGGGAATGTGGTCAGTATGAGGAGGGTCTGTCTGAGGGGACGTGTTCAGTATGAGGAGGAAAGGACTGAGGGGAAATGGCCAGTGTGAGGAGGAAAGGACTGAGGGGAAATGGCCAGTGTGAGGAGGAAAGGACTGAGGGGAAATGGCCAGTGTGAGGAGGAGAGGACTGAGGGGAAGTGCCAGTATGCGGAGGTGAGGGCAGAGGAGAGGTGGCCAGAATGAGGAGGAGAGAGCTGAGGGGAAGTGCCAGTATGAGTAGGAGTGGGCAGAGGAGAGGTGGCCAGAATGAGGAGGAGAAGACTGAGGGGAGGTGGCCAGAATGAGGAGGGTCAGGCTGAGGGGAGGTGGCCGGTATGAGGAGGAGAGGGCTGAGGGTAGGTGGCCAGTGTGAGGAGGAAAGGACTGGGAGGTGGCCAGTGTGAGGAGGAAAGGACTGAGGGGAGGTGGCCAGTGTGAGTAGGAACGGACTGAGGGGAGGTGGCCAGTAAAAGGAAAAGAGGGCTGAAGGGTGGTGGCAGGAATGAGGAAAGGACTGAGGCCAGGTGGCCAGAATGAGGAGGAGTGGGCTGAGGGGAGGTGGTCAGTATGAGGATGGTCAGGCAGACAGGAGGTGGCCAGTATGAGGAGGGTCAGGCTGAGGGGAGGTGGTCAGTATGAGGAGGAAAGGACTGAGGGGAGATGGCCAGTGTGAGTAGGAAAGGACTGAGGGGAGGTGGCCAGTAAGAGGAAAAGGTGGCTGAAGGGAGGTGGCAGGAATGAGGAAAGGACTGAGGGCAGGTGGCCAGAATGAGGAGGAGTGGGCTGAGTGGAGGTGGCCAGTATGAGGAGGAGAGGACTGAGGGGAGTTGGTCAGTATGAGGAGGACAGGGCTGAGGGAACGTGGCCAGTATGTGGAGGGTCAGGCAGAGGGGAGGTGCCAGTATGAGGAGGGTTAGTCTGAGGGGAGGTGCCAGTATGAGGAGGAGAGGACTGAGGGAAGTTGGCCAGTATGAGGAGGGGCAGTCTGAGGGGAAGTGCCAGTATGAGGAGGGGAGGGCTGAGGGGAGGTGCCACTATGAGGAGGAGAGGGTAGAGGGGAGTTGGCCGGTATGAGGAGGGTCATTATGAGGGGAGCTGGTCAGTATGAGGAGGAAAGGACTGAGGGGAGGTGGCCAGTAAGAGGAAAAGGGGGCTGCAGGGAGGTGGCAGGAATGAGGAAAGGACTGAGGGCAGGTGGCCAGAATGAGGAGGAGTGGGCTGAGTGGAGGTGGCCAGTATGAGGAGGAGAGGACTGAGGGGAGTTGGTCAGTATGAGGAGGACAGGGCTGAGGGAACGTGGCCAGTATGTGGAGGGTCAGGCAGAGGGGAGGTGCCAGTATGAGGAGGGTTAGTCTGAGGGGAGGTGCCAGTATGAGGAGGAGAGGACTGAGGGAAGTTGGCCAGTATGAGGAGGGGCAGTCTGAGGGGAAGTGCCAGTATGAGGAGGGGAGGGCAGAGGAGAGGTGGCCAGAATGAGGAGGAGAGGGCTGAGGGGAAGGGCCATTATGAGGATGTGAGGGCTGTGGGGATGTGGCCAGAATGAGGTGGAGAGGGCTGGGGAGGTGGCCAGTATGAGGAGGGTCTGGCAAAGGGCATGTGGTCAATTTGAGGAGGAGAGGACTGAGGGGAGGTGGCCAGTATGAGGAGGGTCAGGCTGAGGCGAGGTGGTCAGTATGAGGAGGAAAGGACTGATGGGATGTGGCCAGAATGAGGAGGGTCAGGCTGAGGGGAGGTGGCCTGTATGAGGAGGAGAGGGCAGAGGGTAGGTGGCAGGAATGAGGAAAGGACTGAGGGCAGGTGGCCAGAATGAGGAGGAGAGGGCTGAGGGGAAGTGGCCAGTATGAGGAGGGTCAGGCAGACAGGAGGTGGCCATTATGAGGAGGACAGGGCTGAGGGAACGTAGCCAGTATGTGGAGGGTCAGGCAGACAGGAGGTGGCCAGTATGAGGAGGAGAGGACTGAGGGGAGGTGGCCAGTATGTGGAGGGTCAGGCAGACAGGAGGTGGCCAGTATGAGGAGGAGAGGACTGAGGGGAGGTGGTCAGTATGAGGAGGACAGGGCTGAGGGAACGTAGCCAGTATGTGGAGGGTCAGGCAGAGGGGAGGTGCCAGTATGAGGAGGGCTAGTCTGAGGGGAGGTGCCAGTATGAGGAGGAGAGGACTGAGGGAAGGTGGCCAGTATGAGGAGAGTTAGGCTGAGGGGAGGTGGCCGGTGTGAGGAGGAGAGGGCTGAGGGGAGGTGGCCAGTATGAGGAGGAGAGGGCTGAGGGGAGGTGGTCAGCATGAGGAGGGTCAGTCTGAGGGGAGGTGCCAGTATGAGGAGGGTCAGGCTGAGGGGAGGTGGTCAGTATGTGGAGGAAAGGACTGAGGGGAGGTTGCCAGTGTGAGGAGGAGAGGGCAGAGGGGAGGTGGCCAGTATGAGGAAGGTCAGGCTGAGGGGAGGTGGCCAGTGTGAGGAGGGCTAGTCTGAGGGGAGGCGCCAGTATGAGGAGGAGAGGCTGAGGGGAGGTGGCCAGTATGAGGAGGGTCAGGCTGAGGGGAGGTGGCCAGTGTGAGGAGGAGAGGGCTGTGGGGAGGTGGCCAGTATGAGGAGGAGAGGGCTGAGGGGAGGTGGACAGTATGAGGAGGGTCAGGCTGAGGGGAGGTGGCCAGTGTAAGGAGGGCTAGTCTGAGGGGAGGTGCCAGTATGAGGAGGAGAGGCTGAGAGGAGGTGGCCAGTATGAGGAGGGTCAGGCTGAGGGGAGGTGGCCAGTGTGAGGAGGGCTAGACTGAGGGGAGGCGCCAGTATGAGGAGGAGAGGGCTGAGGGGAGGTGCCCTGTATGAGGAGGGTCAGGCTGAGGGGAGGTGGACAGTATGAGGAGGGTCATGCAAAGAGGAGGAGGCCAGTTTGAGGAGGACAGGGCTGAGGGGAGGTGGACAGTATGAGGAGGGTCAGGCTGAGGGGAGGTGGACAGTATGAGGATGGACAGGCTGAGGGGAGGTGGCCAGTGTAAGGAGGGCTAGTCTGAGGGGAGGTGCCAGTATGAGGAGGAGAGGCTGAGAGGAGGTGGCCAGTATGAGGAGGAAAGGACTGATGGGATGTGGCCAGAATGAGGAGGGTCAGGCTGAGGGGAGGTGGCCTGTATGAGGAGGAGAGGGCAGAGGGTAGGTGGCAGGAATGAGGAAAGGACTGAGGGCAGGTGGCCAGAATGAGGAGGAGAGGGCTGAGGGGAAGTGGCCAGTATGAGGAGGGTCAGGCAGACAGGAGGTGGCCATTATGAGGAGGACAGGGCTGAGGGAACGTAGCCAGTATGTGGAGGGTCAGGCAGACAGGAGGTGGCCAGTATGAGGAGGAGAGGACTGAGGGGAGGTGGCCAGTATGTGGAGGGTCAGGCAGACAGGAGGTGGCCAGTATGAGGAGGAGAGGACTGAGGGGAGGTGGTCAGTATGAGGAGGACAGGGCTGAGGGAACGTAGCCAGTATGTGGAGGGTCAGGCAGAGGGGAGGTGCCAGTATGAGGAGGGCTAGTCTGAGGGGAGGTGCCAGTATGAGGAGGAGAGGACTGAGGGAAGGTGGCCAGTATGAGGAGAGTTAGGCTGAGGGGAGGTGGCCGGTGTGAGGAGGAGAGGGCTGAGGGGAGGTGGCCAGTATGAGGAGGAGAGGGCTGAGGGGAGGTGGTCAGCATGAGGAGGGTCAGTCTGAGGGGAGGTGCCAGTATGAGGAGGGTCAGGCTGAGGGGAGGTGGTCAGTATGTGGAGGAAAGGACTGAGGGGAGGTTGCCAGTGTGAGGAGGAGAGGGCAGAGGGGAGGTGGCCAGTATGAGGAAGGTCAGGCTGAGGGGAGGTGGCCAGTGTGAGGAGGGCTAGTCTGAGGGGAGGCGCCAGTATGAGGAGGAGAGGCTGAGGGGAGGTGGCCAGTATGAGGAGGGTCAGGCTGAGGGGAGGTGGCCAGTGTGAGGAGGAGAGGGCTGTGGGGAGGTGGCCAGTATGAGGAGGAGAGGGCTGAGGGGAGGTGGACAGTATGAGGAGGGTCAGGCTGAGGGGAGGTGGCCAGTGTAAGGAGGGCTAGTCTGAGGGGAGGTGCCAGTATGAGGAGGAGAGGCTGAGAGGAGGTGGCCAGTATGAGGAGGGTCAGGCTGAGGGGAGGTGGCCAGTGTGAGGAGGGCTAGACTGAGGGGAGGCGCCAGTATGAGGAGGAGAGGGCTGAGGGGAGGTGCCCTGTATGAGGAGGGTCAGGCTGAGGGAGGTGGACAGTATGAGGAGGGTCATGCAAAGAGGAGGAGGCCAGTTTGAGGAGGACAGGGCTGAGGGGAGGTGGACAGTATGAGGAGGGTCAGGCTGAGGGGAGGTGGACAGTATGAGGATGGACAGGCTGAGGGGAGGTGGCCAGTGTAAGGAGGGCTAGTCTGAGGGGAGGTGCCAGTATGAGGAGGAGAGGCTGAGAGGAGGTGGCCAGTATGAGGAGGGTCAGGCTGAGGGGAGGTGGCCAGTGTGAGGAGGGCTAGTCTGAGGGGAGGCGCCAGTATGAGGAGGAGAGGCTGAGGGGAGGTGGGCAGTATGAGGAGGGTCAGGCTGAGGGGAGGTGGCCAGTGTGAGGAGCAGAGGGCTGTGGGGAGGTGGCCAGTATGAGGAGGAGAGGGCTGAGGGAATGTGGTCAGTATGAGGAGTAGAGGGATGAGGGGAGGTGGCCAGTATGAGGAGGGTCAGGCAGACAGGAGGTGGCCAGTATGAGGAGGAGAGGACTGAGGGGAGGTGGTCAGTATGAGGAGGACAGGGCTGAGGGAACGTGGTCAGTATGTGGAGGGTCAGGCAGAGGGGAGGTGCCAGTATGAGGAGGGCTAGTCTGAGGGGAGGTGCCAGTATGAGGAGGAGAGGACTGAGGGAAGGTGGCCAGTATGAGGAGGAGAGGGCAGAGGGAAGGTGGCCAGTATGAGGAGGGTCAGGCTGAGGGGAGGTGGCCAGTATGAGGAGGGTCAGGCTGAGGGGAGATGGCCGGTATGTGGAGGGTCAGGCAGAGGGGAGGTGCCAGTATGAGGAGGGCTAGTCTGAGGGGAGGTGCCAGTATGAGGAGGAGAGGACTAAGGGAAGGTGGCCAGTATGAGGAGGGTCAGGCTGAGGGGAGGTGGCCAGTATGAGGAGGGTCAGGCTGAGGGGAAGTGGACAGTATGAGGAGGAACGGACTGAGGGGAGAAGACCAGTGTGAGTAGGAAAGGACTGAGGGGTGGTGGCCAGTATGAGGAAAAGAGGGCTGAAGGGAGGTAGCAGGAATGAGGAAAGGACTGAGGGCAGGTGGCCAGAATGAGGAGGAGAGGGCTGAGGGAAGGTGGCCAGAATGAGGAGGGTCATGCAAAGAGGAGGAGGCCAGTTTGAGGAGGAGAGGACTGAGGGGACGTGGCCAGTATGAGGAGGAGAGGGCTGAGGGAATGTGGTCAGTATGAGGAGGGTCTGTCTGAGGGGACGTGTTCAGTATGAGGAGGAAAGGACTGAGGGGAAATGGCCAGTGTGAGGAGGAAAGGACTGAGGGAAGCTGGCCAGTATGAGGAGGGTCAGTCTGAGGGGAAGTGCCAGTATGCGGAGGTGAGGGCAGAGGAGAGGTGGCCAGAATGAGGAGGAGAGAGCTGAGGGGAAGTGCCAGTATGAGTAGGAGTGGGCAGAGGAGAGGTGGCCAGAAAGAGGAGGAGAGGGCTGAGGGGAGGTGGCCAGTATGAGGAGAAGAAGACTGAGGGGAGGTGGCCAGAATGAGGAGGGTCAGGCTGAGGGGAGGTGGCCGGTATGAGGAGGAGAGGGCTGAGGGTAGGTGGCCAGTGTGAGGAGGAAAGGACTGAGGGGAGGTGGCCAGTATGAGGAGGAGAGGGCTGAGGGGAGGTGGCCAGTATGAGGCGGGTAAGGCTGAGGGGAGGTGGTCAATATGAGGAGGACAGGGCTGAGTGGAGGTGCCAGTATGAGGAGGGACAGTCTGAGTGGAGGTGCCAGTATGAGGATGGTGAGGCTGAGGGGAAGTGGTCAGTATGAGGAGGGTCAGTCTCAGGGGAGGTGCCAGTATGAGGGGGGTCAGGCTGAGGGGAGGTGGCCAGTATGAGGAGGAGAGGACTGAGGGGAGGTGGCCAGTATGAGGAGGAGAGGGCTGAGGGGAGGTGGCCAGTATGAGGAGGAGAGAGGCTGAGGGGAGGTGGCCAGTATGAGGAGTAGAGGGCTGACGGGAGGTGGCCAGTATGAGGAGGGTCAGGCAAAGGGGAGGTGGCCAGTATGAGGAGGGTCAGGCTGAGGGAAGGTGGCCAGTGTGAGGAGGAATGGACTGAGGAGAGGTGGCTAGAATGAGGAGGAAAGGACTGAGGGGATGTGGTCAGTATGAGGAGGGTCGGGCAGAGGGGAGTTTTGCAGTATAAGGAGGAGAGGGCAGAGGTGAAGTGGCCAGCATGAGGAGGGTCAGGCTGAGGGAAGGTGGCCAGTATGAAGAGGAGAGGGCTGAGGGGAGGTGGCCAGTATGAGGAGGAGAGGGCTGAGGGGATGTGGCCAGTATGAGGAGGAGGGGGCTGAGGGGAGGTGGACAGTATGAGGAGATTCAGGCAAAGGGGATGTGGCCAGTATGAGGAGGAGTGGGCTGAGGGGAGGTGGCCTTTATGAGGAGGAGAGGGCTGAGGGGAGGTGTTCAGTATGAGGAGGGTCAGGCTGAGGGAAGGTGGTCAGTATGAGGAGTTTCAGTCTGAGGGGAGGTGCCAGTATGAGGAGGAGAGGACTGAAGGGAGGTGGCCTGTATTAGGAGGGTCAGGCAGAGGGGAGGTGGCCAGTGTGAGGAGGAATAGACTGAGGAGAGGTGGCTAGAATGAGGAGGAAAGTACTGAGGGGTGGTGGCCAGTATGAGGAGGAAAGTACTGAGGGGAGGTGGTCAGTATGAGGAGGGTCAGGCAAAGGGGAGGTGGCCAGTATGAGGAGGAATGGACTGAGGAGAGGTGGCTAGAATGAGGAGGAAAGTACTGAGGGGTAGTGGCCAGTATGAGGAGGAAAGTACTGAGAGGTGGTGGTCAGTATGAGGAGGAGAGGGCAGAGGAGAGGTGCCAGTATGAGGAGGGTGAGGCTGAGGGGAAGTGGTCAGTATGAGGAGGGTCAGTCTGAGGGGATGTGCCAGTATGAGGGGGGTCAGGCTGAGGGAAGGTGGCCAGTATGAGGAGGAGAGGACTGAGGGGAGGTGGCCAGTATGAGGAGGAGAGGGCTGAGGGGAGATGGCCAGTATGAGGAGGAGAGAGGCTGAGGGGAGGTGGCCAGTATGAGGAGTAGAGGGCTGACGGGAGGTGGCCAGTATGAGGAGGGTCAGGCAAAGGGGTGGTGGCCAGTATGAGGAGGAAAGGACTGAGGGGAGGTGGTCAGTAGGAGGAGGGTCAGGCAGAGAGGAGGTGGCCAGTATGAGGAGGAAAGGACTGAGGGGAGGTGGCCAGTAGGAGGAGGGTCAGGCAGAGAGGAGGTGGCCAGTATGAGGAGGGTGAGGCTGAGGGGAAATGGTCAGTATGAGGAGGGTCAGTCTGAGGGGATGTGCCAGTATGAGGAGGAGAGGACTGAGGGGAGGTGGCCAGTGTGAGGAGGAGAGGGCTGAGGGGAGGTGGCCAGTATGAGGAGGAGAGGGCTGAGGGGATGTGGCCAGTATGAGGAGGAGAGGAATGAGGGGAGGTGGTAGTATGAGGAGGTTCAGGCAGAGAGGAGGTGGCCAGTATGAGGAGGAGAGGACTGGGGGGAGGTGGCCAGTATGAGGCAGGTAAGGCTGAGGGGAGGTGGTCAATATGAGTAGGACAGGGCTGTGTGGAGGTGCCAGTATGAGGGTCAGTCTGAGGGGAGGTGGTCAGTATGAGGAGGACAGGGCTGAGTGGAGGTGCCAGTATGAGAATGGTGAGGCTGAAGGGAAGTGGTCAGTATGATTAGGGCTAGTCTGAGGGGAGGTGCCAGTATGAGGGGGGTCAGGCTGAGGGGAGGTGGCCAGTATGAGGTGGAGAGGACTGAGTGGAGGTGGCCAGTATGAGGAGGAGAGGGCTGAGGGGAGGTGGCCAGTGTGAGGAGGAGAGGGCTGAGGGGAGGTGGCCAGTATGAGGAGGAGAGGACTGAGGGGATGTGGCCAGTATGAGGTGGAGAGGGCTGAGGGGAGGTGGCCAGTATGTGGAGGAGAGAGGCTGAGGGGAGGTGGCCAGTATGAGGAGGAGAGGACTGAGGGGAGGTGGCCAGTATGCGGAGAAGATGGCTGAAGAGAGGTGGCCAGTATGAGGAGGAAAGGACTGAGGGGAGGTGGCCAGTATGAGGAGGAGAGGGCTGAGGGGAGGTGGCCAGTATGAGGAGGGTCAGGCTGAGGGGAGGTGGTCAGTATGAGGAGGAAAGGACTGAGGGGAGGTGGTCAGTAGGAGGAGGGTCAGGCAGAGAGGAGGTGGCCAGTATGAGGAGGAAAGGACTGAGGGGAGGTGGCCAGTAGGAGGAGGGTCAGGCAGAGAGGAGGTGGCCAGTATGAGGAGGGTGAGGCTGAGGGGAAATGGTCAGTATGAGGAGGGTCAGTCTGAGGGGATGTGCCAGTATGAGGAGGAGAGGACTGAGGGGAGGTGGCCAGTGTGAGGAGGAGAGGGCTGAGGGGATGTGGCCAGTATGAGGAGGAGAGGAATGAGGGGAGGTGGTAGTATGAGGAGGTTCAGGCAGAGAGGAGGTGGCCAGTATGAGGAGGAGAGGACTGAGGGGAGGTGGCCAGTATGAGGCAGGTAAGGCTGAGGGGAGGTGGTCAATATGAGTAGGACAGGGCTGAGTGGAGGTGCCAGTATGAGAATGGTGAGGCTGAAGGGAAGTGGTCAGTATGATTAGGGCTAGTCTGAGGGGAGGTGCCAGTATGAGGGGGGTCAGGCTGAGGGGAGGTGGCCAGTATGAGGTGGAGAGGACTGAGTGGAGGTGGCCAGTATGAGGAGGAGAGGGCTGAGGGGAGGTGGCCAGTGTGAGGAGGAGAGGGCTGAGGGGAGGTGGCCAGTATGAGGAGGAGAGGACTGAGGGGATGTGGCCAGTATGAGGTGGAGAGGGCTGAGGGGAGGTGGCCAGTATGTGGAGGAGAGAGGCTGAGGGGAGGTGGCCAGTATGAGGAGGAGAGGACTGAGGGGAGGTGGCCAGTATGCGGAGAAGATGGCTGAAGAGAGGTGGCCAGTATGAGGAGGAAAGGACTGAGGGGAGGTGGCCAGTATGAGGAGGAGAGGGCTGAGGGGAGGTGGCCAGTGTGAGGAGGAATGGACTGAGGAGAGGTGGCTAGAATGAGGAGGAAAGGACTGAGGGGATGTGGTCAGTATGAGGAGGGTCGGGCAGAGGGGAGTTTTGCAGTATAAGGAGGAGAGGGCAGAGGTGAAGTGGCCAGCATGAGGAGGGTCAGGCTGAGGGAAGGTGGCCAGTATGAAGAGGAGAGGGCTGAGGGGAGGTGGCCAGTATGAGGAGGAGAGGGCTGAGGGGATGTGGCCAGTATGAGGAGGAGGGGGCTGAGGGGAGGTGGACAGTATGAGGAGGGTCAGGCAAAGGGGATGTGGCCAGTATGAGGAGGAGTGGGCTGAGGGGAGGTGGCCTTTATGAGGAGGAGAGGGCTGAGGGGAGGTGTTCAGTATGAGGAGGGTCAGGCTGAGGGAAGGTGGTCAGTATGAGGAGTTTCAGTCTGAGGGGAGGTGCCAGTATGAGGAGGAGAGGACTGAAGGGAGGTGGCCTGTATTAGGAGGGTCAGGCAGAGGGGAGGTGGCCAGTGTGAGGAGGAATGGACTGAGGAGAGGTGGCTAGAATGAGGAGGAAAGTACTGAGGGGTGGTGGCCAGTATGAGGAGGAAAGTACTGAGGGGAGGTGGTCAGTATGAGGAGGGTCAGGCAAAGGGGAGGTGGCCAGTATGAGGAGGAATGGACTGAGGAGAGGTGGCTAGAATGAGGAGGAAAGTACTGAGGGGTAGTGGCCAGTATGAGGAGGAAAGTACTGAGAGGTGGTGTTCAGTATGAGGAGGAGAGGGCAGAGGAGAGGTGCCAGTATGAGGAGGGTGAGGCTGAGGGGAAGTGGTCAGTATGAGGAGGGTCAGTCTGAGGGGATGTGCCAGTATGAGGGGGGTCAGGCTGAGGGAAGGTGGCCAGTATGAGGAGGAGAGGACTGAGGGGAGGTGGCCAGTATGAGGAGGAGAGGGCTGAGGGGAGGTGGCCAGTATGAGGAGGAGAGAGGCTGAGGGGAGGTGGCCAGTATGAGGAGTAGAGGGCTGACGGGAGGTGGCCAGTATGAGGAGGGTCAGGCAAAGGGGTGGTGGCCAGTATGAGGAGGAAAGGACTGAGGGGAGGTGGTCAGTAGGAGGAGGGTCAGGCAGAGAGGAGGTGGCCAGTATGAGGAGGAAAGGACTGAGGGGAGGTGGCCAGTAGGAGGAGGGTCAGGCAGAGAGGAGGTGGCCAGTATGAGGAGGGTGAGGCTGAGGGGAAATGGTCAGTATGAGGAGGGTCAGTCTGAGGGGATGTGCCAGTATGAGGAGGAGAGGACTGAGGGGAGGTGGCCAGTGTGAGGAGGAGAGGGCTGAGGGGAGGTGGCCAGTATGAGGAGGAGAGGGCTGAGGGGATGTGGCCAGTATGAGGAGGAGAGGAATGAGGGGAGGTGGTAGTATGAGGAGGTTCAGGCAGAGAGGAGGTGGCCAGTATGAGGAGGAGAGGACTGAGGGGAGGTGGCCAGTATGAGGCAGGTAAGGCTGAGGGGAGGTGGTCAATATGAGTAGGACAGGGCTGTGTGGAGGTGCCAGTATGAGGGTCAGTCTGAGGGGAGGTGGTCAGTATGAGGAGGACAGGGCTGAGTGGAGGTGCCAGTATGAGAATGGTGAGGCTGAAGGGAAGTGGTCAGTATGATTAGGGCTAGTCTGAGGGGAGGTGCCAGTATGAGGGGGGTCAGGCTGAGGGGAGGTGGCCAGTATGAGGTGGAGAGGACTGAGTGGAGGTGGCCAGTATGAGGAGGAGAGGGCTGAGGGGAGGTGGCCAGTGTGAGGAGGAGAGGGCTGAGGGGAGGTGGCCAGTATGAGGAGGAGAGGACTGAGGGGATGTGGCCAGTATGAGGTGGAGAGGGCTGAGGGGAGGTGGCCAGTATGTGGAGGAGAGAGGCTGAGGGGAGGTGGCCAGTATGAGGAGGAGAGGACTGAGGGGAGGTGGCCAGTATGCGGAGAAGATGGCTGAAGAGAGGTGGCCAGTATGAGGAGGAAAGGACTGAGGGGAGGTGGCCAGTATGAGGAGGAGAGGGCTGAGGGGAGGTGGCCAGTATGAGGAGGGTCAGGCTGAGGGGAGGTGGTCAGTATGAGGAGGAAAGGACTGAGGGGAGGTGGTCAGTAGGAGGAGGGTCAGGCAGAGAGGAGGTGGCCAGTATGAGGAGGAAAGGACTGAGGGGAGGTGGCCAGTAGGAGGAGGGTCAGGCAGAGAGGAGGTGGCCAGTATGAGGAGGGTGAGGCTGAGGGGAAATGGTCAGTATGAGGAGGGTCAGTCTGAGGGGATGTGCCAGTATGAGGAGGAGAGGACTGAGGGGAGGTGGCCAGTGTGAGGAGGAGAGGGCTGAGGGGATGTGGCCAGTATGAGGAGGAGAGGAATGAGGGGAGGTGGTAGTATGAGGAGGTTCAGGCAGAGAGGAGGTGGCCAGTATGAGGAGGAGAGGACTGAGGGGAGGTGGCCAGTATGAGGCAGGTAAGGCTGAGGGGAGGTGGTCAATATGAGTAGGACAGGGCTGTGTGGAGGTGCCAGTATGAGGGTCAGTCTGAGGGGAGGTGGTCAGTATGAGGAGGATAGGGCTGAGTGGAGGTGCCAGTATGAGAATGGTGAGGCTGAAGGGAAGTGGTCAGTATGATTAGGGCTAGTCTGAGGGGAGGTGCCAGTATGAGGGGGGTCAGGCTGAGGGGAGGTGGCCAGTATGAGGTGGAGAGGACTGAGTGGAGGTGGCCAGTATGAGGAGGAGAGGGCTGAGGGGAGGTGGCCAGTGTGAGGAGGAGAGGGCTGAGGGGAGGTGGCCAGTATGAGGAGGAGAGGACTGAGGGGATGTGGCCAGTATGAGGTGGAGAGGGCTGAGGGGAGGTGGCCAGTATGTGGAGGAGAGAGGCTGAGGGGAGGTGGCCAGTATGAGGAGGAGAGGACTGAGGGGAGGTGGCCAGTATGCGGAGAAGATGGCTGAAGAGAGGTGGCCAGTATGAGGAGGAAAGGACTGAGGGGAGGTGGCCAGTATGAGGAGGAGAGGGCTGAGGGGATGTGGCCAGTATGAGGAGGGTCAGGCTGAGGGGAGGTGGTCAGTATGAAGAGGAAAGGACTGAGGGGAGATGGCCAGTGTGATTAGGAAAGGACTGAGGGGAGGTGGCCAGTCAGAGGAAAAGGGGGCTGAAGGGAGTTGGAAGGAATGAGGAAAGGACTGAGGGCAGGTGGCCAGAATGAGGAGGAGTGGGCTGAGGGGAGGTGGCCAGTATGAGGAGGGTCATGCAGACAGGAGGTGGCCACTATGAGGAGGAGAGGACTGAGGGGAGTTGGTCAGTATGAGGAGGACAGGGCTGAGGGAACGTGGCCAGTATGTGGAGGGTCAGGCAGAGGGGAGGTGCCAGTATGAGGAGGGTTAGTCTGAGGGGAGTTGCCAGTATGAGGAGGAGAGGACTGAGGGAAGGTGGCCAGTATGAGGAGGAGAGGGTACAGGGGAGTTGGTCAGTATGAGGAGGACAGGGCTGAGGGAACGTGGCCAGTATGAGGAGGGTCAGGCAGAGGGGAGGTGCCATTATGGGGAGGGTCAGTCTGAGGGGAGTTGCCAGTATGAGGAGGAGAGGACTGAGGGAAGTTGGCCAGTATGAGGAGGGGCAGTCTGAGGGGAAGTGCTAGTATGAGGAGGGGAGGGCAGAGGAGGCCAGAATGAGGAGGAGAGGGCTGAGGGAAGGGCCATTATGAGGAGGTGAGGGCTGTGGGGATGTGGCCAGAATAAGGTGGAGAGGGCTGGGGAGGTGGCCAGTATGAGGAGGGTCAGGCAAAGGGCATGTGGTCAATTTGAGGAGGAGAGGGCTGAGGGGAAGGGCCAGTATGAGGAGGAAATGACTGAGGGGAGGTGGCCAGTATGAGGAGGAGAGGGCTGAGGGGAGGTGGCCAGTATGAGGCGGGTAAGGCTGAGGGGAGGTGGTCAATATGAGGAGGACAGGGCTGAGTGGAGGTGCCAGTATGAGGAGGGACAGTCTGAGGGGAGGTGCCAGTATGAGGATGGTGAGGCTGAGGGGAAGTGGTCAGTATGAGGAGGGTCAGTCTCAGGGGAGGTGCCAGTATGAGGGGGGTCAGGCTGAGGGGAGGTGGCCAGTATGAGGAGGAGAGGACTGAGGGGAGGTGGCCAGTATGAGGAGGAGAGGGCTGAGGGGAGGTGGCCAGTATGAGGAGAAGAAGACTGGGGAGGTGGCCAGAATTAGGAGGGTCAGGCTGAGGGGAGGTGGCCGGTATGAGGAGGAGAGGGCTGAGGGTAGGTGGCCAGTGTGAGGAGGAAAGGACTGAGGGGAGGTGGCCAGTGTGAGGAGGAACGGACTGAGGGGAGGTGGCCAGTGTGAGGAGGAACGGACTGAGGGGAGGTGGCCAGTGTGAGGAGGAAAGGACTGAGGGGAGGTGGCCAGTGTGATTAGGAAAGGACTGAGGGGAGGTGGCCAGTCAGAGGAAAAGGTGGCTGAAGGGAGGTGGCAGGAATGAGGAAAGGACTGAGGGCAGGTGGCCAGAATGAGGAGGAGTGGGCTGAGGGGAGGTGGCCAGTATGAGGAGGGTCATGCAGACAGGAGGTGGCCACTATGAGGAGGAGAGGACTGAGGGGAGTTGGTCAGTATGAGGAGGACAGGGCTGAGGGAACGTGGCCAGTATGTGGAGGGTCAGGCAGAGGGGAGGTGCCAGTATGAGGAGGGTTAGTCTGAGGGGAGGTGCCAGTATGAGGAGGAGAGGACTGAGGGAAGTTGGCCAGTATGAGGAGGGGCAGTCTGAGGGGAAGTGCTAGTATGAGGAGGGGAGGGCAGAGGAGGCCAGAATGAGGAGGAGAGGGCTGAGGGGAAGGGCCATTATGAGGAGGTGAGGGCTGTGGGGATGTGGCCAGAATAAGGTGGAGAGGGCTGGGGAGGTGGCCAGTATGAGGAGGGTCAGGCAAAGGGCATGTGGTCAATTTGAGGAGGAGAGGGCTGAGGGGAAGGGCCAGTATGAGGAGGAAATGACTGAGGGGAGGTGGCCAGTATGAGGAGGAGAGGGCTGAGGGGAGGTGGCCAGTATGAGGCGGGTAAGGCTGAGGGGAGGTGGTCAATATGAGGAGGACAGGGCTGAGTGGAGGTGCCAGTATGAGGAGGGACAGTCTGAGGGGAGGTGCCAGTATGAGGATGGTGAGGCTGAGGGGAAGTGGTCAGTATGAGGAGGGTCAGTCTCAGGGGAGGTGCCAGTATGAGGGGGGTCAGGCTGAGGGGAGGTGGCCAGTATGAGGAGGAGAGGACTGAGGGGAGGTGGCCAGTATGAGGAGGAGAGGGCTGAGGGGAGGTGGCCAGTATGAGGAGAAGAAGACTGGGGAGGTGGCCAGAATGAGGAGGGTCAGGCTGAGGGGAGGTGGCCGGTATGAGGAGGAGAGGGCTGAGGGTAGGTGGCCAGTGTGAGGAGGAAAGGACTGAGGGGAGGTGGCCAGTGTGAGGAGGAACGGACTGAGGGGAGGTGGCCAGTGTGAGGAGGAACGGACTGAGGGGAGGTGGCCAGTGTGAGGAGGAAAGGACTGAGGGGAGGTGGCCAGTAAGAGGAAAAGAGGGCTGAAGGGAGGTGGCAGGAATGAGAAAGGACTGAGGCCAGGTGGCCAGAATGAGGAGGAGTGGGCTGAGGGGAGGTGGCCAGTATGAGGATGGTCAGGCAGACAGGAGGTGGCCAGTATGAGGAGGAAAGGGCTGAGGGGAGGTGGCCAGTATGAGGAGGGTCAGGCTGAGGGTAGGTGGTCAGTATGAAGAGGAAAGGACTGAGGGGAGATGGCCAGTGTGATTAGGAAAGGACTGAGGGGAGGTGGCCAGTCAGAGGAAAAGGGGGCTGAAGGGAGGTGGCAGGAATGAGGAAAGGACTGAGGGCAGGTGGCCAGAATGAGGAGGAGTGGGCTGAGGGGAGGTGGCCAGTATGAGGAGGGTCATGCAGACAGGAGGTGGCCACTATGAGGAGGAGAGGACTGAGGGGAGTTGGTCAGTATGAGGAGGACAGGGCTGAGGGAACGTGGCCAGTATGTGGAGGGTCAGGCAGAGGGGAGGTGCCAGTATGAGGAGGGTTAGTCTGAGGGGAGGTGCCAGTATGAGGAGGAGAGGACTGAGGGAAGTTGGCCAGTATGAGGAGGAGAGGGTACAGGGGAGGTGGCCAGTATGAGGAGGGTCAGGCAGAGGGGAGGTGCCATTATGGGGAGGGTCAGTCTGAGGGGAAGTGGACAGTATGAGGAGGAAGGGACTGAGGGGAGAAGACCAGTGTGAGTAGGAAAGGACTGAGGGGAGGTGGCCAGTATGAGGAAAAGAGGGCTGAAGGGAGGTGGCAGGAATGAGGAAAGGACTGAGGGCAGGTGGCCAGAATGAGGAGGAGAGGGCTGAGGGAAGGTGGCCAGAATGAGGAGGGTCATGCAAAGAGTAGGAGGCCAGTTTGAGGAGGACAGGGCTGAGGGGAGGTGGACAGTATGAGGAGGAGAGGGCTGAGGGGAGGTGCCCTGTATGAGGAAGGTCAGGCTGAGGGGAGGTGGCCAGTATGAGGAGGAGAGGGCTGAGGGAAGGTGGCCAGAATGAGGAGGGTCATGCAAAGAGGAGGAGGCCAGTTTGAGGAGGACAGGACTGAGGGAAGGTGGCCAGTATGAGGAGGGTCATGCAAAGAGGAGGAGGCCAGTTTGAGGAGGACAGGGCTGAGGGGAGGTGGACAGTATGAGGAGGGTCAGGCTGAGGGGAGGTGGACAGTATGAGGAGGGTCAGGCTGAGGGGAGGTGGCCTGTGTAAGGAGGGCTAGTCTGAGGGGAGGTGCCAGTATGAGGAGGAGAGGCTGAGAGGAGGTGGCCAGTATGAGGAGGGTCAGGCTGAGGGGAGGTGGCCAGTGTGAGGAGGGCTAGTCTGAGGGGAGGCGCCAGTATGAGGAGGAGAGGCTGAGGGGAGGTGGCCAGTATGAGGAGGGTCAGGCTGAGGGGAGGTGGCCAGTGTGAGGAGCAGAGGGCTGTGGGGAGGTGGCCAGTATGAGGAGGAGAGGGCTGAGGGAATGTGGTCAGTATGAGGAGTAGAGGGCTGAGGGGAGGTGGCCAGTATGAGGAGGGTCAGGCAGACTGGAGGTGGCCAGTATGAGGAGGAGAGGACTGAGGGGAGGTGGTCAGTATGAGGAGGACAGGGCTGAGGGAACGTGGTCAGTATGTGGAGGGTCAGGCAGAGGGGAGGTGCCAGTATGAGGAGGGCTAGTCTGAGGGGAGGTGCCAGTATGAGGAGGAGAGGACTGAGGGAAGGTGGCCAGTATGAGGAGGAGAGGGCTGAGTGAAGGTGGCCAGTATGAGGAGGGTCAGGCTGAGGGGAGGTGGCCAGTATGAGGAGGGTCAGGCTGAGGGGAGGTGGTCAGTATGAGGAGGTTCAGGCTGAGGGGAGGTCGTCAGTATGAGGAGGAAAGGACTGAGGGGAGATGGCCGGTATGTGGAGGGTCAGGCAGAGGGGAGGTGCCAGTATGAGGAGGGCTAGTCTGAGGGGATGTGCCAGTATGAGGAGGAGAGGACTAAGGGAAGGTGGCCAGTATGAGGAGGGTCAGGCTGAGGGGAGGTGGCCAGTATGAGGAGGGTCAGGCTGAGGGGAAGTGGACAGTATGAGGAGGAACGGACTGAGGGGAGAAGACCAGTGTGAGTAGGAAAGGACTGAGGGGAGGTGGCCAGTATGAGGAAAAGAGGGCTGAAGGGAGGTTGCAGGAATGAGGAAAGGACTGAGGGCAGGTGGCCAGAATGAGGAGGAGAGGGCTGAGGGAAGGTGGCCAGAATGAGGAGGGTCATGCAAAGAGGAGGAGGCCAGTTTGAGGAGGAGAGGACTGAGGGGACGTGGCCAGTATGAGGAGGAGAGGGCTGAGGGAATGTGGTCAGTATGAGGAGGGTCTGAGGGGACGTGTTCAGTATGAGGAGGAAAGGACTGAGGGGAAATGGCCAGTGTGAGGAGGAAAGGACTGAGGGAAACTGGCCAGTATGAGGAGGGTCAGTCTGAGGGGAAGTGCCAGTATGCGGAGGTGAGGGCAGAGGAGAGGTGGCCAGAATGAGGAGGAGAGAGCTGAGGGGAAGTGCCAGTATGAGTAGGAGTGGGCAGAGGAGAGGTGGCCAGTATGCGGAGGTGAGGGCAGAGGAGAGGTGGCCAGAATGAGGAGGAGAGAGCTGAGGGGAAGTGCCAGTATGAGTAGGAGTGGGCAGAGGAGAGGTGGCCAGAATGAGGAGGAAAGGACTGAGGGGAGGTGGCCAGTGTGAGGAGGAAAGGTCTGAGGGGAGATGGCCAGTGTGAGTTGGAACGGACTGAGGGGAGGTGGCCAGTAAGAGGAAAAGAGGGCTGAAGGGAGGTGGCAGGAATGAGGAAAGGACTGAGGCCAGGTGGCCAGAATGAGGAGGAGTGGGCTGAGGGGAGGTGGCCAGTATGAGGATGGTCAGGCAGACAGGAGGTGGCCAGTATGAGGAGGAAAGGGCTGAGGGGAGGTGGCCAGTATGAGGAGGGTCAGGCTGAGGGGAGGTGGTCAGTATGAAGAGGAAAGGACTGAGGGGAGATGGCCAGTGTGATTAGGAAAGGACTGAGGGGAGGTGGCCAGTCAGAGGAAAAGGGGGCTGAAGGGAGTTGGAAGGAATGAGGAAAGGACTGAGGGCAGGTGGCCAGAATGAGGAGGAGTGGGCTGAGGGGAGGTGGCCAGTATGAGGAGGGTCATGCAGACAGGAGGTGGCCACTATGAGGAGGAGAGGACTGAGGGGAGTTGGTCAGTATGAGGAGGACAGGGCTGAGGGAACGTGGCCAGTATGTGGAGGGTCAGGCAGAGGGGAGGTGCCAGTATGAGGAGGGTTAGTCTGAGGGGAGTTGCCAGTATGAGGAGGAGAGGACTGAGGGAAGGTGGCCAGTATGAGGAGGAGAGGGTACAGGGGAGTTGGTCAGTATGAGGAGGACAGGGCTGAGGGAACGTGGCCAGTATGAGGAGGGTCAGGCAGAGGGGAGGTGCCATTATGGGGAGGGTCAGTCTGAGGGGAGTTGCCAGTATGAGGAGGAGAGGACTGAGGGGAAGGGCCAGTATGAGGAGGAAATGACTGAGGGGAGGTGGCCAGTATGAGGAGGAGAGGGCTGAGGGGAGGTGGCCAGTATGAGGCGGGTAAGGCTGAGGGGAGGTGGTCAATATGAGGAGGACAGGGCTGAGTGGAGGTGCCAGTATGAGGAGAGACAGTCTGAGGGGAGGTGCCAGTATGAGGATGGTGAGGCTGAGGGGAAGTGGTCAGTATGAGGAGGGTCAGTCTCAGGGGAGGTGCCAGTATGAGGGGGGTCAGGCTGAGGGGAGGTGGCCAGTATGAGGAGGAGAGGACTGAGGGGAGGTGGCCAGTATGAGGAGGAGAGGGCTGAGGGGAGGTGGCCAGTATGAGGAGGAGAGAGGCTGAGGGGAGGTGGCCAGTATGAGGAGTAGAGGGCTGACGGGAGGTGGCCAGTATGAGGAGGGTCAGGCAAAGGGGAGGTGGCCAGTATGAGGAGGGTCAGGCTGAGGGAAGGTGGCCAGTGTGAGGAGGAATGGACTGAGGAGAGGTGGCTAGAATGAGGAGGAAAGGACTGAGGGGATGTGGTCAGTATGAGGAGGGTCGGGCAGAGGGGAGTTTTGCAGTATAAGGAGGAGAGGGCAGAGGTGAAGTGGCCAGCATGAGGAGGGTCAGGCTGAGGGAAGGTGGCCAGTATGAAGAGGAGAGGGCTGAGGGGAGCTGGCCAGTATGAGGAGGAGAGGGCTGAGGGGATGTGGCCAGTATGAGGAGGAGGGGGCTGAGGGGAGGTGGACAGTATGAGGAGGGTCAGGCAAAGGGGATGTGGCCAGTATGAGGAGGAGTGGGCTGAGGGGAGGTGGCCTTTATGAGGAGGAGAGGGCTGAGGGGAGGTGTTCAGTATGAGGAGGGTCAGGCTGAGGGAAGGTGGTCAGTATGAGGAGTTTCAGTCTGAGGGGAGCTGCCAGTATGAGGAGGAGAGGACTGAAGGGAGGTGGCCTGTATTAGGAGGGTCAGGCAGAGGGGAGGTGGCCAGTGTGAGGAGGAATGGACTGAGGAGAGGTGGCTAGAATGAGGAGGAAAGTACTGAGGGGTGGTGGCCAGTATGAGGAGGAAAGTACTGAGGGGAGGTGGTCAGTATGAGGAGGGTCAGGCAAAGGGGAGGTGGCCAGTATGAGGAGGAATGGACTGAGGAGAGGTGGCTAGAATGAGGAGGAAAGTACTGAGGGGTAGTGTTCAGTATGAGGAGGAGAGGGCAGAGGAGAGGTGCCAGTATGAGGAGGGTGAGGCTGAGGGGAAGTGGTCAGTATGAGGAGGGTCAGTCTGAGGGGATGTGCCAGTATGAGGGGGGTCAGGCTGAGGGAAGGTGGCCAGTATGAGGAGGAGAGGACTGAGGGGAGGTGGCCAGTATGAGGAGGAGAGGGCTGAGGGGAGATGGCCAGTATGAGGAGGAGAGAGGCTGAGGGGAGGTGGCCAGTATGAGGAGTAGAGGGCTGACGGGAGGTGGCCAGTATGAGGAGGGTCAGGCAAAGGGGTGGTGGCCAGTATGAGGAGGAAAGGACTGAGGGGAGGTGGTCAGTAGGAGGAGGGTCAGGCAGAGAGGAGGTGGCCAGTATGAGGAGGAAAGGACTGAGGGGAGGTGGCCAGTAGGAGGAGGGTCAGGCAGAGAGGAGGTGGCCAGTATGAGGAGGGTGAGGCTGAGGGGAAATGGTCAGTATGAGGAGGGTCAGTCTGAGGGGATGTGCCAGTATGAGGAGGAGAGGACTGAGGGGAGGTGGCCAGTGTGAGGAGGAGAGGGCTGAGGGGAGGTGGTCAGTATGAGGAGGGTCAGGCAAAGGGGAGGTGGCCAGTATGAGGAGGAATGGACTGAGGAGAGGTGGCTAGAATGAGGAGGAAAGTACTGAGGGGTAGTGGCCAGTATGAGGAGGAAAGTACTGAGAGGTGGTGTTCAGTATGAGGAGGAGAGGGCAGAGGAGAGGTGCCAGTATGAGGAGGGTGAGGCTGAGGGGAAGTGGTCAGTATGAGGAGGGTCAGTCTGAGGGGATGTGCCAGTATGAGGGGGGTCAGGCTGAGGGAAGGTGGCCAGTATGAGGAGGAGAGGACTGAGGGGAGGTGGCCAGTATGAGGAGGAGAGGGCTGAGGGGAGGTGGCCAGTATGAGGAGGAGAGAGGCTGAGGGGAGGTGGCCAGTATGAGGAGTAGAGGGCTGACGGGAGGTGGCCAGTATGAGGAGGGTCAGGCAAAGGGGTGGTGGCCAGTATGAGGAGGAAAGGACTGAGGGGAGGTGGTCAGTAGGAGGAGGGTCAGGCAGAGAGGAGGTGGCCAGTATGAGGAGGAAAGGACTGAGGGGAGGTGGCCAGTAGGAGGAGGGTCAGGCAGAGAGGAGGTGGCCAGTATGAGGAGGGTGAGGCTGAGGGGAAATGGTCAGTATGAGGAGGGTCAGTCTGAGGGGATGTGCCAGTATGAGGAGGAGAGGACTGAGGGGAGGTGGCCAGTATGAGGAGGAAAGGACTGAGGGGAGGTGGCCAGTGTGAGGAGGAGAGGGCTGAGGGGAGGTGGCCAGTGTGAGGAGGAGAGGGCTGAGGGGATGTGGCCAGTATGAGGAGGAGAGGAATGAGGGGAGGTGGTAGTATGAGGAGGTTCAGGCAGAGAGGAGGTGGCCAGTATGAGGAGGAGAAGACTGAGGGGAGGTGGCCAGTATGAGGCAGGTAAGGCTGAGGGGAGGTGGTCAATATGAGTAGGACAGGGCTGTGTGGAGGTGCCAGTATGAGGGTCAGTCTGAGGGGAGGTGGTCAGTATGAGGAGGACAGGGCTGAGTGGAGGTGCCAGTATGAGAATGGTGAGGCTGAAGGGAAGTGGTCAGTATGATTAGGGCTAGTCTGAGGGGAGGTGCCAGTATGAGGGGGGTCAGGCTGAGGGGAGGTGGCCAGTATGAGGTGGAGAGGACTGAGTGGAGGTGGCCAGTATGAGGAGGAGAGGGCTGAGGGGAGGTGGCCAGTGTGAGGAGGAGAGGGCTGAGGGGAGGTGGCCAGTATGAGGAGGAGAGGACTGAGGGGATGTGGCCAGTATGAGGTGGAGAGGGCTGAGGGGAGGTGGCCAGTATGTGGAGGAGAGAGGCTGAGGGGAGGTGGCCAGTATGAGGAGGAGAGGACTGAGGGGAGGTGGCCAGTATGCGGAGAAGATGGCTGAAGAGAGGTGGCCAGTATGAGGAGGAAAGGACTGAGGGGAGGTGGCCAGTATGAGGAGGAGAGGGCTGAGGGAAGGTGGCCAGTAGGAGGAGGAGAGGACTGAGGGGAGGTGGCCAGTATGAGGAGGAGAGGGCTGAGGGGAGGTGACCAGTAGGAGGAGGAGAGGACTGAGGGGAGGTGGCCAGTATGAGGAGGAGAGGGCTGAGGGGAGGTGGCCAGTATGAGGAGGAGAGGGCTGAGGGGAGGTGGCCAGTAGGAGGAGGAGAGGACTGAGGGGAGGTTGCCAGTATGAGGAGGAGAGGGCTGAGGGGAGGTGACCAGTAGGAGGAGGAGAGGACTGAGGGGAGGTGGCCAGTATGAGGAGGAGAGGGCTGAGGGGAGGTGGCCAGTATGAGGAGGAAAGGACTGAGGGGAGGTGGCCAGTAGGAGGAGGAGAGGACTGAGGGGAGGTGGCCAGTATGAGGAGGAGAGAGGCTGAGGGGAGGTGGCCAGTATGAGGAGTAGAGGGCTGACGGGAGGTGGCCAGTATGAGGAGGGTCAGGCAAAGGGGAGGTGGCCAGTATGAGGAGGGTCAGGCTGAGGGAAGGTGGCCAGTGTGAGGAGGAATGGACTGATGAGAGGTGACTAGAATGAGGAGGAAAGGACTGAGGGGATGTGGTCAGTATGAGGAGGGTCGGGCAGAGGGGAGTTTGGCATTTTAAGGAGGAGAGGGCAGAGGTGAAGTGGCCAGCATGAGGAGGGTCAGGCTGAGGGAAGGTGGCCAGTATGAAGAGGAGAGGGCTGAGGGGAGGTGGCCAGTATGAGGAGGAGAGGGCTGAGGGGATGTGGCCAGTATGAGGAGGAGGGGGCTGAGGGGAGGTGGACAGTATGAGGAGGGTCAGGCAAAGGGGATGTGGCCAGTATGAGGAGGAGTGGGCTGAGGGGAGGTGGCCTTTATGAGGAGGAGAGGGCTGAGGGGAGGTGTTCAGTATGAGGAGGGTCAGGCTGAGGGAAGGTGGTCAGTATGAGGAGGAGAGGGCTGAGGGGAGGTGTTCAGTATGAGGAGGGTCAGGCTGAGGGAAGGTGGTCAGTATGAGGAGTTTCAGTCTGAGGGGAGGTGCCAGTATGAGGAGGAGAGGACTGAAGGGAGGTGGCCTGTATTAGGAGGGTCAGGCAGAGGGGAGGTGGCCAGTGTGAGGAGGAATGGACTGAGGAGAGGTGGCTAGAATGAGGAGGAAAGTACTGAGGGGTGGTGGCCAGTATGAGGAGGAAAGTACTGAGGGGAGGAGGTCAGTATGAGGAGGGTCAGGCAAAGGGGAGGTGGCCAGTATGAGGAGGAATGGACTGAGGAGAGGTGGCTTGAATGAGGAGGAAAGTACTGAGGGGTAGTGGCCGGTATGAGGAGGAAAGTACTGAGGGGTGGTGGTCAGTATGAGGAGGAGAGGGCAGAGGTGAAGTGGCCAGCATGAGGAGGGTCAGGCTGAGGGAAGGTGGCCAGTATGAAGAGGAGAGGACTGAGGGGAGGTGGCCAGTATGAGGAGGAGAGGGCTGAGGGGATGTGGCCAGTATGAGGAGGAGGGGGCTGAGGGGAGGTGGACAGTATGAGGAGGGTCAGGCAAAGGGGATGTGGCCAGTATGAGGAGGAGTGGGCTGAGGGGAGGTGGCCTTTATGAGGAGGAGAGGGCTGAGGGGAGGTGTTCAGTATGAGGAGGGTCAGGCTGAGGGAAGGTGGTCAGTATGAGGAGTTTCAGTCTGAGGGGAGCTGCCAGTATGAGGAGGAGAGGACTGAAGGGAGGTGGCCTGTATTAGGAGGGTCAGGCAGAGGGGAGGTGGCCAGTGTGAGGAGGAATGGACTGAGGAGAGGTGGCTAGAATGAGGAGGAAAGTACTGAGGGGTGGTGGCCAGTATGAGGAGGAAAGTACTGAGGGGAGGTTGTCAGTATGAGGAGGGTCAGGCAAATGGGAGGTGGCCAGTATGTGGAGGAATGGACTGAGGAGAGGTGGCTAGAATGAGGAGGAAAGTACTGAGGGGTAGTGGCCAGTATGAGGAGGAAAGTACTGAGAGGTGGTGGTCAGTATGAGGAGGAGAGGGCAGAGGAGAGGTGCCAGTAGGAGGAGGGTGAGGCTGAGGGGAAGTGGTCAGTATGAGGAGGGTCAGTCTGAGGGGATGTGCCAGTATGAGGAGGAGAGGACTGAGGGGAGGTGGCCAGTATGAGGAGGAGAGGACTGAGGGGAGGTGGCCAGTATGAGGAGGAGAGGGCTGAGGGGAGGTGGCCAGTATGAGGAGGAGAGAGGCTGAGGGGAGGTGGCCAGTATGAGGAGTAGAGGGCTGACGGGAGGTGGCCAGTATGAGGAGGGTCAAGCAAAGGGGTGGTGGCCAGTATGAGGAGGAAAGGACTGAGGGGAGGTGGCCAGTAGGAGGAGGGTCAGGCAGAGAGGAGGTGGCCAGTATGAGGAGGAAAGGACTGAGGGGAGGTGGCCAGTAGAAGGAGGGTCAGGCAGAGAGGAGGTGGCCAGTATGAGGAGGGTGAGGCTGAGGGGAAATGGTCAGTATGAGGAGGGTCAGTCTGAGGGGATGTGCCAGTATGAGGAGGAGAGGACTGAGGGGAGGTGGCCAGTATGAGGAGGAAAGGACTGAGGGGAGGTGGCCAGTGTGAGGAGGAGAGGGCTGAGGGGATGTGGCCAGTGTGAGGAGGAGAGGGCTGAGGGGAGGTGGCCAGTGTGAGGAGGAGAGGGCTGAGGGGATGTGGCCAGTATGAGGAGGAAAGGACTGAGGGGAGGTGGCCAGTGTGAGGAGGAGAGGGCTGAGGGGAGGTGGCCAGTGTGAGGAGGAGAGGGCTGAGGGGAGGTGGCCAGTGTGAGGAGGAGAGGACTGAGGGGAGGTGGCCAGTATGAGGAGGAGAGGACTGAGGGGAGGTGGCCAGTATGAGGCAGGTAAGGCTGAGGGGAGGTGGTCAATATGAGTAGGACAGGGCTGTGTGGAGGTGCCAGTATGAGGGTCAGTCTGAGGGGAGGTGGTCAATATGAGGAGGACAGGACTGAGTGGAGGTGCCAGTATGAGGATGGTGAGGCTGAAGGGAAGTGGTCAGTATGATTAGGGCTAGTCTGAGGGGAGGTGCCAGTATGAGGGGGGTCAGGCTGAGGGGAGGTGGCCAGTATGAGGAGGAGAGGACTGAGTGGAGGTGGCCAGTATGAGGAGGAGAGGGCTGAGGGGAGGTGGCCAGTGTGAGGAGGAGAGGGCTGAGGGGAGGTGGCCAGTATGAGGAGGAGAGGACTGAGGGGATGTGGCCAGTATGAGGTGGAGAGGGCTGAGGGGAGGTGGCCAGTATGTGGAGGAGAGGGCTGAGGGGAGGTGGCCAGTATGTGGAGGAGAGGACTGAGGGGATGTGGCCAGTATGCGGAGAAGATGGCTGAAGAGAGGTGGCCAGTATGAGGAGGAAAGGACTGAGGGGAGGTGGCCAGTATGAGGAGGAGAGGGCTGAGGGGAGGTGGCCAGTAGGAGGAGGAGAGGACTGAGGGGAGGTGGCCAGTATGAGGAGGAGAGGGCTGAGGGGAGGTGACCAGTAGGAGGAGGAGAGTACTGAGGGGAGGTGGCCAGTATGAGGAGGAGATGGTTGAGGGGAGGTGGCCAGTATGAGGAGGAGAGGGCTGAGGGGAGGTGCCAGTATGAGGAGGAGAGGACTGAAGGGAGGTGGCCTGTATTAGGAGGGTCAGGCAGAGGGGAGGTGGCCAGTATGAGGAGAGTGAGGCTGAGGGGAAATGGTCAGTATGAGGAGGGTCAGTCTGAGGGGATGTGCCAGTATGAGGAGGAGAGGACTGAGGGGAGGTGGCCAGTATGAGGAGGAGAGGACTGAGGGGAGGTGGCCAGTATGAGGATGAGAGGGCTGAGGGGAGGTGGCCAGTATGAGGAGGAGAGAGGCTGAGGGGAGGTGGCCAGTATGAGGAGTAGAGGGCTGACGGGAGGTGGCCAGTATGAGGAGGGTCAGGCAAAGGGGTGGTGGCCAGTATGAGGAGGAAAGGACTGAGGGGATGTGGCCAGTAGGTGGAGTGTCAGGCAGAGAGGAGGTGGCCAGTATGAGGAGGAAAGGACTGAGGGGAGGTGGCCAGTAGGAGGAGGGTCAGGCAGAGAGGAGGTGGCCAGTATGAGGAGGGTGAGGCTGAGGGGAAATGGTCAGTATGAGGAGGGTCAGTCTGAGGGGATGTGCCAGTATGAGGAGGAGAGGACTGAGGGGAGGTGGCCAGTATGAGGAGGAAAGGACTGAGGGGAGGTGGCCAGTGTGAGGAGGAGAGGGCTGAGGGGAGGTGGCCAGTGTGAGGAGGAGAGGGCTGAGGGGAGGTGGCCAGTGTGAGGAGGAGAGGGCTGAGGGGATGTGGCCAGTCTGAGGAGGAGAGGAATGAGGGGAGGTGGTAGTATGAGGAGGTTCAGGCAGAGAGGAGGTGGCCAGTATGAGGAGGAGAGGACTGAGGGGAGGTGGCCAGTACGAGGCAGGTAAGGCTGAGGGGAGGTGGTCAATATGAGTAGGACAGGGCTGTGTGGAGGTGCCAGTATGAGGGTCAGTCTGAGGGGAGGTGGTCAGTATGATTAGGGCTAGTCTGAGGGGAGGTGCCAGTATGCGGGGGGTCAGGCTGAGGGGAGGTGGCCAGTATGAGGAGGAGAGGACTGAGTGGAGGTGGCCAGTATGAGGAGGAGAGGGCTGAGGGGAGGTGGCCAGTGTGAGGAGGAGAGGGCTGAGGGGAGGTGGCCAGTATGAGGAGGAGAGGACTGAGGGGATGTGGCCAGTATGAGGTGGAGAGGGCTGAGGGGAGGTGGCCAGTATGTGGAGGAGAGAGGCTGAGGGGAGGTGGCCAGTATGAGGAGGAGAGAGGCTGAGGGGAGGTGGCCAGTATGAGGAGGAGAGGACTGAGGGGAGGTGGCCAGTATGCGGAGGAGAGAGGCTGAGGGGAGGTGGCCAGTATGAGGAGGAGAGGACTGAGGGGAGGTGGCCAGTATGTGGAGGAGAGAGGCTGAGGGGAGGTGGCCAGTATGAGGAGGAGAGGACTGAGGGGAGGTGGCCAGTATGCGGAGAAGATGGCTGAAGAGAGGTGGCCAGTATGAGGAGGAAAGGACTGAGGGGAGGTGGCCAGTATGAGGAGGAGAGGGCTGAGGGGAGGTGGCCAGTAGGAGGAGGAGAGGACTGAGGGGAGGTTGCCAGTATGAGGAGGAGAGGGCTGAGGGGAGGTGACCAGTAGGAGGAGGAGAGGACTGAGGGGAGGTTGCCAGTATGAGGAGGAGAGGGCTGAGGGGAGGTGGCCAGTATGAGGAGGAAAGGACTGAGGGGAGGTGGCCAGTAGGAGGAGGAGAGGACTGAGGGGAGGTGGCCAGTATGAGGAGGGTCAGGCAGATAGGAGGTGGCCAGTATGAGGAGGAGAGGACTGAGGGGAGGTGGCCAGTATGAGGAGGGTCAGGCAGAGAGGAGGTGGCCAGTATGAGGAGAAGATGGCTGAAGGGAGGTGGCCAGTATGAGGAGGAAAGGACAGAGGGGAGGTGGCCAGTATGAGGAGGGTCAGGCAGAGAGGAGGTGGCCAGTATGAGGAGGAGAGGGCTGAGGGGAGGTGGCCAGTATGAGGAGGAGAGGGCTGAGGGGAGGTGGTCAGTATGAGGAGGAGAGGGCTGAGGGGAGGTGGCCAGTATGAGGAGAAGATGGCTGAAGGGAGGTGGCCAGTATGAGGAGGAAAGGACTGAGGGGAGTTGGCCAGTAGGAGGAGGAGAGGGCTGAGGGGAGGTGGCCAGTATGAGGAGGAGAGGGCTGAGGGGAGGTGCCAGTATGAGGAGGAGAGGACTGAAGGGAGGTGGCCTGTATGAGGAGGGTCAGGCAGAGGGGAGGTGGCCAGTGTGAGGAGGAATGGACTGAGGGGTGGTGGCCAGTATGAGGAGGAGTGGGCTGAGGGGAGGTGGCCAGTATGAGGAGGGTCAGGCTGAGGGGAGGTGGCCAGTATGAGGAGGAGCGGACTGAGGGGAGGAGGCCAGTATGAAGAGGAGAGGGCTGAGGGTAGGTGGCCTTTATGAGGAGGAGAGGGCTGAGGGGACGTGGCCAGTATGAGGAGGGACAGGCTGAGGGGAGGTGCCAGTATGAGGAGGGTGAGGCTGAGGGGAAGTGGTCAGTATGAGGAGGGTCAGTCTGAGGGGACGTGCCAGTATGAGGAGGGTGAGGCTGAGGGGAAGTGGTAGTATGAGGAAGGTCAGTCTGAGGGGAGGTGGCCAGTATGAGGATGAGAGGACTGAGGGGATGTCGCCAGTATGAGGAGGAGAGGGCTGAGGGGAGGTGGCCAGTATGAGGAGGATAGGGCTGAGGGGAGGTGGCCAGTATGAGGAGGAGAGGGCTGAGGGGAGGTGGCCAGTATGAGGAGGAGAGAGGCTGAAGGGAGGTGGCCAGTATGAGGAGTAGAGGGCTGACAGGAGGTGGCCAGTATGAGGAGGGTCAGGCAAATGGGAGTTGGCCAGTGTGAGGAGTAGTGGGCTGAGGGGAGGTGGCCAGTGTGAGGAGGAGTGGGCTGAGGGGAGGTGGCCAGTGTGAGGAGGAAAGGACTGAGTGGAGGTGGCCTGTATGAGGAGAAGAGGGCTGAGGGAAGGTGGCCAGTACGAGGAGGAGAGGGCTGAGGGGAGGTGGCCTTTATGAGGAGGGGCAGGCTGAGGGGAGGTCGTCAGTATGAGGAGGAAAGGATTGAGGGGAGAAGGCCAGAGTGAGGAGGAAAGGACTGAGGGAATGTGGTCAGTATGAGGAGAACAGGGCTGAGGGGATGTGGCCAGTATGAGGAGGGTCGGGCAGAGGGGAGTTTGGCAGTATAAGGAGGAGAGGGCAGAGGGGAGGTGGCCAGTATGAGGAGGAGGGGGCTGAGGGGAGGTGGCCAGTATGAGGAGGAGGGGGCTGAGGGGAGGTGGCCGGTATGAGGAGGAGAGGGCTGAGGGGAGGTGGCCAGTATGAGGAGGAGAGGGTTGAGGGGAGGTGGCCAGTATGAGGAGGAGAGGGCTGAGGGGAGGTGGCCAGTATGAGGAGGAGAGGGCTGAGTGGAGGTGTCCAGTATGAGGAGGGTCAGGCTGAGGGAAGGTGGCTAGTATGAGGAGGGTCAGGCTGAGGGAAGGTGGTCAGTATGAGGAGGTTCAGTCTGAGGGGAGGTGCCAGAATGAGGAGGAGAGGACTGAAGGGAGGTGGCCTGTATTAGGAGGGTCAGGCAGAGGGGAGGTGGCCAGTGTGAGGAGGAATGGACTGAGGAGATGTGGCCAGTATGAGGAGGAAAGAGCTGAGGGGAGGCGCCAGTATGAGGAGGAGTGGGCTGAGGGGATGTGGCCAGTATGAGGAGGGTCAGGCTGAGGGAAGGTGGTCAGTATGAGGAGGTTCAGTGTGAGGGGAGGTGCCAGTATGAGGAGGAGAGGACTGAAGGGAGGTGGCCTGTATTAGGAGGGTCAGGCAGAGGGGAGGTGGCCAGTGTGAGGAGGAATGGACTGAGGAGATGTGGCCAGTATGAGGAGGAAAGGGCTGAGGGGAGGAGGCCAGTATGAAGAGGAGAGGGCTGAGGGTAGGTGGTCTTTATGAGGAGGAGAGGGCTGAGGGGAGGTGGCCAGTATGAGGAGGGTCAGGCTGAGGGGAGGTGCCAGTATGAGGAGGGTGAAGCTGAGGTGAAGTGGTCAGTATGAGGAGGGTCAGTCTGAGGGGACATGCCAGTATGAGGGGGGATCAGGCTGAGCGGAGGTGGCCAGTATGAGGAGGAGAGGGCTGAGGGGAGGTGGCCAGTTTGAGGAGGAGAGAGGCTGAGGGGAGGTGGCCAGTATGAGGAGGAAAGGGCTGAGGTGTGGTGGCCAGTATGAGGAGTAGCGGGCTGAGGGGAGGTGGCCAGTATGAGGAGGGTCAGGCTGAGGGGAAGTGGTCAGTATGTGGAGGGTCAGTCTGAGGGGACGTGCCAGTATGAGGAGGGTGAGGCTGAGGGGAAGTGGTAGTATGAGGAAGGTCAGTCTGAGGGGAGGTGGCCAGTATGAGGATGAGAGGACTGAGGGGATGTGGCCAGTATGAGGAGGAGAGGACTGAGAAAAGGTGGCCAGTATGAGGAGGATAGGGCTGAGGGGAGGTGGCCAGTATGAGGAGGAGAGGGCTGAGGGGAGGTGGCCAGTATGAGGAGGAGAGAGGCTGAGGGGAGGTGGCCAGTATGAGGAGTAGAGGGCTGACAGGAGGTGGCCAGTATGAGGAGGGTCAGGCAAATGGGTGGCCAGTGTGAGGAGTAGCGGGCTGAGGGGAGGTGGCCAGTGTGAGGAGGAGTGGGCTGAGGGGAGGTGGCCAGTGTGAGGAGGAAAGGACTGAGTGGAGGTGGCCTGTATGAGGAGAAGAGGGCTGAGGGAAGGTGGCCAGTACGAGGAGGAGAGGGCTGAGGGGAGGTGGCCTTTATGTGGAGGGTCAGGCTGAGGGGAGGTCGTCAGTATGAGGAGGAAAGGATTGAGGGGAGAAGGCCAGAGTGAGGAGGAAAGGATTGAGGGGATGTGGTCAGTATGAGGAGAACAGGGCTGAGGGGATGTGGCCAGTATGAGGAGGGTCGGGCAGAGGGGAGTTTGGCAGTATAAGGAGGAGAGGGCAGAGGGGAGGTGGCCAGTATGAGGAGGAGGTGGCTGAGGGGAGGTGGCCAGTATGAGGAGGAGGGGGCTGAGGGGAGGTGGCCGGTATGAGGAGGAGAGGGCTGAGGGGAGGTGGCCAGTATGAGGAGGAGAGGGTTGAGGGGAGGTGGCCAGTATGAGGAGGAGAGGGCTGAGGGGAGGTGGCCAGTATGAGGAGGAGAGGGCTGAGTGGAGGTGTCCAGTATGAGGAAGGTCAGGCTGAGGGAAGGTGGCCAGTATGAGGAGGGTCAGGCTGAGGGAAGGTGGTCAGTATGAGGAGGTTCAGTCTGAGGGGAGGTGCCAGTATGAGGAGGAGAGGACTGAAGGGAGGTGGCCTGTATTAGGAGGGTCAGGCAGAGGGGAGGTGGCCAGTATGAGGAGGGTCAGGCAATGGGGATGTGGCCAGTATGAGGAGGAGAGGACTGAGGGGAGGAGGCCAGTATGAAGAGGAGAGGGCTGAGGGTAGGTGGCCTTTATGAGGAGGAGAGGGCTGAGGGGAGGTGGCCAGTATGAGGAGGGTCAGGCTGAGGGGAGGTGCCAGTATGAGGAGGGTGAAGCTGAGGTGAAGTGGTCAGTATGAGGAGGGTCAGTCTGAGGGGACATGCCAGTATGAGGGGGGGTCAGGCTGAGGGGAGGTGGCCAGTATGAGGAGGAGAGGGCTGAGGGGAGGTGGCCAGTTTGAGGAGGAGAGAGGCTGAGGGGAGGTGGCCAGTATGAGGAGGAAAGGGCTGAGGTGTGGTGGCCAGTATGAGGAGTAGCGGGCTGAGGGGAGATGGCCAGTATGAGGAGGGTCAGGCTGAGGGGAGGTGGCCAGTATGAGGAGGGTTAGGCTGAGGGGAGGTGGCCAGTCTGAGGAGGAGAGGACTGAGGGGAGGAGGCCAGTATGAGGAGGATAGGGCTGAGGGGAGGTGGCCAGTATGAGGAGGAGAGGGCTGAGGGGAGGTGGCCAGTATGAGGAGTAGAGGGCTGACAGGAGGTGGCCAGTATGAGGAGGGTCAGGCAAATGGGAGGTGGCCAGTGTGAGGAGGAGTGGGCTGAGGGGAGGTGGCCAGTGTGAGGAGGAGTGGGCTGAGGGGAGGTGGCCAGTGTGAGTAGGAAAGGACTGAGTGGAGGTGGCCTGTATGAGGAGAAGAGGGCTGAGGGAAGGTGGCCAGTACGAGGAGGAGAGGGCTGAGGGGAGGTGGCCTTTATGAGGTGGGTCAGGCTGAGGGGAGGTCGTCAGTATGAGGAGGAAAGGATTGAGGGGAGAAGGCCAGAGTGAGGAGGAAAGGACTGAGGGGATGTGGTCAGTATGAGGAGAACAGGGCTGAGGGGATGTGGCCAGTATGAGGAGGGTCGGGCAGAGGGGAGTTTGGCAGTATAAGGAGGAGAGGGCAGAGGGGAGGTGGCCAGTATGAGGAGGAGGGGGCTGAGGGGAGGTGGCCAGTATGAGGAGGAGGGGGCTGAGGGGAGGTGGCCGGTATGAGGAGGAGAGGGCTGAGGGGAGGTGGCCAGTATGAGGAGGAGAGGGTTGAGGGGAGGTGGCCAGTATGAGGAGGAGAGGGCTGAGGGGAGGTGGCCAGTATGAGGAGGAGAGGGCTGAGGGGAGGTGGCCAGTATGAGGAGGGTCAGGCTGAGGGAAGGTGGCCAGTATGAGGAGGGTCAGGCTGAGGGAAGGTGGTCAGTATGAGGAGGTTCAGTCTGAGGGGAGGTGCCAGTATGAGGAGGAGAGGACTGAAGGGAGGTGGCCTGTATTAGGAGGGTCAGGCAGAGGGGAGGTGGCCAGTGTGAGGAGGAATGGACTGAGGAGATGTGGCCAGTATGAGGAGGAAAGGGCTGAGGGGAGGCGCCAGTATGAGGAGGAGTGGGCTGAGGGGATGTGGCCAGTATGAGGAGAGTCAGGCTGAGGGGAGGTGGCCAGTATGAGGAGGGTTAGGCTGAGGGGAGGTGGCCAGCCTGAGGAGGAGAGGGCTGAGGGGATGTGGCTAGTATGAGGAGTAGAGGGCTGAGGGGAGGTGGCCAGTATGAGGAGGGTCAGGCAAAGGGGATGTGGCCAGTATGAGGAGGAGAGGACTGAGGGGAGGAGGCCAGTATGAAGAGGAGAGGGCTGAGGGTAGGTGGCCTTTATGAGGAGGAGAGGGGTGAGGGGAGGTGGCCAGTTTGAGGAGGGTCAGGATGAGGGGAGGTGCCAGTATGAGGAGGGTGAAGCTGAGGTGAAGTGGTCAGTATGAGGAGGGTCAGTCTGAGGGGACATGCCAGTATGAGGGGGGGTCAGGCTGAGGGGAGGTGGCCAGTATGTGGAGGGTTAGGCTGAGGGGAGGTGGCCAGTTTGAGGAGGAGAGAGGCTGAGGGGAGGTGGCCAGTATGAGGAGGAAAGGGCTGAGGTGTGGTGGCCAGTATGAGGAGTAGCGGGCTGAGGGGAGGTGGCCAGTATGAGGAGGGTCAGGCTGAGGGGAGGTGGCCAGTATGAGGAGGGTTAGGCTGAGGGGAGGTGGCCAGTCTGAGGAGGAGAGGACTGAGGGGAGGAGGCCAGTATGAAGAGGAGAGGGCTGAGGGTAGGTGGCCTTTATGAGGAGGAGAGGGCTGAGTGGAGGTGCCAGTATGAGGAGGGTGAGGCTGAGGGGAAGTGGTCAGTATGAGGAGGGTCAGTCTGAGGGGACGTGCCAGTATGAGGAGGGTGAGGCTGAGGGGAAGTGGTCAGTATGAGGAAGGTCAGTTTGAGGGGAGGTGGCCAGTATGAGGAGGAGAGGGCTGAGGGGAGGTGGCCAGTATGAGGAGGAGAGGGCTGATAGGAGGTGGCCAGTATGAGGAGGATAGGGCTGAGGGGAGGTGGCCAGTATGAGGAGGAGAGGGCTGAGGGGAGGTGGCCAGTATGAGGCAGAGAGAGGCTGAGATGAGGTGGCCAGTATGAGGAGGAAAGTACTGAGGGGAGGTGGCCAGTATGAGGAGGAGAGGGCTGAGGGAAGGTGGCCAGTATGAGGAGGGTCAGGCAAATGGGAGGTGGCCAGTATGAGGAGGAGTGGGCTGAGGGTAGGTGGCCAGTATGAGGAGGAGTGGGCTGAGGGGAGGTGGCCAGTGTGAGGAGGAAAGGACTGAGTGGAGTTGGCCAGTATGAGGAGGAGAGGGCTGAGGGAAGGTGGCCAGTATGAGGAGGGTCAGGCAAATGGGAGGTGGCCAGTATGAGGAGGAGTGGGCTGAGGGTAGGTGGCCAGTATGAGGAGGAGTGGGCTGAGGGGAGGTGGCCAGTGTGAGGAGGAAAGGACTGAGTGGAGGTGGCCAGTATGAGGAGATGGCTGAAGGGAGTTCGCCATTTTTAGGAGGAAAGGACTGAGGGGAGGTGGCCAGTATGAAGAGGAGAGGGCTGAGGGTAGGTGGACTTTATGAGGAGGAGAGGGCTGAGGGGTGGTGGCCAGTATGAGGATGGTCAGGCTGAGGGGATGTGCCAGTAGGAGGAGGAGAGGACTGAGGGGAGGTGGCCTTTATGAGGAGGAGAGGGCTGAGGGGTGGTGGCCAGTATGAGGATGGTCAGGCTGAGGGGAGGTGCCACTATGAGGAGGGTGAAGCTGAGGGTAAGTGGTCAGTATGAGGAGGGTCAGTCTGAGGGGACATGCCAGTATGAGGGGGGGTCAGGCTGAGGGGAGGTGGCCAGTATGAGGAGGAGAGGGCTGAGGGGAGGTGGCCAGTTTGAGGAGGAGAGAGGCTGAGGGGAGGTGGCCAGTATGAGGAGGAGAGGGCCGAGGGGAGGTGGCCAGTATGAGGAGGAGAGGGCTGAGGTGAGGTGGCCAGTTTGAGGAGGAGAGAGGCTGAGGGGAGGTGGCCAGTATGAGGAGGAAAGGGCTGAGGGGAGGTGGCCAGTGTGAGGAGGAGAGGGCTGAGGGGAGGTGGCCAGTTTGAGGAGGAGAGAGGCTGAGGGGAGGTGGCCAGTATGAGGAGTAGCGGGCTGAGGGTAAGGTGGCCAGTATGAGGATGGTCAGGCTGAGGGGAGGTGGCCAGTATGAGGAGGGTTAGGCTGAGGGGAGGTGGCCAGTCTGAGGAGGAGAGGACTGAGTGGAGGAGGCTAGTATGAGGAGGGTGAGGCTGAGGGGAAGTGGTCAGTATGAGGAGGGTCAGTCTGAGGGGACGTGCCAGTATGAGGTGGGTGAGGCTGAGGGGAAGTGGTCAGTATGAGGAAGGTCAGTCTGAGGGGAGCTGGCCAGTATGAGGAGGAGAGGACTGAGGGGAGGTGGCCAGTATGAGGAGGAGAGGACTGAGGGGAGGAGGCCAGTATGAAGAGGAGAGGGCTGAGGGTAGGTGGCCTTTATGAGGAGGAGAGGGCTGAGGGGAGGTGGCCAGTATGAGGAGGGTCAGGCTGAGGGGAGGTGCCAGTATGAGGAGGGTGAAGCTGAGGGGAGGTGGCCAGTATGAGGAGGAGAGGTCTGATAGGAGGTGGCCAGTATGAGGAGGATAGGGTTGAGGGGAGGTGGCCAGTATGAGGAGGAGAGGGCTGAGGGGAGGTGGCCAGTATGAGGAGGAGAGAGGCTGAGGGGAGGTGGCCAGTATGAGGAGGAAAGGACTGAGGGGAGGTGGCCAGTATGAGGAGGAGAGAGGCTGAGGGGAGGTGGCCAGTATGAGGATGAAAGGACTGAGGGAAGGTGGCCAGTATGAGGAGGGTCAGGCAAATGGGAGGTGGCCAGTATGAGGAGGAGTGGGCTGAGGGTAGGTGGCCAGTGTGAGGAGGAAAGGACTGAGTGGAGGTGGCCAGTATGAGGACGAGAGAGGCTGAGGGGAGGTGGCCAGTATGAGGAGGACAGGACTGAGGGGAGGTGGCCAGTATGAGGAGGAGAGGGCTGAGGGAAGGTGGCCAGTCTGAGGAGGGTCAGGCAAATGGGAGGTGGCCAGTATGAGGAGAAGAGGGCTGAGGGGAGCTGGCCAGTATGAGGAGGGTCAGGCAAATGGGAGGTGGCCAGTATGAGGAGGAGTGGGCTGAGGGGAGGTGGCCAGTGTGAGGAGGAAAGGACTGAGTGGAGGTGGCCAGTATGAGGAGAAGATGGCTGAAGGGAGTTGGCCAGTATGAGGAGGAAAGGACTGAGGGGAGGTGGCCAGTATGAGGAGGAGAGGGCTGAGGGAAGGTGGCCAGTACGAGGAGGAGAGGGCTGAGGGTAGGTGGCCAGTATGAGGAGGAGAGGACTGAGGGGAGGTGGCCAGTATGAGGAGGAGAGGGCTGAGAGGAGGTGGCCAGTATGAGGAGGAGAGGGCTGAGGGCTGGTGGCCAGTATGAGGAGAGTCAGGCTGAGGGGAGGTGCCAGTATGAGGAGGGTGAAGCTGAGGGGAAGTGGTCAGTATGAGGAGGGTCAGTCTGAGGGGACATGCCAGTATGAGGGGGGGTCAGGCTGAGGGGAGGTGGCCAGTATGAGGAGGAGAGGGCTGAGGGTAGGTGGCTAGTCTGAGGAGTAGCGGGCTGAGGGTAGGTGGCCAGGATGAGGAGGGTCAGGCTGAGGGGAGGTGGCCAGTATGAGGAGGGTTAGGCTGAGGGGAGGTGGCCAGTCTGAGGAGGAGAGGACTGAGGGGAGGAGGCCAGTATGAAGAGGAGAGGGCTGAGGGTTGGTGGCCTTTATGAGGGGGAGAGGGCTGAGGGGAGGTGCCAGTATGAGGAGGGTGAGGCTGAGGGGAAGTGGTCAGTATGAGGAGGGTCAGTCTGAGGGGACGTGCCAGTATGAGGAGGGTGAGGCTGAGGGGAAGTGGTCAGTATGAGGAGGAGAGGGCTGAGAGGAGGTGGCCAGTATGAGGAGGATAGGGCTGAGGGGAAGTGTCCAGTATGAGGAGGAGAGGGCTGAGGGGAGGTGGCCAGTATGAGGAGGAGAGAGGCTGAGGGGAGGTGGCCAGTATGAGGAGGAAAGGACTGAGGGGAGGTGGCCAGTATGAGGAGGAGAGGGCTGAGGGAAGGTGGCCAGTATGAGGAGGGTTAGGCAAATGGGAGGTGGCCAGTATGAGGAGGAGTGGGCTGAGGGTAGGTGGCCAGTGTGAGGAGGAAAGCACTGAGTGGAGGTGGCCAGTATGAGGAGGAGAGAGGCTGAGGGGAGATGGCCATTATGAGGAGCAAAGGACTGAGGGGAGGTGGCCAGTATGAGGAGGAGAGGGCTGAGGGAAGGTGGCTAGTATGAGGAGGGTCAGGCAAATGGGAGGTGGCCAGTATGAGGAGGAGTGGGCTGAGGGGAGGTGGCCAGTGTGAGGAGGAAATGACTGAGTGGAGGTGGCCTGTATGAGGAGGAGAGGGCTGAGGGAAGGTGGCCAGTACGAGGAGGAGAGGGCTGAGGGGAGTTGGCCTTTATGAGGAGGGTCAGGCTGAGGGGAGGTGGCCAGTATGAGGAGGAGAGGGTTGAGGGGAGGTGGCCAGTATGAGGAGGAGAGGACTGAGGGGAGGTGGCCAGTATGAGGAGGAGAGGGCTGAGGGGAGGTGGCCAGTATGAGGAGGAGAGGACTGAGGGAAGGTGGTCAGTATGAGGAGGGTCAGGCTGTGGGAAGGTGGCCAGTATGAGGAGGGTCAGTCTGAGGGTTGGTGCCAGTATGAGGAGGAGAGGACTGAGGGAAGGTGGTCAGTATGAGGAGGTTCAGTCTGAGGGGAGGTGCCAGTATGAGGAGGAGAGGACTGAAGGGAGGTGGCCTGTATTAGGAGGGTCAGGCTGAGGAGATGTGGTCAATATGAGGAGGAGAGAGGCTGAGGAGAGGTGGCCAGTATGAGGAGGACAGGGCTGAGGGGAGGTGGCCAGTATGAGGAGGAGTGGTCTGAGGGGAGGTGGCCAGTATGAGGAGGGTTAGGCTGAGGGGAGGTGGCCAGTCTGAGGAGGAGAGGGCTGAGGGGATGTGGCTAGTATGAGGAGTAGAGGGCAGAGGAGAGGTGGCCAGTATGAGGAGGGTCAGGCAAAGGGGATGTGGCCAGTATGAGGAGGAGAGGACTGAGGGGAGGAGGCCAGTATGAAGAGGAGAGGGCTGAGGGTAGGGGGCCTTCATGAGGAGGAGAGGGCTGAGGGGAGGTGGCCAGTATGAGGAGGGTCAGGCTGAGGGGAGGTGCCAGTATGAGGAGGGTGAGGCTGAGGGGAAATGGTCAGTATGAGGTGGGTCTGTCTGAGGGGACGTGCCAGTATGAGGAGGGTGAGGCTGAGGGGAAATGGTCAGTATGAGGTGGGTCAGTCTGAGGGGACGTGCCAGTATGAGGAGGAGAGGACTGAGGGGAAATGGTCAGTATGAGGAGGGCTAGTCTGAGGGGAGGTGCCAGTATGAGGGGGGTCAGGCTGAGGGGAGGTGGCCAGTATGAGGAGGAGAGGACTGAGGTGAGGTGGCCAGTATGAGGAGGAGAGGGCTGAGGGGTGGTGGCCAGTGTGAGGAGGAGAGGGCTGAGGGGAGGTGGCCAGTGTGAGGAGGAGAGGGCTGAGGGGAGGTGGCCAGTGTGAGGAGGAGAGGGCTGAGGGGAGGTGGCCAGTGTGAGGAGGAGAGGGCTGAGGGGAGGTGGCCAGTGTGAGGAGGAGAGGGCTGAGGGGAGGTGGCCAGTGTGAGGAGGAGAGGGCTGAGGGGATGTGGCCAGTATGAGGAGGAGAGGACTGAGGGGAGGTGGCCAGTAGGAGGAGGAGAGGACTGAGGGGATGTGGCCAGTATGAGGAGGGTAAGGCTGAGGGGAGGTGGTCAATATGAGTAGGACAGGGCTGAGTGGAGGTGCCAGTATGAGGGTCAGTCTGAGGGGAGGTGGTCAATATGAGGAGGACAGGGCTGAGGGGAGGTGCCAGTATGAGGATGGTGAGGCTGAGGGGAAGTGGTCAGTATGAGGAGGGCTAGTCTGAGGGGAGGTGCAAGTATGAGGGGGGTCAGGCTGAGGGGAGGTGGCCAGTATGAGGAGGAGAGGACTGAGGTGAGGTGGCCAGTATGAGGAGGAGAGGGCTGAGGGGATGTGGCCAGTGTGAGGAGGAGAGGGCTGAGGGGATGTGGCCAGTATGAGGTGGAGAGGGCTGAGGGGAGGTGGCCAGTATGAGGAGGGTCAGGATGAGGGAAGGTGGCCAGTATGAGGAGGGTCAGTCTGAGGGTTGGTGCCTGTATGAGGAGGAGAGGACTGAGGAAAGGTGGTCAGTATGAGGAGTTTCAGTCTGAGGGGAGGTGCCAGTATGAGGAGGAGAGGACTGAAGGGAGGTGGCCTGTATTAGGAGGGTCAGGCAGAGGGGAGGTGGACAGTGTGAGGAGGAATGGACTGAGGAGATGTGGTCTGTATGAGGAGGAGTGGGCTGAGGGGATGTGGCCAGTATGAGGAGAGTCAGGCTGAGGGGAGGTGGCCAGTATGAGGAGGGTTAGGCTGAGGGGAGGTGGCCAGTATGAGGAGGGTTAGGCTGAGGGGAGGTGGCCAGTCTGAGGAGGAGAGGGCTGAGGGAATGTGGCTAGTATGAGGAGTAGAGGGCAGAGGAGAGGCGGCCAGTATGAGGAGGGTCAGGCAAAGGGGATGTGGCCAGTATGAGGAGGAGAGGACTGAGGGGAGGAGGCCAGTATGAAGAGGAGAGGGCTGAGGGTAGGGGGCCTTCATGAGGAGGAGAGGGCTGAGGGGAGGTGGCCAGTATGAGGAGGGTCAGGCTGAGGGGAGGTGCCAGTATGAGGAGCGTGAGGCTGAGGGGAAATGGTCAGTATGAGGTGGGTCAGTCTGAGGGGACGTGCCAGTATGAGGAGGAGAGGACTGAGGGGAAGTGGTCAGTATGAGGAGGGCTAGTCTGAGGGGAGGTGCCAGTATGAGGGGGGTTAGGCTGAGGGGAGGTGGCCAGTATGAGGAGGAGAGGACTGAGGTGAGGTGGCCAGTATGAGGAGGAGAGGGCTGAGGGGAGGTGGCCAGTGTGAGGAGGAGAGGGCTGAGGGGAGGTGGCCAGTGTGAGGAGGAGAGGGCTGAGGGGAGGTGGCCAGTGTGAGGAGGAGAGGGCTGAGGGGAGGTGGCCAGTGTGAGGAGGAGAGGGCTGAGGGGAGGTGGCCAGTGTGAGGAGGAGAGGGCTGAGGGGATGTGGCCAGTATGAGGAGGAGAGGACTGAGGGGAGGTGGCCAGTAGGAGGAGGAGAGGACTGAGGGGATGTGGCCAGTATGAGGCAGGTAAGGCTGAGGGGAGGTGGTCAATATGAGTAGGACAGGGCTGAGTGGAGGTGCCTGTATGAGGGTCAGTCTGAGGGGAGGTGGTCAATATGAGGAGGACAGGGCTGAGGGGAGGTGCCAGTATGAGGATGGTGAGGCTGAGGGGAAGTGGTCAGTATGAGGAGGGCTAGTCTGAGGGGAGGTGCAAGTATGAGGGGGGTCAGGCTGAGTGGAGGTGGCCAGTATGAGGAGGAGAGGGCTGAGGGGATGTGGCCAGTGTGAGCAGGAGAGGGCTGAGGGGATGTGGCCAGTGTGAGGAGGAGAGGGCTGAGGGGATGTGGCCAGTATGAGGTGGAGAGGGCTGAGGGGAGGTGGCCAGTATGAGGAGGGTCAGGCTGAGGGAAGGTGGCCAGTATGAGGAGGGTCAGTCTGAGGGTTGGTGCCTGTATGAGGAGGAGAGGACTGAGGGAAGGTGGTCAGTATGAGGAGTTTCAGTCTGAGGGGAGGTGCCAGTATGAGGAGGAGAGGACTGAAGGGAGGTGGCCTGTATTAGCAGGGTCAGGCAGAGGGGAGGTGGACAGTGTGAGGAGGAATGGACTGAGGAGATGTGGTCTGTATGAGGAGGAGTGGGATGAGGGGATGTGGCCAGTATGAGGAGAGTCAGGCTGAGGGGAGGTGGCCAGTATGAGGAGGGTTAGGCTGAGGGGAGGTGGCCAGTCTGAGGAGGAGAGGGCTGAGGGGATGTGGCTAGTATGAGGAGTAGAGGGCAGAGGAGAGGCGGCCAGTATGAGGAGGGTCAGGCAAAGGGGATGTGGCCAGTATGAGGAGGAGAGGGCTGAGGGTAGGGGGCCTTCATGAGGAGGAGAGGGCTGAGGGGAGGTGGCCAGTATGAGGAGGGTCAGGCTGAGGGGAGGTGCCAGTATGAGGAGCGTGAGGCTGAGGGGAAGTGGTCAGTATGAGGAGGGCTAGTCTGAGGGGAGGTGGCCAGTATGAGGGGGGTTAGGCTGAGGGGAGGTGGCCAGTATGAGGAGGAGAGGACTGAGGTGAGGTGGCCAGTATGAGGAGGAGAGGGCTGAGGGGAGGTGGCCAGTGTGAGGAGGAGAGGGCTGAGGGGAGGTGGCCAGTGTGAGGAGGAGAGGGCTGAGGGGAGGTGGCCAGTGTGAGGAGGAGAGGGCTGAGGGGAGGTGGCCAGTGTGAGGAGGAGAGGGCTGAGGGGAGGTGGCCAGTGTGAGGAGGAGAGGGCTGAGGGGAGGTGGCCAGTGTGAGGAGGAGAGGGCTGAGGGGATGTGGCCAGTATGAGGAGGAGAGGACTGAGGGGAGGTGGCCAGTAGGAGGAGGAGAGGACTGAGGGGATGTGGCCAGTATGAGGCAGGTAAGGCTGAGGGGAGGTGGTCAATATGAGTAGGACAGGGCTGAGTGGAGGTGCCAGTATGAGGGTCAGTCTGAGGGGAGGTGGTCAATATGAGGAGGACAGGGCTGAGGGGAGGTGCCAGTATGAGGATGGTGAGGCTGAGGGGAAGTGGTCAGTATGAGGAGGGCTAGTCTGAGGGGAGGTGCAAGTATGAGGGGGGTCAGGCTGAGTGGAGGTGGCCAGTATGAGGAGGAGAGGGCTGAGGGGATGTGGCCAGTGTGAGCAGGAGAGGGCTGAGGGGATGTGGCCAGTATGAGGTGGAGAGGGCTGAGGGGAGGTGGCCAGTATGAGGAGGGTCAGGCTGAGGGAAGGTGGCCAGTATGAGGAGGGTCAGTCTGAGGGTTGGTGCCTGTATGAGGAGGAGAGGACTGAGGGAAGGTGGTCAGTATGAGGAGTTTCAGTCTGAGGGGAGGTGCCAGTATGAGGAGGAGAGGACTGAAGGGAGGTGGCCTGTATTAGCAGGGTCAGGCAGAGGGGAGGTGGACTGTGTGAGGAGGAATGGACTGAGGAGATGTGGTCTGTATGAGGAGGAGTGGGATGAGGGGATGTGGCCAGTATGAGGAGAGTCAGGCTGAGGGGAGGTGGCCAGTATGAGGAGGGTTAGGCTGAGGGGAGGTGGCCAGTATGAGGAGGGTTAGGCCTAGGGGAGGTGGCCAGTATGAGGAGGAGAGGGCTGAGGGGATGTGGCTAGTATGAGGAGTAGAGGACTGAGGGGAGGAGGCCAGTATGAAGAGGAGAGGGCTGAGGGTAGGTGGCCTTTATGAGGAGGAGAGGGCTGAGGGGAGGAGGCCAGGATGAGGAGGGTCAGGCTGAGCGGAGGTGCCAGTATGAGGAGGCTGAAGCTGAGGGGAAGTGGTCAGTATGAGGAGGGTTAGGCTGAGGGGAGGTGGCCAGTCTGAGGAGGAGAGGACTGAGGGGAGGAGGCCAGTATGAAGAGGAGAGGGCTGAGGGTAGGTGGCCTTTATGAGGAGGAGAGGGCTGAGGGGAGGTGCCAGTATGAGGAGGGTGAGGATGAGGGGAAGTGGTCAGTATGAGGAAGGTCAGTCTGAGGGGAGGTGGCCAGTATGAGGAGGAGAGGGCTGAGGGGAGGTGGCCAGTATGAGGAGGATAGGACTGAGGGGAGGTGGCCAGTATGAAGAGGAGAGGGCTGAGGGGAGGTGGCCAGTATGAGGAGGAGAGTGCTGAGGGGATGTGGCCAGTATGAGGAGGAGGGGGCTGAGGGGAGGTGGTCAGTATGAGGAGGGTCAGGCAATGGGGAGGTGGCCAGTATGAGGAGGAAAGTACTGAGGGGTGGTGGCCAGTATGAGGAGGAGAGGGCAGAGGAGAGGTGGCCAGTATGAGGAGGGTCAGGCTGAGGGGAGGTGCCAGTATGAGAGGGGTCAGGCTGAGGGGAGGTGGCCAGTATGAGGAGGAGAGGACTGAGGAAAGGTGGTCAGTATGAGGAGGGTCAGGCTGAGGGAAGGTGGCCAGTATGAGGAGGGTCAGTCTGAGGGTTGCTGCCAGTATGAGGAGGAGAGGACTGAGGGAAGGTGGTCAGTATGAGGAGGTTCAGTCTGAGGGGAGGTGCCAGTATGAGGAGGAGCGGACTGAAGGGAGGTGGCCTGTATTAGGAGGGTCAGGCTGAGGAGATGTGGTCAGTATGAGGAGGAGAGAGGCTGAGGAGAGGTGGCCAGTATGAGGAGGACAGGGCTGAGGGGAGGTGGCTAGTATGAGGAGGAGTGGGCTGAGGGGAGGTGGCCAGTATGAGGAGGGTTAGGCTGAGGGGAGGTGGCCAGTCTGAGGAGGAGAGGGCTGAGGGGATGTGGCTAGTATGAGGAGTAGAGGGCAGAGGAGAGGTGGCCAGTATGAGGAGGGTCAGGCAAAGGGGATGTGGCCAGTATGAGGAGGAGAGGACTGAGGGGAGGAGCCCTGTATGAAGAGGAGAGGGCTGAGGGTAGGTGGCCTTCATGAGGAGGAGAGGGCTGAGGGGAGGTGGCCAGTATGAGGAGGGACAGGCTGAGGGGAGGTGCCAGTATGAGGAGGGCTAGTCTGAGGGGAGGTGCCAGTATCAGGGGGGTCAGGCTGAGGGGAGGTGGCCAGTATGAGGAGGAGAGGACTGAGGTGAGGTGGCCAGTATGAGGAGGAGAGGGCTGAGGGGAGGTGGCCAGTGTGAGGAGGAGAGGGCTGAGGGGATGTGGCCAGTGTGAGGAGGAGAGGGCTGAGGGGAGGTGGCCAGTGTGAGGAGGAGAGGGCTGAGGGGAGGTGGCCAGTGTGAGGAGGAGAGGGCTGAGGGGAGGTGGCCAGTGTGAGGAGGAGAGGGCTGAGGGGATGTGGCCGGTATGAGGAGAGGACTGAGGGGAGGTGGCCAGTAGGGGGAGGAGAGGACTGAGGGGAGGTGGTAGTATGAGGTGGTTCAGGCAGAGAGGAGGTGGCCAGTATGAGGAGGAGAGGACTGAGGGGAGGTGGCCAGTATGAGGCAGGTAAGGCTGAGGGGAGGTGGTCAATATGAGTAGGACAGGGCTGAGTGGAGGTGCCAGTATGAGGGTCAGTCTGAGGGGAGGTGGTCAATATGAGGAGGACAGGGCTGAGGGGAGGTGCCAGTATGAGGATGGTGAGGCTGAGGGAAAGTGGTCAGTATGAGGAGGGCTAGTCTGAGGGAGGTGCCAGTATGAGGGGGGTCAGGCTGAGGGGAGGTGGCCAGTATGATGAGGAGAGGACTGAGCTGAGGTGGCCAGTATGAGGAGGAGAGGGCTGAGGGGAGGTGGCCAGTGTGAGGAGGAGAGGGCTGAGGGGAAGTGGTCAGTATGAGGAGGGCTAGTCTGAGGGGAGGTGCAAGTATGAGGGGGGTCAGGCTGAGGGGAGGTGGCCAGTATGAGGAGGAGAGGACTGAGGTGAGGTGGCCAGTATGAGGAGGAGAGGGCTGAGGGGATGTGGCCAGTGTGAGGAGGAGAGGGCTGAGGGGATGTGGCCAGTATGAGGTGGAGAGGGCTGAGGGGAGGTGGCCAGTATGAGGAGGGTCAGGCTGAGGGAAGGTGGCCAGTATGAGGAGGGTCAGTATGAGGGTTGGTGCCTGTATGAGGAGGAGAGGACTGAGGGAAGGTGGTCAGTATGAGGAGTTTCAGTCTGAGGGGAGGTGCCAGTATGAGGAGGAGAGGACTGAAGGGAGGTGGCCTGTATTAGGAGGGTCAGGCAGAGGGGAGGTGGACAGTGTGAGGAGGAATGGACTGAGGAGATGTGGTCTGTATGAGGAGGAGTGGGATGAGGGGATGTGGCCAGTATGAGGAGAGTCAGGCTGAGGGGAGGTGGCCAGTATGAGGAGGGTTAGGCTGAGGGGAGGTGGCCAGTATGAGGAGGGTTAGGCTGAGGGGAGGTGGCCAGTCTGAGGAGGAGAGGGCTGAGGGGATGTGGCTAGTATGAGGAGTAGAGGGCAGAGGAGAGGTGGCCAGTATGAGGAGGTTCAGGCAAAGGGGATGTGGCCAGTATGAGGAGGAGAGGACTGAGGGGAGGAGGCCAGTATGAAGAGGAGAGGGCTGAGGGTAGGTGGCCTTTATGAGGAGGAGAGGGCTGAGGGGAGGTGGCCAGGATGAGGAGGGTCAGGCTGAGGGGAGGTGCCAGTATGAGGAGGCTGAAGCTGAGGGGAAGTGGTCAGTATGAGGAGGGTCAGTCTGAGGGGACATGCCAGTATGAGGGGGGGTCAGGCTGAGGGGAGGTGGCCAGTATGAGGAGGAGAGAGGCTGAGGGGTGGTGGCCAGTATGAGGAGGAAAGGGCTGAGGGGAGGTGGCCAGTGTGAGGAGGAAATGACTGAGTGGAGGTGGCCTGTATGAGGAGGAGAGGGCTGAGGGAAGGTGGCCAGTACGAGGAGGAGAGGGCTGAGGGGAGTTGGCCTTTATGAGGAGGGTCAGTCTGAGGGGAGGTGGCCAGTATGAGGAGGAGAGGGTTGAGGGGAGGTGGCCAGTATGAGGAGGAGTGGGCTGAGGGGAGGTGGCCAGTGTGAGGAGGAAATGACTGAGTGGAGGTGGCCTGTATGAGGAGGAGAGGGCTGAGGGAAGGTGGCCAGTACGAGGAGGAGAGGGCTGAGGGGAGTTGGCCTTTATGAGGAGGGTCAGTCTGAGGGGAGGTGGCCAGTATGAGGAGGAGAGGGTTGAGGGGAGGTGGCCAGTATGAGGAGGAGAGAACTGAGGGGAGGTGGCCGGTATGAGGAGGAGAGGGCTGAGGGGAGGTGGCCAGTATGAGGAGGAGAGGACTGAGGGAAGGTGGTCAGTATGAGGAGGGTCAGGCTGAGGAGATGTGGTCAGTATGAGGAGGAGAGAGGCTGAGGAGAGGTGGCCAGTATGAGGAGGACAGGGCTGAGGGGAGGTGGCCAGTATGAGGAGGAGAGGACTGAGGGAAGGTGGTCAGTATGAGGAGGTTCAGTCTGAGGGGAGGTGCCAGTATGAGGAGGAGCGGACTGAAGGGAGGTGGCCTGTATTAGGAGGGTCAGGCTGAGGAGATGTGGTCAGTATGAGGAGGAGAGAGGCTGAGGAGAGGTGGCCAGTATGAGGAGGACAGGGCTGAGGGGAGGTGGCCAGTATGAGGAGGAGTGGGCTGAGGGGAGGTGGCCAGTATGAGGAGGGTCAGGCAAAGGGGATGTGGCCAGTATGAGGAGGAGAGGACTGAGGGGAGGAGGCCAGTATGAAGAGGAGAGGGCTGAGGGTAGGTGGCCTTCATGAGGAGGAGAGGGCTGAGGGGAGGTGGCCAGTATGAGGAGGGACAGGCTGAGGGGAGGTGCCAGTATGAGGAGGGTGAGGCAGAGGGGAAATGGTCAGTATGAGGTGGGTCAGTCTGAGGGGACGTGCCAGTATGAGGAGGAGAGGACTGAGGGGAAGTGGTCAGTATGAGGAGGGCTAGTCTGAGGGGAGGTGCCAGTATCAGGGGGGTCAGGCTGAGGGGAGGTGGCCAGTATGAGGAGGAGAGGACTGAGGTGAGGTGGCCAGTATGAGGAGGAGAGGGCTGAGGGGAGGTGGCCAGTGTGAGGAGGAGAGGGCTGAGGGGATGTGGCCAGTGTGAGGAGGAGAGGGCTGAGGGGAGGTGGCCAGTGTGAGGAGGAGAGGGCTGAGGGGAGGTGGCCAGTGTGAGGAGGAGAGGGCTGAGGGTAGGTGGCCAGTGTGAGGAGGAGAGGGCTGAGGGGATGTGGCCGGTATGAGGAGAGGACTGAGGGGAGGTGGCCAGTAGTGGGAGGAGAGGACTGAGGGGAGGTGGTAGTATGAGGTGGTTCAGGCAGAGAGGAGATGGCCAGTATGAGGAGGAGAGGACTGAGGGGAGGTGGCCAGTATGAGGCAGGTAAGGCTGAGGGGAGGTGGTCAATATGAGTAGGACAGGGCTGAGTGGAGGTGCCAGTATGAGGGTCAGTCTGAGGGGAGGTGGTCAATATGAGGAGGACAGGGCTGAGGGGAGGTGCCAGTATGAGGATGGTGAGGCTGAGGGAAAGTGGTCAGTATGAGGAGGGCTAGTCTGAGGGAGGTGCCAGTATGAGGGGGGTCAGGCTGAGGGGAGGTGGCCAGTATGATGAGGAGAGGACTGAGGTGAGGTGGCCAGTATGAGGAGGAGAGGGCTGAGGGGAGGTGGCCAGTGTGAGGAGGAGAGGGCTGAGGGGAAGTGGTCAGTATGAGGAGGGCTAGTCTGAGGGGAGGTGCAAGTATGAGGGGGGTCAGGCTGAGGGGAGGTGGCCAGTATGAGGAGGAGAGGACTGAGGTGAGGTGGCCAGTATGAGGAGGAGAGGGCTGAGGGGATGTGGCCAGTGTGAGGAGGAGAGGGCTGAGGGGATGTGGCCAGTATGAGGTGGAGAGGGCTGAGGGGAGGTGGCCAGTATGAGGAGGGTCAGGCTGAGGGAAGGTGGCCAGTATGAGGAGGGTCAGTCTGAGGGTTGGTGCCTGTATGAGGAGGAGAGGACTGAGGGAAGGTGGTCAGTATGAGGAGTTTCAGTCTGAGGGGAGGTGCCAGTATGAGGAGGAGAGGACTGAAGGGAGGTGGCCTGTATTAGGAGGGTCAGGCAGAGGGGAGGTGGACAGTGTGAGGAGGAATGGACTGAGGAGATGTGGTCTGTATGAGGAGGAGTGGGATGAGGGGATGTGGCCAGTATGAGGAGAGTCAGGCTGAGGGGAGGTGGCCAGTATGAGGAGGGTTAGGCTGAGGGGAGGTGGCCAGTATGAGGAGGGTTAGGCTGAGGGGAGGTGGCCAGTCTGAGGAGGAGAGGGCTGAGGGGATGTGGCTAGTATGAGGAGTAGAGGGCAGAGGAGAGGTGGCCAGTATGAGGAGGTTCAGGCAAAGGGGATGTGGCCAGTATGAGGAGGAGAGGACTGAGGGGAGGAGGCCAGTATGAAGAGGAGAGGGCTGAGGGTAGGTGGCCTTTATGAGGAGGAGAGGGCTGAGGGGAGGTGGCCAGGATGAGGAGGGTCAGGCTGAGGGGAGGTGCCAGTATGAGGAGGCTGAAGCTGAGGGGAAGTGGTCAGTATGAGGAGGGTCAGTCTGAGGGGACATGCCAGTATGAGGGGGGGTCAGGCTGAGGGGAGGTGGCCAGTATGAGGAGGAGAGAGGCTGAGGGGTGGTGGCCAGTATGAGGAGGAAAGGGCTGAGGGGAGGTGGCCAGTATGAGGAGTAGCGGGCTGAGGGGAGGTGGCCAGTATGAGGAGGGTCAGGCTGAGGGGAGGTGGCCAGTATGAGGAGGGTCAGGCAAAGGGGATGTGGCCAGTATGAGGAGGAGAGGGCTGAGGGGATGTGGCCAGTATGAGGAGGAGAGGGCTGAGGGGATGTGGCCAGTATGAGGAGGAGAGGGCTGAGGGGAGGTGTTCAGTATGAGGAGGGTCAGGCTGAGGGAAGGTGGACAGTATGAGGAGTTTCAGTCTGAGGGGAGGTGCCAGTATGAGGTGGAGAGGACTGAAGGGAGGTGGCCTGTATTAGGAGGGTCAGGCAGAGGGTAGGTGGCCAGTGTGAGGAGGAATGGACTGAGGAGAGGTGGCTAGAATGAGGAGGAAAGTACTGAGGGGTGGGGGACAGTATGAGGAGGAAAGTACTGAGGGGAGGTGGTCAGTATGAGGAGGGTCAGGCAAAGGGGAGGTGGCCAGTATGAGGAGGAAAGTACTGAGGGGTGGTGGCCAGTATGAGGAGGAGAGGGCAGAGGAGAGGTGGCCAGTATGAGGAGGGTCAGGCTGAGGGGAGGTGCCAGTATGAGAGGGGTCAGGCTGAGGGGAGGTGGCCAGTATGAGGAGGAGAGGACCGAGGGGAGGTGGCCAGTATGAGGAGGAGAGGGCTGAGGGGAGGTGGCCAGTATGAGGAGGAGAGAGGCTGAGGGGAGGTGGCCAGTATGAGGAGGGTCAGGCAAAGTGGTGGTGGCCAGTATGAGGAGGAAAGGACTGAGGGGAGGTGGCCAGTAGGAGGAGGGTCAGGCAGAGAGGAGGTGGCCAGTATGAGGAGGGTGAGGCTGAGGGGAAATGGTTAGTATGAGGAGGGTCAGTCTGAGGGGACGTGCCAGTATGAGGAGGAGAGGACTGAGGGGATGTGGCCAGTATGAGGAGGAAAGGACTGAGGGGAGCTGGCCAGTGTGAGGAGGAGAGGGCTGAGGGGAGGTGGCCAGTGTGAGGAGGAGAGGGATGAGGGGAGGTGGCCAGTGTGAGGAGGAGAGGGCTGAGGGGATGTGGCCAGTATGAGGAGGAGAGGAATGAGGGGAGGTGGTAGTATGAGGAGGTTCAGGCAGAGAGGAGGTGGCCAGTATGAGGAGGAGAGGACTGAGGGGAGGTGGCCAGTATGAGGCAGGTAAGGCTGAGGGGAGGTGCCAGTATGAGGATGGTGAGGCTGAGGGGAAGTGGTCAGTATGAGGAGGGCTAGTCTGAGGGGAGGTGCCAGTATGAGGGGGGTCAGACTGAGGGGATGTGGCCAGTATGAGGAGGAGAGGGCTGAGGGGAGGTGGCCAGTGTGAGGAGGAGAGGGCTGAGGGGAGGTGGCCAGTATGAGGAGGAGAGGACTGAGGGGATGTGGCCAGTATGAGGTGGAGAGGGCTGAGGGGAGGTGGCCAGTATGAGGAGGAGAGAGGCTCAGGGGAGGTGGCCAGTATGAGGAGGAGAGGACTGAGGGGAGGTGGCCAGTATGAGGAGAAGATGGCTGAAGAGAGGTGGCCAGTATGAGGAGGAAAGGACTGAGGGGAGGTGGCCAGTATGAGGAGGGTCAGGCAGAGAGGAGGTGGCCAGTATGAGGAGGAGAGGGCTGAGGGGAGGTGGCCAGTATGAGGATGAGAGGGCTGAGGGGAGGTGGCCAGTAGGAGGAGGAGAGGACTGAGGGGAGGAGGCCAGTATGAGGAGGAGAGGGCTGAGGGGAGGTGACCAGTAGGAGGAGGAGAGGACTGAGGGGAGGTGCCCAGTATGAGGAGGAGAGGGCTGAGGGGAGGTGGCCAGTATGAGGAGGAAAGGACTGAGGGGAGGTGGCCAGTAGGAGGAGGAGAGGACTGAGGGGAGGTGGCCAGTATGAGCAGGGTCAGGCAGATAGGAGGTGGCCAGTATGAGGAGGAGAGGACTGAAGGGAGGTGGCCAGTATGAGGAGGAAAGGACTGAGGGAAGGTGGCCAGTATGAGGAGGGTCAGGCAAATGGGAGGTGGCCAGTATGAGGAGGAGTGGGCTGAGGGGAGGTGGCCAGTGTGAGGAGGAAATGACTGAGTGGAGGTGGCCTGTATGAGGAGGAGAGGGCTGAGGGAAGGTGGCCAGTACGAGGAGGGAGGGCTGAGGGGAGTTGGCCTTTATGAGGAGGGTCAGGCTGAGGGGAGGTGGCCAGTATGAGGAGGAGAGGGTTGAGGGGAGGTGGCCAGTATGAGGAGGAGAGGACTGAGGGGAGGTGGCCAGTATGAGGAGGAGAGGGCTGAGGGGAGGTGGCCAGTATGAGGAGGAGAGGACTGAGGGAAGGTGGTCAGTATGAGGAGGGTCAGGCTGAGGGAAGGTGGCCAGTATGAGGAGGGTCAGTCTGAGGGTTGGTGCCAGTATGAGGAGGAGAGGACTGAGGGAAGGTGGTCAGTATGAGGAGGAGCGGACTGAAGGGAGGTGGCCTGTATTAGGAGGGTCAGGCTGAGGAGATGTGGTCAGTATGAGGAGGAGAGAGGCTGAGGAGAGGTGGCCAGTATGAGGAGGACAGGGCTGAGGGGAGGTGGCCAGTATGAGGAGGAGTGGGCTGAGGGGAGGTGGCCAGTATGAGGAGTGTTAGGCTGAGGGGAGGTGGCCAGTCTGAGGAGGAGAGGGCTGAGGGGATGTGGCTAGTATGAGGAGTAGAGGGCAGAGGAGAGGTGGCCAGTATGAGGAGGGTCAGGCAAAGGGGATGTGGCCAGTATGAGGAGGAGAGGACTGAGGGGAGCAGGCCAGTATGAAGAGGAGAGGGCTGAGGGTAGGTGGCCTTCATGAGGAGGAGAGGGCTGAGGGTAGGTGACCTTCATGAGGAGGAGAGGGCTGAGGGGCGGTGGCCAGTATGAGGAGGGTCAGGCTGAGGGGAGGTGCCAGTATGAGGAGGGTGAGGCTGAGGGGAAATGGTCAGTATGAGGTGGGTCAGTCTGAGGGGACGTGCCAGTATGAGGAGGAGAGGACTGAGGGGAAGTGGTCAGTATGAGGAGGGCTAGTCTGAGGGGAGGTGCCAGTATCAGGGGGGTCAGGCTGAGGGGAGGTGGCCAGTATGAGGAGGAGAGGACTGAGGTGAGGTGGCCAGTATGAGGAGGAGAGGGCTGAGGTGAGGTGGCCAGTGTGAGGAGGATAGGGCTGAGGGGAGGTGGCCAGTGTGAGGAGGAGAGGGCTGAGGGGAGGTGGCCAGTGTGAGGAGGAGAGGGCTGAGGGGAGGTGGCCAGTATGAGGAGAGGACTGAGGGGAGGTGGCCAGTAGGGGGAGGAGAGGACTGAGGGGAGGTGGTAGTATGAGGTGGTTCAGGCAGAGAGGAGGTGGCCAGTATGAGGAGGAGAGGACTGAGGGGAGGTGGCCAGTATGAGGCAGGTAAGGCTGAGGGGAGGTGGTCAATATGAGTAGGACAGGGCTGAGTGGAGGTGCCAGTATGAGGGTCAGTCTGAGGGGAGGTGGTCAATATGAGGAGGACAGGGCTGAGGGAGGTGCCAGTATGAGGATGGTGAGGCTGAGGGGAAGTGGTCAGTATGAGGAGGGCTAGTCTGAGGGAGGTGCCAGTATGAGGGGGGTTAGGCTGAGGGGAGGTGGCCAGTATGATGAGGAGAGGACTGAGGTGAGGTGGCCAGTATGAGGAGGAGAGGGCTGAGGGGAGGTGGCCAGTGTGAGGAGGAGAGGGCTGAGGGGAAGTGGTCAGTATGAGGAGGGCTAGTCTGAGGGGAGGTGCAAGTATGAGGGGGGTCAGGCTGAGGGGAGGTGGCCAGTATGAGGAGGAGAGGGCTGAGGGGATGTAGCCAGTGTGAGGAGGAGAGGGCTGAGGGGATGTGGCCAGTATGAGGTGGAGAGGGCTGAGGGGAGGTGGCCAGTATGAGGAGGGTCAGGCTGAGGGAAGGTGGCCAGTATGAGGAGGGTCAGTCTGAGGGTTGGTGCCTGTATGAGGAGGAGAGGACTGAGGGAAGGTGGTCAGTATGAGGAGTTTCAGTCTGAGGGGAGGTGACAGTATGAGGAGGAGAGGACTGAAGGGAGGTGGCCTGTATTAGGAGGGTCAGGCAGAGGGGAGGTGGACAGTGTGAGGAGGAATGGACTGAGGAGATGTGGTCTGTATGAGGAGGAGTGGGATGAGGGGATGTGGCCAGTATGAGGAGAGTCAGGCTGAGGGGAGGTGGCCAGTATGAGGAGGGTTAGGCTGAGGGGAGGTGGCCAGTATGAGGAGGGTTAGGCTGAGGGGAGGTGGCCAGTCTGAGGAGGAGAGGGCTGAGGGGATGTGGCTAGTATGAGGAGTAGAGGGCAGAGGAGAGGTGGCCAGTATGAGGAGGGTCAGGCAAAGGGGATGTGGCCAGTATGAGGAGGAGAGGACTGAGGGGAGGAGGCCAGTATGAAGAGGAGAGGGCTGAGGGTAGGTGGCCTTTATGAGGAGGAGAGGGCTGAGGGGAGGTGGCCAGGATGAGGAGGGTCAGGCTGAGGGGAGGTGCCAGTATGAGGAGGCTGAAGCTGAGGGGAAGTGGTCAGTATGAGGAGGGTCAGTCTGAGGGGACATGCCAGTACGAGGGGGGGTCAGGCTGAGGGGAGGTGGCCAGTATGAGGAGGAGAGAGGCTGAGGGGTGGTGGCCAGTATGAGGAGGGTTAGGCTGAGGGGAGGTGGCCAGTCTGAGGAGGAGAGGGCTGAGGGGATGTGGCTAGTATGAGGAGTAGAGGGCAGAGGAGAGGTAGCCAGTATGAGGAGGGTCAGGCAAAGGGGATGTGGCCAGTATGAGGAGGAGAGGACTGAGGGGAGGAGGCCAGTATGAAGAGGAGAGAGCTGAGGGTAGGTGGCCTTTATGAGGAGGAGAGGGCTGAGGGGAGGTGGCCAGGATGAGGAGGGTCAGGCTGAGGGGAGGTGCCAGTATGAGGAGGCTGAAGCTGAGGGGAAGTGGTCAGTATGAGGAGGGTCAGTCTGAGGGGACATGCCAGTATGAGGGGGGGTCAGGCTGAGGGTAGGTGGCCAGTATGAGGAGGAGAGAGGCTGAGGGGTGGTGGCCAGTATGAGGAGGAAAGGGCTGAGGGGAGGTGGCCAGTATGAGGAGTAGCGGGCTGAGGGGAGGTGGCCAGTATGAGGAGGGTCAGGCTGAGGGGAGGTGGCCAGTTTGAGGAGGGTTAGGCTGAGGGGAGGTGGCCAGTCTGAGGAGGAGAGGACTGAGGGGAGGAGGCCAGTATGAAGAGGAGAGGGCTGAGGGTAGGTTGCCAGTATGAGGTGGAGAGGGCTGAGGGGAGGTGGCCAGTATGAGGAGGGTCAGGCTGAGGGAAGGTGGCCAGTATGAGGAGGGTCAGTCTGAGGGTTGGTGCCAGTATGAGGAGGAGAGGACTGAGGGGAGGAGGCCAGTATGAAGAGGAGAGGGCTGAGGGTAGGTGGCCTTCATGAGGAGGAGAGGGCTGAGGGGAGGTGGCCAATATGAGGAGGGTCAGGCTGAGGGGAGGTGCCAGTATGAGGAGGGTGAGGCTGAGGGGAAATGGTCAGTATGAGGTGGGTCAGTCTGAGGGGACGTGCCAGTATCAGGGGGGTCAGGCTGAGGGGAGGTGGCCAGTATGAGGAGGAGAGGGATGAGGGGAGGTGGCCAGTATGAGGAGGAGAGGGATGAGGGGAGGTGGCCAGTGTGAGGAGGAGAGGGCTGAGGGGAGGTGGCCAGTGTGAGGAGGAGGGGGCTGAGGGGAGGTGGCCAGTGTGAGGAGGAGAGGGCTGAGGGGAGGTGGCCAGTGTGAGGAGGAGAGGGCTGAGGGGCGGTGGCCAGTGTGAGGAGGAGAGGGCTGAGGGGATGTGGCCAGTATGAGGAGAGGACTGAGGGGAGGTGGCCAGTAGGGGGAGGAGAGGACTGAGGGGAGGTGGTTGTATGAGGTGGTTCAGGCAGAGAGGAGGTGGCCAGTATGAGGAGGAGAGGACTGAGGGGAGGTGGCCAGTATGAGGCAGGTAAGGCTGAGGGGAGGTGGTCAATATGAGGAGGACAGGGCTGAGGGGAGGTGCCAGTATGAGGATGGTGAGGCTGAGGGGAAGTGGTCAGTATGAGGAGGGCTAGTCTGAGGGAGCTGCCAGTATGATGGGGGTCAGGCTGAGGGGAGGTGGCCAGTATGAGGAGGAGAGGACTGAGGTGAGGTGGCCAGTATGAGGAAGAGAGCGCTGAGGGGAGGTGGCCAGTGTGAGGAGGAGAGGGCTGAGGGGAAGTGGTCAGTATGAGGAGGGCTAGTCTGAGGGGAGGTGCAAGTATGAGGGGGGTCAGGCTGAGGGGAGGTGGCCAGTATGAGGAGGAGAGGACTGAGGTGAGGTGGCCAGTATGAGGAGGAGAGGGCTGAGGGGATGTGGCCAGTGTGAGGAGGAGAGGGCTGAGGGGATGTGGCCAGTATGAGGTGGAGAGGGCTGAGGGGAGGTGGCCAGTATGAGGAGGGTCAGGCTGAGGGAAGGTGGCCAGTATGAGGAGGGTCAGTCTGAGGGTTGGTGCCTGTATGAGGAGGAGAGGACTGAGGGAAGGTGGTCAGTATGAGGAGTTTCAGTCTGAGGGGAGGTGCCAGTATGAGGAGGAGAGGACTGAAGGGAGGTGGCCTGTATTAGGAGGGTCAGGCAGAGGGGAGGTGGACAGTGTGAGGAGGAATGGACTGAGGAGATGTGGTCTGTATGAGGAGGAGTGGGATGAGGGGATGTGGCCAGTATGAGGAGAGTCAGGCTGAGGGGAGGTGGCCAGTATGAGGAGGGTTAGGCTGAGGGGAGGTGGCCAGTATGAGGAGGGTTAGGCTGAGGGGAGGTGGCCAGTCTGAGGAGGAGAGGGCTGAGGGGATGTGGCTAGTATGAGGAGTAGAGGGCAGAGGAGAGGTGGCCAGTATGAGGAGGGTCAGGCAAAGGGGATGTGGCCAGTATGAGGAGGAGAGGACTGAGGGGAGGAGGCCAGTATGAAGAGGAGAGGGCTGAGGGTAGGTGGCCTTTATGAGGAGGAGAGGGCTGAGGGGAGGTGGCCAGGATGAGGAGGGTCAGGCTGAGGGGAGGTGCCAGTATGAGGAGGCTGAAGCTGAGGGGAAGTGGTCAGTATGAGGAGGGTCAGTCTGAGGGGACATGCCAGTACGAGGGGGGGTCAGGCTGAGGGGAGGTGGTCAGTATGAGGAGGAGAGAGGCTGAGGGGTGGTGGCCAGTATGAGGAGGAAAGGGCTGAGGGGAGGTGGCCAGTATGAGGAGTAGCGGGCTGAGGGGAGGTGGCCAGTATGAGGAGGGTCATGCTGAGGGGAGGTGGCCAGTATGAGGAGGGTTAGGCTGAGGGGAGGTGGCCAGTCTGAGGAGGAGAGGACTGAGGGGAGGAGGCCAGTATGAAGAGGAGAGGGCTGAGGGTAATGGCCAGTATGAGGTGGAGAGGGCTGAGGGGATGTGGCCAGTATGAGGAGGGTCAGGCTGAGGGAAGGTGGCCAGTATGAGGAGGGTCAGTCTGAGGGTTGGTGCCAGTATGAGGAGGAGAGGACTGAGGGAAGGTGGTCAGTATGAGGAGGTTCAGTCTGAGGGGAGGTGCCAGTATGAGGAGGAGAGAGGCTGAGGAGAGGTGGCCAGTATGAGGAGGACAGGGCTGAGGGGAGGTGGCCAGTATGAGGACGAGTGGGCTGAGGGGAAGTGGCCAGTATGAGGAGGGTTAGGCTGAGGGGAGGTGGCCAGTCTGAGGAGGAGAGGGCTGAGGGGATGTGGCTAGTATGAGGAGTAGAGGGCAGAGGAGAGGTGGCCAGTATGAGGAGGGTCAGGCAAAGGGGATGTGGCCAGTATGAGGAGGAGAGGACTGAGGGGAGGAGGCCAGTATGAAGAGGAGAGGGCTGAGGGAAGGTGGCCTTCATGAGGAGGAGAGGGCTGAGGGGAGGTGGCCAATATGAGCAGGGTCAGGCTGAGGGGAGGTGCCAGTATGAGGAGGGTGAGGCTGAGGGGAAATGGTCAGTATGAGGTGGGTCAGTCTGAGGGGACGTGCCAGTATGAGGAGGAGAGGACTGAGGGGAAGTGGTCAGTATGAGGAGGGCTAGTCTGAGGGGAGGTGCCAGCATCAGGGGGGTCAGGCTGAGGGGAGGTGGCCAGTATGAGGAGGAGAGGACTGAGGTGAGGTGGCCAGTATGAGGAGGAGAGGGCTGAGGGGAGGTGGCCAGTGTGAGGAGGAGAGGGCTGAGGGGAGGTTGCCAGTGTGAGGAGGAGAGGGCTGAGGGGAGGTGGCCAGTGTGAGGAGGAGAGGGCTGAGTGTAGGTGGCCAGTGTGAGGAGGAGAGGGCTGAGGGGAGGTGGCCAGTGTGAGGAGGAGAGGGCTGAGGGGATGTGGCCAGTATGAGGAGAGGACTGAGGGGAGGTGGCCAGTAGGAGGAGGAGAGGACTGAGGGGAGGTGGTAGTATGAGGTGGTTCAGGCAGAGAGGAGGTGGCCAGTATGAGGAGGAGAGGACTGAGGGGAGGTGGCCAGTATGAGGCAGGTAAGGCTGAGGGGAGGTGGTCAATATGAGTAGGACAGGGCTGAGTGGAGGTGCCAGTATGAGGGTCAGTCTGAGGGGAGGTGGTCAATATGAGAAGGACAGGGCTGAGGGGAGGTACCAGTATGAGGATGGTGAGGCTGAGGGGAAGTGGTCAGTATGAGGAGGGCTAGTCTGAGGGAGGTGCCAGTATGAGGGGGGTCAGGCTGAGGGGAGGTGGCCAGTATGAGGAGGAGAGGACTGAAGTGAGGTGGCCAGTATGAGGAGGAGAGGGCTGAGGGGAGATGGCCAGTGTGAGGAGGAGAGGGCTGAGGGGATGTGGCCAGTATGAGGTGGAGAGGGCTGAGGGGAGGTGGCCAGTATGAGGAGGGTCAGGCTGAGGGAAGGTGGCCAGTATGAGGAGGGTCAGTCTGAGGGTTGGTGCCTGTATGAGGAGGAGAGGACTGAGGGAAGTTGGTCAGTATGAGGAGTTTCAGTCTGAAAGGAGGTGCCAGTATGAGGAGGAGAGGACTGAAGGGAGGTGGCCTGTATTAGGAGGGTCAGGCAGAGGGGAGGTGGACAGTGTGAGGAGGAATGGACTGAGGAGATGTGGTCAGTATGAGGAGGAGTGGGCTGAGGGGATGTGGCCAGTATGAGGAGAGTCAGGCTGAGGGGAGGTGGCCAGTATGAGGAGGGTTAGGCTGAGGGGAGGTGGCCAGTATGAGGAGGGTTAGGCTGAGGGGAGGTGGCCAGTCTGAGGAGGAGAGGGCTGAGGGGATGTGGCTAGTATGAGGAGTAGAGGGCAGAGGAGAGGTGGCCAGTATGAGGAGGGTCAGGCAAAGGGGATGTGGCCAGTATGAGGAGGAGAGGACTGAGGGGAGGAGGCCAGTATGAAGAGGAGAGGGCTGAGGGTAGGTGGCCTTTATGAGGAGGGTCAGGCTGAGGGGAGGTGCCAGTATGAGGAGGCTGAAGCTGAGGGGAAGTGGTCAGTATGAGGAGGGTCAGTCTGAGGGGACATGCCAGTATGAGGGGGGGTCAGGCAGAGGGGAGGTGGCCAGTATGAGGAGGAGAGGACTGAGGTGAGGTGGCCAGTATGAGGAGGAGAGGGCTGAGGGGAGGTGGCCAGTGTGAGGAGGAGAGGGCTGAGGGGAAGTGGTCAGTATGAGGAGGGCTAGTCTGAGGGGAGGTGCAAGTATGAGGGGGGTCAGGCTGAGGGGAGGTGGCCAGTATGAGGAGGAGAGGACTGAGGTGAGGTGGCCAGTATGAGGAGGAGAGGGCTGAGGGGATGTGGCCAGTGTGAGGAGGAGAGGGCTGAGGGGATGTGGCCAGTATGAGGTGGAGAGGGCTGAGGGGAGGTGGCCAGTATGAGGAGGGTCAGGCTGAGGGAAGGTGGCCAGTATGAGGAGGGTCAGTCTGAGGGTTGGTGCCTGTATGAGGAGGAGAGGACTGAGGGAAGGTGGTCAGTATGAGGAGTTTCAGTCTGAGGGGAGGTGCCAGTATGAGGAGGAGAGGACTGAAGGGAGGTGGCCTGTATTAGGAGGGTCAGGCAGAGGGGAGGTGGACAGTGTGAGGAGGAATGGACTGAGGAGATGTGGTCTGTATGAGGAGGAGTGGGATGAGGGGATGTGGCCAGTATGAGGAGAGTCAGGCTGAGGGGAGGTGGCCAGTATGAGGAGGGTTAGGCTGAGGGGAGGTGGCCAGTATGAGGAGGGTTAGGCTGAGGGGAGGTGGCCAGTCTGAGGAGGAGAGGGCTGAGGGGATGTGGCTAGTATGAGGAGTAGAGGGCAGAGGAGAGGTGGCCAGTATGAGGAGGGTCAGGCAAAGGGGATGTGGCCAGTATGAGGAGGAGAGGACTGAGGGGAGGAGGCCAGTATGAAGAGGAGAGGGCTGAGGGTAGGTGGCCTTTATGAGGAGGAGAGGGCTGAGGGGAGGTGGCCAGGATGAGGAGGGTCAGGCTGAGGGGAGGTGCCAGTATGAGGAGGCTGAAGCTGAGGGGAAGTGGTCAGTATGAGGAGGGTCAGTCTGAGGGGACATGCCAGTACGAGGGGGGGTCAGGCTGAGGGGAGGTGGCCAGTATGAGGAGGAGAGAGGCTGAGGGGTGGTGGCCAGTATGAGGAGGAAAGGGCTGAGGGGAGGTGGCCAGTATGAGGAGTAGCGGGCTGAGGGGAGGTGGCCAGTATGAGGAGGGTCAGGCTGAGGGGAGGTGGCCAGTATGAGGAGGGTTAGGCTGAGGGGAGGTGGCCAGTCTGAGGAGGAGAGGACTGAGGGGAGGAGGCCAGTATGAAGAGGAGAGGGCTGAGGGTAGGTGGCCAGTATGAGGTGGAGAGGGCTGAGGGGAGGTGGCCAGTATGAGGAGGGTCAGGCTGAGGGAAGGTGGCCAGTATGAGGAGGGTCAGTCTGAGGGTTGGTGCCAGTATGAGGAGGAGAGGACTGAGGGAAGGTGGTCAGTATGAGGAGGTTCAGTCTGAGGGGAGGTGCCAGTATGAGGAGGAGAGGACTGAAGGGAGGTGGCCTGTATTAGGAGGGTCAGGCTGAGGAGATGTGGTCAGTATGAGGAGGAGAGAGGCTGAGGAGAGGTGGCCAGTATGAGGAGGACAGGGCTGAGGGGAGGTGGCCAGTATGAGGAGGAGTGGGCTGAGGGGAGGTGGCCAGTATGAGGAGGGTTAGGCTGAGGGGAGGTGGCCAGTCTGAGGAGGAGAGGGCTGAGGGGATGTGGCTAGTATGAGGAGTAGAGGGCAGAGGAGAGGTGGCCAGTATGAGGAGGGTCAGGCAAAGGGGATGTGGCCAGTATGAGGAGGAGAGGACTGAGGGGAGGAGGCCAGTATGAAGAGGAGAGGGCTGAGGGTAGGTGGCCTTCATGAGGAGGAGAGGGCTGAGGGGAGGTGGCCAATATGAGGAGGGTCAGGCTGAGGGGAGGTGCCAGTATGAGGAGGGTGAGGCTGAGGGGAAATGGTCAGTATGAGGTGGGTCAGTCTGAGGGGACGTGCCAGTATGAGGAGGAGAGGACTGAGGGGAAGTGGTCAGTATGAGGAGGGCTAGTCTGAGGGGAGGTGCCAGTATCAGGGGGGTCAGGCTGAGGGGAGGTGGCCAGTATGAGGAGGAGAGGACTGAGGTGAGGTGGCCAGTATGAGGAGGAGAGGGCTGAGGGGAGGTGGCCAGTGTGAGGAGGAGAGGGCTGAGGGGAGGTGGCCAGTGTGAGGAGGAGAGGGCTGAGGGGAGGTGGCCAGTGTGAGGAGGAGAGGGCTGAGGGGAGGTGGCCAGTGTGAGGAGGAGAGGGCTGAGGGGAGGTGGCCAGTGTGAGGAGGAGAGGGCTGAGGGGATGTGGCCAGTATGAGGAGAGGACTGAGGGGAGGTGGCCCGTAGGAGGAGGAGAGGACTGAGGGGAGGTGTTAGTATGAGGTGGTTCAGGCAGAGAGGAGGTGGCCAGTATGAGGAGGAGAGGACTGAGGGGAGGTGGCCAGTATGAGGCAGGTAAGGCTGAGGGGAGGTGGTCAATATGAGTAGGACAGGGCTGAGTGGAGGTGCCAGTATGAGGGTCAGTCTGAGGGGAGGTGGTCAATATGAGGAGGACAGGGCTGAGGGGAGGTACCAGTATGAGGATGGTGAGGCTGAGGGGAAGTGGTCAGTATGAGGAGGGCTAGTCTGAGGGAGGTGCCAGTATGAGGGGGGTCAGGCTGAGGGGAGGTGGCCAGTATGAGGAGGAGAGGACTGAGGTGAGGTGGCCAGTATGAGGAGGAGAGGGCTGAGGGGAGATGGCCTGTGTGAGGAGGAGAGGGCTGAGGGGATGTGGCCAGTATGAGGTGGAGAGGGCTGAGGGGAGGTGGCCAGTATGAGGAGGGTCAGGCTGAGGGAAGGTGGCCAGTATGAGGAGGGTCAGTCTGAGGGTTGGTGCCTGTATGAGGAGGAGAGGACTGAGGGAAGTTGGTCAGTATGAGGAGTTTCAGTCTGAAAGTAGGTGCCAGTATGAGGAGGAGAGGACTGAAGGGAGGTGGCCTGTATTAGGAGGGTCAGGCAGAGGGGAGGTGGACAGTGTGAGGAGGAATGGACTGAGGAGATGTGGTCAGTATGAGGAGGAGTGGGCTGAGGGGATGTGGCCAGTATGAGGAGAGTCAGGCTGAGGGGAGGTGGCCAGTATGAGGAGGGTTAGGCTGAGGGGAGGTGGCCAGTATGAGGAGGGTTAGGCTGAGGGGAGGTGGCCAGTCTGAGGAGGAGAGGGCTGAGGGGATGTGGCTAGTATGAGGAGTAGAGGGCAGAGGAGAGGTGGCCAGTATGAGGAGGGTCAGGCAAAGGGGATGTGGCCAGTATGAGGAGGAGAGGACTGAGGGGAGGAGGCCAGTATGAAGAGGAGAGGGCTGAGGGTAGGTGGCCTTTATGCGGAGGGTCAGGCTGAGGGGAGGTGCCAGTATGAGGAGGCTGAAGCTGAGGGGAAGTGGTCAGTATGAGGAGGGTCAGTCTGAGGGGACATGCCAGTATGAGGGGGGGTCAGGCAGAGGGGAGGTGGCCAGTATGAGGAGGAGAGAGGCTGAGGGGTGGTGGCCAGTATGAGTAGGAAAGGGCTGAGGGGAGGTGGCCAGTATGAGGAGTAGCGGGCTGAGGGGAGGTGGCCAGTATGAGGAGGGTCAGGCTGAGGGGAGGTGGCCAGTATGAGGAGGGTTAGGCTGAGGGGAGGTGGCCAGTCTGAGGAGGAGAGGACTGAGGGGAGGAGGCCAGTATGAAGAGGATAGGGCTGAGGGTAGGTGGCCTTTATGAGGAGGAGAGGGCTGAGGGGAGGTGCCAGTATGAGGAGGGTGAGGCTGAGGGGAAGTGGTCAGTATGAGGAAGGTCAGTCTGAGGGGAGGTGGCCAGTATGAGGAGGAGAGGGCTGAGGGGAGGTGGCCAGTATGAGGAGGATAGGACTGAGGGGAGGTGGCCAGTATGAAGAGGAGAGGGCTGAGGGGAGGTGGCCAGTATGAGGAGGAGAGGGCTGAGGGGATGTGGCCAGTATGAGGAGGAGGGGGCTGAGGGGTGGTGGACGGTATGAGGAGGGTCAGGCAAAGGGGATGTGGCCAGTATGAGGAGGAGAGGGCTGAGGGGAGGTGGCCAGTATGAGGAGGAGAGGGCTGAGGGGATGTGGCCAGTATGAGGAGGAGAGGGCTGAGGGGAGGTGTTCAGTATGAGGAGGGTCAGGCTGAGGGAAGGTGGTCAGTATGAGGAGTTTCAGTCTGAGGGGAGGTGCCAGTATGAGGAGGAGAGGGCTGAGGGGATGTGGCCAGTATGAGGAGGAGAGGGCTGAGGGGAGGTGTTCAGTATGAGGATGGTCAGGCTGAGGGAAGGTGGTCAGTATGAGGAGTTTCAGTCTGAGGGGAGGTGCCAGTATGAGGAGGAGTGGACTGAAGGGAGGTGGCCTGTATTAGGAGGGTCAGGCAGAGGGGAGGTGGCCAGTGTGAGGAGGAATGGACTGAGGAGAGGTGGCTAGAATGAGGAGGAAAGTACTGAGGGGTGGGGGCCAGTATGAGGAGGAAAGTACTGAGGGGAGGTGGTCAGTATGAGCAGGGTCAGGCAAAGGGGAGGTGGCCAGTATGAGGAGGAAAGTACTGAGGGGTGGTGGCCAGTATGAGGAGGAGAGGGCAGAGGAGAGGTGGCCAGTATGAGGAGGGTCAGGCTGAGGGGAGGTGCCAGTATGAGGGGGGTCAGGCTGAGGGGAGGTGGCCAGTATGAGGAGGAGAGGACTGAGGGGAGGTGGCCAGTATGAGGAGGAGAGGGCTGAGGGGAGGTGGCCAGTATGAGGAGGAGAGAGGCTGAGGGGAGGTGGCCAGTATGAGGAGGGTCAGGCAAAGGGGTGGTGGCCAGTATGAGGAGGAAAGGACTGAGGGGAGGTGGCCAGTAGGAGGAGGGTCAGGCAGAGAGGAGGTGGCCAGTATGAGGAGGGTGAGGCTGAGGGGAAATGGTCAGTATGAGGAGGGTCAGTCTGAGGGGACGTGCCAGTATAAGGAGGAGAGGACTGAGGGGAGGTGGCCAGTATGAGGAGGAAAGGACTGAGGGGAGGTGGCCAGTGTGAGGAGGAGAGGGCTGAGGGGAGGTGGCCAGTGTGAGGAGGAGAGGGCTGAGGGGTGGTGGCCTTTGTGAGGAGGAGAGGGCTGATGGGATGTGGCCAGTATGAGGAGGAGAGGAATGAGGGGAGGTGGTAGTATGAGGAGGAAAGGGCTGAGGGGAGGTGGCCAGTATGAGGAGTAGCGGGCTGAGGGGAGGTGGCCAGTATGAGGAGGGTCAGGCTGAGGGGAGGTGGCCAGTATGAGGAGGGTTAGGCTGAGGGGAGGTGGCCAGTCTGAGGAGGAGAGGACTGAGGGGAGGAGGCCAGTATGAAGAGGATAGGGCTGAGGGTAGGTGGCCTTTATGAGGAGGAGAGGGCTGAGGGGAGGTGCCAGTATGAGGAGGGTGAGGCTGAGGGGAAGTGGTCAGTATGAGGAAGGTCAGTCTGAGGGGAGGTGGCCAGTATGAGGAGGAGAGGGCTGAGGGGAGGTGGCCAGTATGAGGAGGATAGGACTGAGGGGAGGTGGCCAGTATGAAGAGGAGAGGGCTGAGGGGAGGTGGCCAGTATGAGGAGGAGAGGGCTGAGGGGATGTGGCCAGTATGAGGAGGAGGGGGCTGAGGGGAGGTGGACAGTATGAGGAGTGTCAGGCAAAGGGGATGTGGCCAGTATGAGGAGGAGAGGGCTGAGGGGAGGTGGCCAGTATGAGGAGGAGAGGGCTGAGGGGATGTGGCCAGTATGAGGAGGAGAGGGCTGAGGGGAGGTGTTCAGTATGAGGAGGGTCAGGCTGAGGGAAGGTGGTCAGTATGAGGAGTTTCAGTCTGAGGGGAAGTGCCAGTATGAGGAGGAGAGGACTGAAGGGAGGTGGCCTGTATTAGGAGGGTCAGGCAGAGGGGAGGTGGCCAGTGTGAGGAGGAATGGACTGAGGAGAGGTGGCTAGAATGAGGAGGAAAGTACTGAGGGGTGGGGGCCAGTATGAGGAGGAAAGTACTGAGGGGAGGTGGTCAGTATGAGCAGGGTCAGGCAAAGGGGAGGTGGCCAGTATGAGGAGGAAAGTACTGAGGGGTGTTGGCCAGTATGAGGAGGAGAGGGCAGAGGAGAGGTGGCCAGTATGAGGAGGGTCAGGCTGAGGGGAGGTGCCATTATGAGGGAGGTCAGGCTGAGGGGAGGTGGCCAGTATGAGGAGGAGAGGACTGAGGGGAGGTGGCCAGTATGAGGAGGAGAGGGCTGAGGGGAGGTGGCCAGTATGAGGAGGAGAGAGGCTGAGGGGAGGTGGCCAGTATGAGGAGGGTCAGGCAAAGGGGTGGTGGCCAGTATGAGGAGGAAAGGACTGAGGGGAGGTGGCCAGTAGGAGGAGGGTCAGGCAGAGAGGAGGTGGCCAGTATGAGGAGGGTGAGGCTGAGGGGAAATGGTCAGTATGAGGAGGGTCAGTCTGAGGGGAGGTGCCAGTATGAGGGGGGTCAGGCTGAGGGGAGGTGGCCAGTATGAGGAGGAGAGGACTGATTGGAGGTGGCCAGTATGAGGAGGAGAGGGCTGAGGGGAGGTGGCCAGTGTGAGGAGGAGAGGGCTGAGGGGAGGTGGCCAGTATGAGGAGGAGAGGACTGAGGGGATGTGGCCAGTATGAGGAGGAGAGGGCTGAGGGGAGGCGGCCAGTGTGAGGAGGAGAGGGCTGAGGGGACTTGGCCAGTATGAGGTGGAGAGGGCTGAGGGGAGGTGGCCAGTATGAGGAGGAGAGAGGCTGAGGGGAGGTGGCCAGTATGAGGAGGAGAGGACTGAGGGGAGGTGGCCAGTATGAGGAGAAGATGGCTGAAGAGAGGTGGCCAGTATGAGGAGGAAAGGACTGAAGGGAGGTGGCCAGTATGAGGAGGGTCAGGCAGAGAGAAGGTGGCCAGTATGAGGAGGAGAGGGCTGAGGGGAGGTGGCCAGTATGAGGAGGAGAGGGCTGAGGGGAGGTGGCCAGTAGGAGGAGGAGAGGACTGAGGGGAGGTGGCCAGTATGAGGAGGAGGGCTGAGGGGAGGTGACCAGTAGGAGGAGGAGAGGACTGAGGGGAGGTGGCCAGTATGAGGAGGGTCAGGCTGAGGGGAGGTGGCCAGTATGAGGAGGGTTAGGCTGAGGGGAGGTGGCCAGTCTGAGGAGGAGAGGACTGAGGGGAGGAGGCCAGTATGAAGAGGATAGGGCTGAGGGTAGGTGGCCTTTATGAGGAGGAGAGGGCTGAGGGGAGGTGCCAGTATGAGGAGGGTGAGGCTGAGGGGAAGTGGTCAGTATGAGGAAGGTCAGTCTGAGGGGAGGTGGCCAGTATGAGGAGGAGAGGGCTGAGGGGAGGTGGCCAGTATGAGGAGGATAGGACTGAGGGGAGGTGGCCAGTATGAAGAGGAGAGGGCTGAGGGGAGGTGGCCAGTATGAGGAGGAGAGGGCTGAGGGGATGTGGCCAGTATGAGGAGGAGGGGGCTGAGGGGAGGTGGACAGTATGAGGAGTGTCAGGCAAAGGGGATGTGGCCAGTATGAGGAGGAGAGGGCTGAGGGGAGGTGGCCAGTATGAGGAGGAGAGGGCTGAGGGGATGTGGCCAGTATGAGGAGGAGAGGGCTGAGGGGAGGTGTTCAGTATGAGGAGGGTCAGGCTGAGGGAAGGTGGTCAGTATGAGGAGTTTCAGTCTGAGGGGAGGTGCCAGTATGAGGAGGAGAGGACTGAAGGGAGGTGGCCTGTATTAGGAGGGTCAGGCAGAGGGGAGGTGGCCAGTGTGAGGAGGAATGGACTGAGGAGAGGTGGCTAGAATGAGGAGGAAAGTACTGAGGGGTGGGGGCCAGTATGAGGAGGAAAGTACTGAGGGGAGGTGGTCAGTATGAGCAGGGTCAGGCAAAGGGGAGGTGGCCAGTATGAGGAGGAAAGTACTGAGGGGTGCTGGCCAGTATGAGGAGGAGAGGGCAGAGGAGAGGTGGCCAGTATGAGGAGGGTCAGGCTGAGGGGAGGTGCCATTATGATTGGGGTCAGGCTGAGGGGAGGTGGCGAGTATGAGGAGGAGAGGACTGAGGGGAGGTGGCCAGTATGAGGAGGAGAGGGCTGAGGGGAGGTGGCCAGTATGAGGAGGAGAGAGGCTGAGGGGAGGTGGCCAGTATGAGGAGGGTCAGGCAAAGGGGTGGTGGCCAGTATGAGGAGGAAAGGACTGAGGGGAGGTGGCCAGTAGGAGGAGGGTCAGGCAGAGAGGAGGTGGCCAGTATGAGGAGGGTGAGGCTGAGGGGAAATGGTCAGTATGAGGAGGGTCAGTCTGAGGGGACGTGCCAGTATGAGGAGGAGAGGACTGAGGGGAGGTGGCCAGTATGAGGAGGAAAGGACTGAGTGGAGGTGGCCAGTGTGAGGAGGAGAGGGCTGAGGGGAGGTGGCCAGTGTGAGGAGGAGAGGGCTGAGGGGAGGTGGCCTTTGTGAGGAGGAGAGGGCTGAGGGGATGTGGCCAGTATGAGGAGGAGAGGAATGAGGGGAGGTGGTAGTATGAGGAGGTTCAGGCAGAGAGGAGGTGGCCAGTATGAGGAGGAGAAGACTGAGGGGAGGTGGCCAGTATGAGGCAGGTAAGGCTGAGGGGAGGTGGTCAATATGAGTAGGACAGGGCTGAGTGGAGGTGCCAGTATGAGGGTCAGTCTGAGGGGAGCTAGTCAATATGAGGAGGACAGGGCTGAGTGGAGGTGCCAGTATGAGGATGGTGAGGCTGAGGGGAAGTGGTCAGTATGAGGAGGGCTAGTCTGAGGGGAGGTGCCAGTATGAGGGGGGTCAGGCTGAGGGGAGGTGGCCAGTATGAGGAGGAGAGGACTGATTGGAGGTGGCCAGTATGAGGAGGAGAGGGCTGAGGGGAGGTGGCCAGTGTGAGGAGGAGAGGGCTGAGGGGAGGTGGCCAGTATGAGGAGGAGAGGACTGAGGGGATGTGGCCAGTATGAGGAGGAGAGGGCTGAGGGGAGGCGGCCAGTGTGAGGAGGAGAGGGCTGAGGGGACTTGGCCAGTATGAGGTGGAGAGGGCTGAGGGGAGGTGGCCAGTATGAGGAGGAGAGAGGCTGAGGGGAGGTGGCCAGTATGAGGAGGAGAGGACTGAGGGGAGGTGGCCACTATGAGGAGAAGATGGCTGAAGAGAGGTGGCCAGTATGAGGAGGAAAGGACTGAAGGGAGGTGGCCAGTATGAGGAGGGTCAGGCAGAGAGAAGGTGGCCAGTATGAGGAGGAGAGGGCTGAGGGGAGGTGGCCAGTATGAGGAGGAGAGGGCTGAGGGGAGGTGGCCAGTAGGAGGAGGAGAGGACTGAGGGGAGGTGGCCAGTATGAGGAGGAGGGCTGAGGGGAGGTGACCAGTAGGAGGAGGAGAGGACTGAGGGGAGGTGGCCAGTATGAGGAGGAGAGGGCTGAGGGGAGGTGGCCAGTATGAGGAGGAAAGGACTGAGGGGAGGTGGCCAGTAGGAGGAGGAGAGGACTGAGGGGAGGTGGCCAGTATGAGGAGGGTCAGGCATATAGGAGGTGGCCAGTATGAGGAGGAGAGGACTGAAGGGAGGTGGCCAGTATGAGGAGGAAAGGACTGAGGGGAGGTGGCCAGTATGAGGAGGGTCAGGCAGAGAGGAGGTGGCCAGTATGAGGAGGAGAGGGCTGAGGGGAGGTGGCCAGTATGAGGAGGAGAGGGCTGAGGGGAGGTGGTCAGTATGAGGAGGAGAGGGCTGAGGGGAGGTGGCCAGTATGAGGAGGAGAGGGCTGAGGGGAGGTGGCCAGTATGAGGAGGAGAGGGCTGAGGGGAGGTGGCCAGTATGAGGAGGAGAGGGCTGAGGGGAGGTGGCCAGTATGAGGAGAAGATGGCTGAAGGGAGGTGGCCAGTATGAGGAGGAAAGGACTGAGGGGAAGTGGTCAGTAAGAGGAAGGTCAGTCTGAGGGGAGGTGGCCAGTATGAGGAGGAGAGGACTGAGGGGAGGTGGCCAGTATGAGGAGGAGAGGGCTGAGAGGAGGTGGCCAGTATGAGGAGGATAGGGCTGAGGGGACGTGGCCAGTATGAGGAGGAGAGGGCTGAGGGGAGGTGGCCAGTATGTGGAGGAGAGAGGCTGAGGGGAGATGGCCATTATGAGGAGCAAAGGACTGAGGGGAGGTGGCCAGTATGAGGAGAGGGCTGAGGGGAGGTGGCCAGTTTGAGGAGGAGAGAGGCTGAGGGGAGGTGGCCAGTATGAGGAGTAGCGGGCTGAGGGTAAGTTGGCCAGTATGAGGAGGGTCAGGCTGAGGGGAGGTGGCCAGTATGAGGAGGGTTAGGCTGAGGGGAGGTGGCCAGTCTGAGGAGGAGAGGACTGAGGGGAGGAGGCCAGTATGAGGAGGGTGAGGCTGAGGGAAAGTGGTCAGTATGATGAGGGTCAGTCTGAGGGGACGTGCCAGTATGAGGAGGGTGAGGCTGAGGGGAAGTGGTCAGTATGAGGAAGGTCAGTCTGAGGGGAGGTGGCCAGTATGAGGAGGAGAGGACTGAGGGGAGGTGGCCAGTATGAGGAGGAGAGGACTGAGGGGAGGTGGCCAGTATGAGGAGGAGAGGGCTGAGGGGAGGTGGCCAGTATGAGGAGGAGAGGGCTGAGGGGAGGTGGCCAGTATGAGGAGGAGAGGGCTGAGAGGAGGTGGCCAGTATGAGGAGGATAGGGCTGAGGAGAGGTGGCCAGTATGAGGAGGAGAGGGCTGAGGGGAGGTGGCATGAGGAGGAGAGAGGCTGAGGGGAGGTGGCCAGTATGAGGAGGAGAGGGCTGAGGGGATGTGGCCAGTATGAGGAGGAGGGGGCTGAGGGGAGGTGGACAGTATGAGGAGGGTCAGGCAAAGGGGATGTGGCCAGTATGAGGAGGAGAGGACTGAGGGGAGGTGGCCAGTATGAGGAGGAGAGGGCTGAGAGGAGGTGGCCAGTATGAGGAGGATAGGGCTGAGGGGACGTGGCCAGTATGAGGAGGAGAGGGCTGAGGGGAGGTGGCCAGTATGTGGAGGAGAGAGGCTGAGGGGAGATGGCCATTATGAGGAGCAAAGGACTGAGGGGAGGTGGCCAGTATGAGGAGAGGGCTGAGGGGAGGTGGCCAGTTTGAGGAGGAGAGAGGCTGAGGGGAGGTGGCCAGTATGAGGAGTAGCGGGCTGAGGGTAAGTTGGCCAGTATGAGGAGGGTCAGGCTGAGGGGAGGTGGCCAGTATGAGGAGGGTTAGGCTGAGGGGAGGTGGCCAGTCTGAGGAGGAGAGGACTGAGGGGAGGAGGCCAGTATGAGGAGGGTGAGGCTGAGGGGAAGTGGTCAGTATGATGAGGGTCAGTCTGAGGGGACGTGCCAGTATGAGGAGGGTGAGGCTGAGGGGAAGTGGTCAGTATGAGGAAGGTCAGTCTGAGGGGAGGTGGCCAGTATGAGGAGGAGAGGACTGAGGGGAGGTGGCCAGTATGAGGAGGAGAGGACTGAGGGGAGGTGGCCAGTATGAGGAGGAGAGGGCTGAGGGGAGGTGGCCAGTATGAGGAGGAGAGGGCTGAGGGGAGGTGGCCAGTATGAGGAGGAGAGGGCTGAGAGGAGGTGGCCAGTATGAGGAGGATAGGGCTGAGGAGAGGTGGCCAGTATGAGGAGGAGAGGGCTGAGGGGAGGTGGCATGAGGAGGAGAGAGGCTGAGGGGAGGTGGCCAGTATGAGGAGGAGAGGGCTGAGGGGATGTGGCCAGTATGAGGAGGAGGGGGCTGAGGGGAGGTGGACAGTATGAGGAGGGTCAGGCAAAGGGGATGTGGCCAGTATGAGGAGGAGAGGGCTGAGGGGGGGTGGCCAGTATGAGGAGGAGAGGGCTGAGGGGATGTGGCCAGTATGAGGAGGAGAGGGCTGAGGGGAGGTTGCCAGTATGAGGAGGAAAGGACTGAGGGTAGGTGGCCAGTATGAGGAGGAGAGAGGCTGAGGGGAGGTGGCCAGTATGAGGAGGAAAGGACTGAGGGAAGGTGGCCAGTATGAGGAGGGTCAGGCAAATGGGAGGTGGCCAGTATGAGGAGGAGTGGGCTGAGGGTAGGTGGCCAGTGTGAGGAGGAAAGGACTGAGTGGAGGTGGCCAGTATGAGGAGGAGAGAGGCTGAGGGGAGGTGGCCAGTATGAGGAGGAGAGGACTGAGGGAAGTTGGTCAGTATGAGGAGGGTCAGGCAAATGGGAGGTGGCCAGTATGAGGAGGGTCAGGCAGAGAGGAGGTGGCCAGTATGAGGAGGGTGAGGCTGAGGGGAAATGGTCAGTATGAGGAGGGTCAGTCTGAGGGGACGTGCCAGTATGAGGAGGAGAGGACTGAGGGGAGGTGGCCAGTATGAGGAGGAAAGGACTGAGGGGAGGAGGCCAGTGTGAGGAGGAGAGGGCTGAGGGGAGGTGGCCAGTGTGAGGAGGAGAGGGCTGAGGGGAGGTGGCCAGTGTGAGGAGGAGAGGGCTGAGGGGATGTGACCAGTATGAGGAGGAGAGGACTGAGGGGAGGTGGCCAGTATGAGTAGGACAGGGCTGAGTGGAGGTGCCAGTATGAGGATGGTGAGGCTGAGGGGAAGTGGTCAGTATGAGGAGGGCTAGTCAGAGGGGAGGTGCCAGTATGAGGGGGGTCAGGCTGAGGGGAGGTGGCCAGTATGAGGAGGAGAGGACTGAGTGGAGGTGGCCAGTATGAGGAGGAGAGGGCTGAGGGGAGGTGGCCAGTGTGAGGAGGAGAGGGCTGAGGGGAGGTGGCCAGTATGAGGAGGAGAGGACTGAGGGGATGTGGCCAGTATGAGGAGGAGAGGGCTGAGGGGAGCCGGCCAGTGTGAGGAGGAGAGGGCTGAGGGGAGGTGGCCAGTATGAGGAGGAGAGGACTGAGGGGATGTGGCCAGTATGAGGTGGAGAGGGCTGAGGGGAGGTGGCCAGTATGAGGAGGAGAGAGGCTGAGGGGAGGTGGCCAGTATGAGGAGGAGAGGACTGAGGGGAGGTGGCCAGTATGAGGAGAAGATGGCTGAAGAGAGGTGGCCAGTATGAGGAGGAAAGGACTGAGGGGAGGTGGCCAGTATGAGGAGGGTCAGGCAGAGAGGAGGTGGCCAGTATGAGGAGGAGAGGGCTGAGGGGAGGTGGCCAGTATGAGGAGGAGAGGACTGAGGGGATGTGGCCAGTATGAGGAGGAGAGGGCTGAGGGGAGCCGGCCAGTGTGAGGAGGAGAGGGCTGAGGGGAGGTGGCCAGTATGAGGAGGAGAGGACTGAGGGGATGTGGCCAGTATGAGGTGGAGAGGGCTGAGGGGAGGTGGCCAGTATGAGGAGGAGAGAGGCTGAGGGGAGGTGGCCAGTATGAGGAGGAGAGGACTGAGGGGAGGTGGCCAGTATGAGGAGAAGATGGCTGAAGAGAGGTGGCCAGTATGAGGAGGAAAGGACTGAGGGGAGGTGGCCAGTATGAGGAGGGTCAGGCAGAGAGGAGGTGGCCAGTATGAGGAGGAGAGGGCTGAGGGGAGGTGGCCAGTATGAGGAGGAGAGGGCTGAGGGGAGGTGGCCAGTAGGAGGAGGAGAGGACTGAGGGGAGGTGGCCAGTATGAGGAGGAGAGGGCTGAGGGGAGGTGACCAGTAGGAGGAGGAGAGGACTGAGGGGAGGTGGCCAGTATGAGGAGGAGAGGGCTGAGGGGAGGTGGCCAGTATGAGGAGGAAAGGACTGAGGGGAGGTGGCCAGTAGGAGGAGGAGAGGACTGAGGGGAGGTGGCCAGTATGAGGAGGAGAGAGGCTGAGGGGAGGTGGCCAGTATGAGGAGGAAAGGACTGAGGGAAGGTGGCCAGTATGAGGAGGGTCAGGCAAATGGGAGGTGGCCAGTATGAGGAGGAGAGGGCTGAGGGGAGGTGGCCAGTATGAGGAGGATAGGACTGAGGGGAGGTGGCCAGTATGAGGTGGAGAGGGCTGAGGGGATGTGGCCAGTATGAGGAGGAGGGGGCTGAGGGGAGGTGGACAGTATGAGGAGGGTCAGGCAAAGGGGATGTGGCCAGTATGAGGAGGAGAGGGCTGAGGGGGGGTGGCCAGTATGAGGAGGAGAGGGCTGAGGGGATGTGGCCAGTATGAGGAGGAGAGGGCTGAGGGGAGGTGGCCAGTATGAGGAGGAAAGGACTGAGGGTAGGTGGCCAGTATGAGGAGGAGAGAGGCTGAGGGGAGGTGGCCAGTATGAGGAGGAAAGGACTGAGGGAAGGTGGCCAGTATGAGGAGGGTCAGGCAAATGGGAGGTGGCCAGTATGAGGAGGAGTGGGCTGAGGGTAGGTGGCCAGTGTGAGGAGGAAAGGACTGAGTGGAGGTGGCCAGTATGAGGAGGAGAGAGGCTGAGGGTAGGTGGCCAGTGTGAGGAGGAAAGGACTGAGTGGAGGTGGCCAGTATGAGGAGGAGAGGACTGAGGGGAGGTGGCCAGTATGAGGAGGGTCAGGCTGAGGGAAGGTGGCCAGTATGAGGAGGGTCAGTATGAGGGTTGGTGCCTGTATGAGGAGGAGAGGACTGAAGGGAGGTGGCCTGTATTAGGAGGAAAGGACTGAGGGGAGGTGGCCAGTAGGAGGAGGAGACGACTGAGGGGAGGTGGCCAGTATGAGGAGGAGAGAGGCTGAGGGGAGGTGGCCAGTATGAGGAGGAAAGGACTGAGGGAAGGTGGCCAGTATGAGGAGGGTCAGGCAAATGGGAGGTGGCCAGTATGAGGAGGAGAGGGCTGAGGGGAGGTGGCCAGTATGAGGAGGATAGGACTGAGGGGAGGTGGCCAGTATGAGGAGGAGAGGGCTGAGGGGATGTGGCCAGTATGAGGAGGAGGGGGCTGAGGGGAGGTGGACAGTATGAGGAGGGTCAGGCAAAGGGGATGTGGCCAGTATGAGGAGGAGAGGGCTGAGGGGGGGTGGCCAGTATGAGGAGGAGAGGGCTGAGGGGATGTGGCCAGTATGAGGAGGAGAGGGCTGAGGGGAGGTGGCCAGTATGAGGAGGAAAGGACTGAGGGTAGGTGGCCAGTATGAGGAGGAGAGAGGCTGAGGGGAGGTGGCCAGTATGAGGAGGAAAGGACTGAGGGAAGGTGGCCAGTATGAGGAGGGTCAGGCAAATGGGAGGTGGCCAGTATGAGGAGGAGTGGGCTGAGGGTAGGTGGCCAGTGTGAGGAGGAAAGGACTGAGTGGAGGTGGCCAGTATGAGGAGGAGAGAGGCTGAGGGGAGGTGGCCAGTATGAGGAGGAGAGGACTGAGGGAAGTTGGTCAGTATGAGGAGTTTCAGTCTGAGGGGAGGTGCCAGTATGAGGAGTAGAGGACTGAAGGGAGGTGGCCTGTATTAGGAGGGTCAGGCAGAGGGGAGGTGGACAGTGTGAGGAGGAATGGACTGAGGAGATGTGGTCAGTATGAGGAGGAGTGGGCTGAGGGGATGTGGCCAGTATGAGGAGAGTCAGGCTGAGGGGAGGTGGCCAGTATGAGGAGGGTTAGGCTGAGGGGAGGTGGCCAGTATGAGGAGGGTTAGGCTGAGGGGAGGAGGCCAGTATGAAGAGGATAGGGCTGAGGGTAGGTGGCCTTTATGAGGAGGTGAGGGCTGAGGGGAGGTGCCAGTATGAGGAGGGTGAGGCTGAGGGGAAGTGGTCAGTATGAGGAAGGTCAGTCTGAGGGGAGGTGGCCAGTATGAGGAGGAGAGGGCTGAGGGGAGGTGGCCAGTATGAGGAGGATAGGACTGAGGGGAGGTGGCCAGTATGAGGAGGAGAGGGCTGAGGGGATGTGGCCAGTATGAGGAGGAGAGGGCTGAGGGGAGGTGTTCAGTATGAGGAGGGTCAGGCTGAGGAAAAGTGGTCAGTATGAGGAGTTTCAGTCTGAGGGGAGGTGCCAGTATGAGGAGGAGAGGACTGAAGGGAGGTGGCCTGTATTAGGAGGGTCAGGCAGAGGGGAGGTGGCCAGTGTGAGGAGGAATGGACTGAGGAGAGGTGGCTAGAATGAGGAGGAAAGTACTGAGGGGTGGGGGCCAGTATGAGGAGGAAAGTACTGAGGGGAGGTGGTCAGTATGAGCAGGGTCAGGCAAAGGGGAGGTGGCCAGTATGAGGAGGAAAGTACTGAGGGGTGGTGGCCAGTATGAGGAGGAGAGGGCAGAGGAGAGGTGGCCAGTATGAGGAGGGTCAGGCTGAGGGGAGGTGCCAGTATGAGGGGGGTCAGGCTGAGGGGAGGTGGCCAGTATGAGGAGGAGAGGACTGAGGGGAGGTGGCCAGTATGAGGAGGAGAGGGCTGAGGGGAGGTGGCCAGTATGAGGAGGAGAGAGGCTGAGGGGAGGTGGCCAGTATGAGGAGGGTCAGGCAAAGGGGTGGTGGCCAGTATGAGGAGGAAAGGACTGAGGGGAGGTGGCCAGTATGAGGAGGAGAGGGCTGAGGGGAGGTGACCAGTAGGAGGAGGAGAGGACTGAGGGGAGGTGGCCAGTATGAGGAGGAGAGGGCTGAGGGGAGGTGGCCAGTATGAGGAGGAAAGGACTGAGGGGAGGTGGCCAGTAGGAGGAGGAGACGACTGAGGGGAGGTGGCCAGTATGAGGAGGAGAGAGGCTGAGGGGAGGTGGCCAGTATGAGGAGGAAAGGACTGAGGGAAGGTGGCCAGTATGAGGAGGGTCAGGCAAATGGGAGGTGGCCAGTATGAGGAGGAGAGGGCTGAGGGGAGGTGGCCAGTATGAGGAGGATAGGACTGAGGGGAGGTGGCCAGTATGAGGAGGAGAGGGCTGAGGGGATGTGTCCAGTATGAGGAGGAGGGGGCTGAGGGGAGGTGGACAGTATGAGGAGGGTCAGGCAAAGGGGATGTGGCCAGTATGAGGAGGAGAGGGCTGAGGGGGGGTGGCCAGTATGAGGAGGAGAGGGCTGAGGGGATGTGGCCAGTATGAGGAGGAGAGGGCTGAGGGGAGGTGTTCAGTATGAGGAGGGTCAGGCTGAGGGAAAGTGGTCAGTATGAGGAGTTTCAGTCTGAGGGGAGGTGCCAGTATGAGGAGGAGAGGACTGAAGGGAGGTGGCCTGTATTAGGAGGGTCAGGCAGAGGGGAGGTGGCCAGTGTGAGGAGGAATGGACTGAGGAGAGGTGGCTAGAATGAGGAGGAAAGTACTGAGGGGTGGGGGCCAGTATGAGGAGGAAAGTACTGAGGGGAGGTGGTCAGTATGAGCAGGGTCAGGCAAAGGGGAGGTGGCCAGTATGAGGAGGAAAGTACTGAGGGGTGGTGGCCAGTATGAGGAGGAGAGGGCAGAGGAGAGGTGGCCAGTATGAGGAGGGTCAGGCTGAGGGGAGGTGCCAGTATGAGGGGGGTCAGGCTGAGGGGAGGTGGCCAGTATGAGGAGGAGAGGACTGAGGGGAAGTGGCCAGTATGAGGAGGAGAGGGCTGAGGGGAGGTGGCCAGTATGAGGAGGAGAGAGGCTGAGGGGAGGTGGCCAGTATGAGGAGGGTCAGGCAAAGGGGTGGTGGCCAGTATGAGGAGGAAAGGACTGAGGGGAGGTGGCCAGTATGAGGAGGAGAGGGCTGAGGGGAGGTGACCAGTAGGAGGAGGAGAGGACTGAGGGGAGGTGGCCAGTATGAGGAGGAGAGGGCTGAGGGGAGGTGGCCAGTATGAGGAGGAAAGGACTGAGGGGAGGTGGCCAGTAGGAGGAGGAGACGACTGAGGGGAGGTGGCCAGTATGAGGAGGAGAGAGGCTGAGGGGAGGTGGCCAGTATGAGGAGGAAAGGACTGAGGGAAGGTGGCCAGTATGAGGAGGGTCAGGCAAATGGGAGGTGGCCAGTATGAGGAGGAGAGGGCTGAGGGGAGGTGGCCAGTATGAGGAGGATAGGACTGAGGGGAGGTGGCCAGTATGAGGAGGAGAGGGCTGAGGGGATGTGGCCAGTATGAGGAGGAGGGGGCTGAGGGGAGGTGGACAGTATGAGGAGGGTCAGGCAAAGGCGATGTGGCCAGTATGAGGAGGAGGGGGCTGAGGGGAGGTGGCCAGTATGAGGAGGAAAGGACTGAGGGTAGGTGGCCAGTATGAGGAGGAGAGAGGCTGAGGGGAGGTGGCCAGTATGAGGAGGGTCAGGCAAAGGGGTGGTGGCCAGTATGAGGAGGAGAGGGCTGAGGGGATGTGGCCAGTATGAGGAGGAGTGGGCTGAGGGGAGGTGGACAGTATGAGGAGGAGAGGGCTGAGGGGGGGTGGCCAGTATGAGGAAGAGAGGGCTGAGGGGATGTGGCCAGTATGAGGAGGAGAGGGCTGAGGGGAGGTGGCCAGTATGAGGAGGAAAGGACTGAGGGTAGGTGGCCAGTATGAGGAGGAGAGAGGCTGAGGGGAGGTGGCCAGTATGAGGAGGAAAGGACTGAGGGAAGGTGGCCAGTATGAGGAGGGTCAGGCAAATGGGAGGTGGCCAGTATGAGGAGGAGTGGGCTGAGGGTAGGTGGCCAGTGTGAGGAGGAAAGGACTGAGTGGAGGTGGCCAGTATGAGGAGGAGAGAGGCTGAGGGGAGGTGGCCGTATGAGGAGGAGAGGACTGAGGGAAGTTGGTCAGTATGAGGAGTTTCAGTCTGAGGGGAGGTGCCAGTATGAGGAGTAGAGGACTGAAGGGAGGTGGCCTGTATTAGGAGGGTCAGGCAGAGGGGAGGTGGGCAGTGTGAGGAGGAATGGACTGAGGAGATGTGGTCAGTATGAGGAGGAGTGGGCTGAGGGGATGTGGCCAGTATGAGGAGAGTCAGGCTGAGGGGATGTGGCCAGTATGAGGAGGGTTAGGCTGAGGGGAGGTGGCCAGTATGAGGAGGGTTAGGCTGAGGGGAGGTGGCCAGTCTGAGGAGGAGAGGGCTGAGTGGATGTGGCTAGTATGAGGAGTAGAGGGCAGAGGAGAGGTGGCCAGTATGAGGAGGGTCAGGCAAAGGGGATGTGGCCAGTATGAGGAGGAGAGGACTGAGGGGAGGAGGCCAGTATGAAGAGGAGAGGGCTGAGGGTAGGTGGCCTTTATGAGGAGGGTCAGGCTGAGGGGAGGTGCCAGTATGAGGAGGCTGAAGCTGAGGGGAAGTGGTCAGTATGAGGAGGGTCAGTCTGAGGGGACATGCCAGTATGAGGGGGGGTCAGGCTGAGGGGAGGTGGCCAGTATGAGGAGGAGAGAGGCTGAGGGGTGGTGGCCAGTATGAGGAGGAAAGGGCTGAGGGGAGGTGGCCAGTATGAGGACTAGCGGGCTGAGGGGAGGTGGCCAGTATGAGGAGGGTCAGGCTGAGGGGAGGTGGCCAGTATGAGGAGGGTTAGGCTGAGGGGAGGTGGCCAGTCTGAGGAGGAGAGGACTGAGGGGAGGAGGCCAGTATGAAGAGGATAGGGCTGAGGGTAGGTGGCCTTTATGAGGAGGAGAGGGCTGAGGGGAGGTGCCAGTATGAGGAGGGTGAGGCTGAGGGGAAGTGGTCAGTATGAGGAAGGTCAGTCTGAGGGGAGGTGGCCAGTATGAGGAGGAGAGGGCTGAGGGGATGTGGCCAGTATGAGGAGGAGAGGGCTGAGGGGAGGTGTTCAGTATGAGGAGGGTCAGGCTGAGGGAAAGTGGTCAGTATGAGGAGTTTCAGTCTGAGGGGAGGTGCCAGTATGAGGAGGAGAGGACTGAAGGGAGGTGGCCTGTATTAGGAGGGTCAGGCAGAGGGGAGGTGGCCAGTGTGAGGAGGAATGGACTGAGGAGAGGTGGCTAGAATGAGGAGGAAAGTACTGAGGGGTGGGGGCCAGTATGAGGAGGAAAGTACTGAGGGGAGGTGGTCAGTATGAGCAGGGTCAGGCAAAGGGGAGGTGGCCAGTATGAGGAGGAAAGTACTGAGGGGTGGTGGCCAGTATGAGGAGGAGAGGGCAGAGGAGAGGTGGCCAGTATGAGGAGGGTCAGGCTGAGGGGAGGTGCCAGTATGAGGGGGGTCAGGCTGAGGGGAGGTGGCCAGTATGAGGAGGAGAGGACTGAGGGGAGGTGGCCAGTATGAGGAGGAGAGGGCTGAGGGGAGGTGGCCAGTATGAGGAGGAGAGAGGCTGAGGGGAGGTGGCCAGTATGAGGAGGGTCAGGCAAAGGGGTGGTGGCCAGTATGAGGAGGAAAGGACTGAGGGGAGGTGGCCAGTATGAGCAGGAGAGGGCTGAGGGGAGGTGACCAGTAGGAGGAGGAGAGGACTGAGGGGAGGTGGCCAGTATGAGGAGGAGAGGGCTGAGGGGAGGTGGCCAGTATGAGGAGGAAAGGACTGAGGGGAGGTGGCCAGTAGGAGGAGGAGACGACTGAGGGGAGGTGGCCAGTATGAGGAGGAGAGAGGCTGAGGGGAGGTGGCCAGTATGAGGAGGAAAGGACTGAGGGAAGGTGGCCAGTATGAGGAGGGTCAGGCAAATGGGAGGTGGCCAGTATGAGGAGGAGAGGGCTGAGGGGAGGTGGCCAGTATGAGGAGGATAGGACTGAGGGGAGGTGGCCAGTATGAGGAGGAGAGGGCTGAGGGGATGTGGCCAGTATGAGGAGGAGGGGGCTGAGGGGAGGTGGACAGTATGAGGAGGGTCAGGCAAAGGGGATGTGGCCAGTATGAGGAGGAGAGGGCTGAGGGGGGGTGGCCAGTATGAGGAGGAGAGGGCTGAGGGGATGTGGCCAGTATGAGGAGGAGAGGGCTGAGGGGAGGTGGCCAGTATGAGGAGGAAAGGACTGAGGGTAGGTGGCCAGTATGAGGAGGAGAGAGGCTGAGGGGAGGTGGCCAGTATGAGGAGGGTCAGGCAAAGGGGTGGTGGCCAGTATGAGGAGGAGAGGGCTGAGGGGATGTGGCCAGTATGAGGAGGAGGGGGCTGAGGGGAGGTGGACAGTATGAGGAGGGTCAGGCAAAGGGGATGTGTCCAGTATGAGGAGGAGAGGGCTGAGGGGGGGTGGCCAGTATGAGGAGGAGAGGGCTGAGGGGATGTGGCCAGTATGAGGAGGAGAGGGCTGAGGGGAGGTGGCCAGTATGAGGAGGAAAGGACTGAGGGAAGGTGGCCAGTATGAGGAGGGTCAGGCAAATGGGAGGTGGCCAGTATGAGGAGGAGAGAGGCTGAGGGGAGGTGGCCAGTATGAGGAGGAGAGGACTGAGGGAAGTTGGTCAGTATGAGGAGTTTCAGTCTGAGGGGAGGTGCCAGTATGAGGAGTAGAGGACTGAAGGGAGGTGGCCTGTATTAGGATGGTCAGGCAGAGGGGAGGTGGACAGTGTGAGGAGGAATGGACTGAGGAGATGTGGTCAGTATGAGGAGGAGTGGGCTGAGGGGATGTGGCCAGTATGAGGAGAGTCAGGCTGAGGGGATGTGGCCAGTATGAGGAGGGTTAGGCTGAGGGGAGGTGGCCAGTATGAGGAGGGTTAGGCTGAGGGGAGGTGGCCAGTCTGAGGAGGAGAGTGCTGAGGGGATGTGGCTAGTATGAGGAGTAGAGGGCAGAGGAGAGGTGGCCAGTATGAGGAGGGTCAGGCAAAGGGGATGTGGCCAGTATGAGGAGGAGAGGACTGAGGGGAGGAGGCCAGTATGAAGAGGAGAGGGCTGAGGGTAGGTGGCCTTTATGAGGAGGGTCAGGCTGAGGGGAGGTGCCAGTATGAGGAGGCTGAAGCTGAGGGGAAGTGGTCAGTATGAGGAGGGTCAGTCTGAGGGGACATGCCAGTATGAGGGGCGGGTCAGGCTGAGGGGAGGTGGCCAGTATGAGGAGGAGAGAGGCTGAGGGGAGGTGGCCAGTATGAGGAGGGTCAGGCAAATGGGAGGTGGCCAGTATGAGGAGGAAAGGACTGAGGGAAGGTGGCCAGTATGAGGAGGGTCAGGCAAATGGGAGGTGGCCAGTATGAGGAGGAGTGGGCTGACGGTAGGTGGCCAGTGTGAGGAGGGTGAGGCTGAGGGGAAGTGGTCAGTATGAGGAAGGTCAGTCTGAGGGGAGGTGGCCAGTATGAGGAGGAGAGGGCTGAGGGGAGGTGGCCAGTATGAGGAGGATAGGACTGAGGGGAGGTGGCCAGTATGAGGAGGAGAGGGCTGAGGGGATGTGGCCAGTATGAGGAGGAGGGGGCTGAGGGGAGGTGGACAGTATGAGGAGGGTCAGGCAAAGGGGATGTGGCCAGTATGAGGAGGAGAGGGCTGAGGGGGGGTGGCCAGTATGAGGAGGAGAGGGCTGAGGGGATGTGGCCAGTATGAGGAGGAGAGGGCTGAGGGGAGGTGTTCAGTATGAGGAGGGTCAGGCTGAGGGAAAGAAGTGGTCAGTATGAGGAGTTTCAGTCTGAGGGGAGGTGCCAGTATGAGGAGGAGAGGGACTGAAGGGAGGTGGCCTGTATTAGGAGGGTCAGGCAGAGGGGAGGTGGCCAGTGTGAGGAGGAATGGACTGAGGAGAGGTGGCTAGAATGAGGAGGAAAGTACTGAGGGGTGGGGGCCAGTATGAGGAGGAAAGTACTGAGGGGGAGGTGGTCAGTATGAGCAGGGTCAGGCAAAGGGGAGGTGGCCAGTATGAGGAGGAAAGTACTGAGGGGTGGTGGCCAGTATGAGGAGGAGAGGGCTGAGGGGATGTGGCCAGTATGAGGAGGAGAGGGCTGAGGGGAGGTGGCCAGTATGAGGAGGAAAGGACTGAGGGTAGGTGGCCAGTATGAGGAGGAGAGAGGCTGAGGGGAGGTGGCCAGTATGAGGAGGGTCAGGCAAAGGGGTGGTGGCCAGTATGAGGAGGAGAGGGCTGAGGGGATGTGGCCAGTATGAGGAGGAGAGGGCTGAGGGGAGGTGGCCAGTATGAGGAGGAAAGGGACTGAGGGTAGGTGGCCAGTATGAGGAGGAGAGAGGCTGAGGGGAGGTGGCCAGTATGAGGAGGGTCAGGCAAAGGGGTGGTGGCCAGTATGAGGAGGAGAGGGCTGAGGGGATGTGGCCAGTATGAGGAGGAGGGGGCTGAGGGGGAGGTGGACAGTATGAGGAGGGTCAGGCAAAGGGGATGTGTCCAGTATGAGGAGGAGAGGGCTGAGGGGGGGTGGCCAGTATGAGGAGGAGAGGGCTGAGGGGATGTGGCCAGTATGAGGAGGAGAGGGCTGAGGGGAGGTGGCCAGTATGAGGAGGAAAGGACTGAGGGAAGGTGGCCAGTATGAGGAGGGTCAGGCAAATGGGAGGTGGCCAGTATGAGGAGGAGAGAGGCTGAGGGGAGGTGGCCAGTATGAGGAGGAAAGGACTGAGGGTAGGTGGCCAGTATGAGGAGGAGAGTGCTGAGGGGATGTGGCTAGTATGAGGAGTAGAGGGCAGAGGAGAGGTGGCCAGTATGAGGAGGGTCAGGCAAAGGGGATGTGGCCAGTATGAGGAGGAGAGGACTGAGGGGAGGAGGCCAGTATGAAGAGGAGAGGGCTGAGGGTAGGTGGCCTTTATGAGGAGGGTCAGGCTGAGGGGAGGTGCCAGTATGAGGAGGCTGAAGCTGAGGGGAAGTGGTCAGTATGAGGAGGGTCAGTCTGAGGGGGACATGCCAGTATGAGGGGGGGTCAGGCTGAGGGGAGGTGGCCAGTATGAGGAGGAGAGAGGCTGAGGGGAGGTGGCCAGTATGAGGAGGGTCAGGCAAATGGGAGGTGGCCAGTATGAGGAGGAAAGGACTGAGGGAAGGTGGCCAGTATGAGGAGGGGTCAGGCAAATGGGAGGTGGCCAGTATGAGGAGGAGTGGGCTGACGGTAGGTGGCCAGTGTGAGGAGGGTGAGGCTGAGGGGAAGTGGTCAGTATGAGGAAGGTCAGTCTGAGGGGAGGTGGCCAGTATGAGGAGGAGAGGGCTGAGGGGAGGTGGCCAGTATGAGGAGGATAGGACTGAGGGGAGGTGGCCAGTATGAGGAGGAGAGGGCTGAGGGGATGTGGCCAGTATGAGGAGGAGGGGGCTGAGGGGAGGTGGACAGTATGAGGAGGGTCAGGCAAAGGGGATGTGGCCAGTATGAGGAGGAGAGGGCTGAGGGGGGGTGGCCAGTATGAGGAGGAGAGGGCTGAGGGGATGTGGCCAGTATGAGGAGGAGAGGGCTGAGGGGAGGTGTTCAGTATGAGGAGGGTCAGGCTGAGGGAAAGTGGTCAGTATGAGGAGTTTCAGTCTGAGGGGAGGTGCCAGTATGAGGAGGAGAGGACTGAAGGGAGGTGGCCTGTATTAGGAGGGTCAGGCAGAGGGGAGGTGGCCAGTGTGAGGAGGAATGGACTGAGGAGAGGTGGCTAGAATGAGGAGGAAAGTACTGAGGGGTGGGGGCCAGTATGAGGAGGAAAGTACTGAGGGGAGGTGGTCAGTATGAGCAGGGTCAGGCAAAGGGGAGGTGGCCAGTATGAGGAGGAAAGTACTGAGGGGTGGTGGCCAGTATGAGGAGGAGAGGGCAGAGGAGAGGTGGCCAGTATGAGGAGGGTCAGGCAAATGGGAGGTGGCCAGTATGAGGAGGAGTGGGCTGAGGGTAGGTGGCCAGTGTGAGGAGGAAAGGACTGAGTGGAGGTGGCCAGTATGAGGAGGAGAGAGGCTGAGGGGAGGTGGCCAGTATGAGGAGGAGAGGACTGAGGGAAGTTGGTCAGTATGAGGAGTTTCAGTCTGAGGGGAGGTGCCAGTATGAGGAGTAGAGGACTGAAGGGAGGTGGCCTGTATTAGGAGGGTCAGGCAGAGGGGAGGTGGACAGTGTGAGGAGGAATGGACTGAGGAGATGTGGTCAGTATGAGGAGGAGTGGGCTGAGGGGATGTGGCCAGTATGAGGAGAGTCAGGCTGAGGGGATGTGGCCAGTATGAGGAGGGTTAGGCTGAGGGGAGGTGGCCAGTATGAGGAGGGTTAGGCTGAGGGGAGGTGGCCAGTCTGAGGAGGAGAGGGCTGAGGGGATGTGGCTAGTATGAGGAGTAGAGGGCAGAGGAGAGGTGGCCAGTATGAGGAGGGTCAGGCAAAGGGGATGTGGCCAGTATGAGGAGGAGAGGACTGAGGGGAGGAGGCCAGTATGAAGAGGAGAGGGCTGAGGGTAGGTGGTCTTTATGAGGAGGGTCAGGCTGAGGGGAGGTGCCAGTATGAGGAGGCTGAAGCTGAGGGGAAGTGGTCAGTATGAGGAGGGTCAGTCTGAGGGGACATGCCAGTATGAGGGGGGGTCAGGCTGAGGGGAGGTGGCCAGTATGAGGAGGAGAGAGGCTGAGGGGTGGTGGCCAGTATGAGGAGGAAAGGGCTGAGGGGAGGTGGCCAGTATGAGGAGTAGCGGGCTGAGGGGAGGTGGCCAGTATGAGGAGGGTCAGGCTGAGGGGAGGTGGCCAGTATGAGGAGGGTTAGGCTGAGGGAATTGGCCAGTATGAGGAGGAGAGAGGCTGAGGGGGTGGTGGCCAGTATGAGGAGGAAAGGGCTGAGGGGAGGTGGCCAGTATGAGGAGTAGCGGGCTGAGGGGAGGTGGCCAGTATGAGGAGGGTCAGGCTGAGGGGAGGTGGCCAGTATGAGGAGGGTTAGGCTGAGGGGAGGTGGCCAGTCTGAGGAGGAGAGGACTGAGGGGAGGAGGCCAGTATGAAGAGGATAGGGCTGAGGGTAGGTGGCCTTTATGAGGAGCAGAGGGCTGAGGGGAGGTGCCAGTATGAGGAGGGTGAGGCTGAGGGGAAGTGGTCAGTATGAGGAAGGTCAGTCTGAGGGGAGGTGGCCAGTATGAGGAGGAAAGGGCTGAGGGGGGGTGGCCAGTATGAGGAGGAGAGGGCTGAGGGGGGGTGGCCAGTATGAGGAGGAGAGGGCTGAGGGGATGTGGCCAGTATGAGGAGGAGAGGGCTGAGGGGAGGTGGCCAGTATGAGGAGGAAAGGACTGAGGGTAGGTGGCCAGTATGAGGAGGAGAGAGGCTGAGGGGAGGTGGCCAGTATGAGGAGGGTCAGGCAAAGGGGTGGTGGCCAGTATGAGGAGGAGAGGGCTGAGGGGATGTGGCCAGTATGAGGAGGAGGGGGCTGAGGGGAGGTGGACAGTATGAGGAGGGTCAGGCAAAGGGGATGTGTCCAGTATGAGGAGGAGAGGGCTGAGGGGGGGTGGCCAGTATGAGGAGGAGAGGGCTGAGGGGATGTGGCCAGTATGAGGAGGAGAGGGCTGAGGGGAGGTGGCCAGTATGAGGAGGAAAGGACTGAGGGAAGGTGGCCAGTATGAGGAGGGTCAGGCAAATGGGAGGTGGCCAGTATGAGGAGGAGAGAGGCTGAGGGGAGGTGGCCAGTATGAGGAGGAGAGGACTGAGGGAAGTTGGTCAGTATGAGGAGTTTCAGTCTGAGGGGAGGTGCCAGTATGAGGAGTAGAGGACTGAAGGGAGGTGGCCTGTATTAGGATGGTCAGGCAGAGGGGAGGTGGACAGTGTGAGGAGGAATGGACTGAGGAGATGTGGTCAGTATGAGGAGGAGTGGGCTGAGGGGATGTGGCCAGTATGAGGAGAGTCAGGCTGAGGGGATGTGGCCAGTATGAGGAGGGTTAGGCTGAGGGGAGGTGGCCAGTATGAGGAGGGTTAGGCTGAGGGGAGGTGGCCAGTCTGAGGAGGAGAGTGCTGAGGGGATGTGGCTAGTATGAGGAGTAGAGGGCAGAGGAGAGGTGGCCAGTATGAGGAGGGTCAGGCAAAGGGGATGTGGCCAGTATGAGGAGGAGAGGACTGAGGGGAGGAGGCCAGTATGAAGAGGAGAGGGCTGAGGGTAGGTGGCCTTTATGAGGAGGGTCAGGCTGAGGGGAGGTGCCAGTATGAGGAGGCTGAAGCTGAGGGGAAGTGGTCAGTATGAGGAGGGTCAGTCTGAGGGGACATGCCAGTATGAGGGGGGGTCAGGCTGAGGGGAGGTGGCCAGTATGAGGAGGAGAGAGGCTGAGGGGAGGTGGCCAGTATGAGGAGGGTCAGGCAAATGGGAGGTGGCCAGTATGAGGAGGAAAGGACTGAGGGAAGGTGGCCAGTATGAGGAGGGTCAGGCAAATGGGAGGTGGCCAGTATGAGGAGGAGTGGGCTGACGGTAGGTGGCCAGTGTGAGGAGGGTGAGGCTGAGGGGAAGTGGTCAGTATGAGGAAGGTCAGTCTGAGGGGAGGTGGCCAGTATGAGGAGGAGAGGGCTGAGGGGAGGTGGCCAGTATGAGGAGGATAGGACTGAGGGGAGGTGGCCAGTATGAGGAGGAGAGGGCTGAGGGGATGTGGCCAGTATGAGGAGGAGGGGGCTGAGGGGAGGTGGACAGTATGAGGAGGGTCAGGCAAAGGGGATGTGGCCAGTATGAGGAGGAGAGGGCTGAGGGGGGGTGGCCAGTATGAGGAGGAGAGGGCTGAGGGGATGTGGCCAGTATGAGGAGGAGAGGGCTGAGGGGAGGTGTTCAGTATGAGGAGGGTCAGGCTGAGGGAAAGTGGTCAGTATGAGGAGTTTCAGTCTGAGGGGAGGTGCCAGTATGAGGAGGAGAGGACTGAAGGGAGGTGGCCTGTATTAGGAGGGTCAGGCAGAGGGGAGGTGGCCAGTGTGAGGAGGAATGGACTGAGGAGAGGTGGCTAGAATGAGGAGGAAAGTACTGAGGGGTGGGGGCCAGTATGAGGAGGAAAGTACTGAGGGGAGGTGGTCAGTATGAGCAGGGTCAGGCAAAGGGGAGGTGGCCAGTATGAGGAGGAAAGTACTGAGGGGTGGTGGCCAGTATGAGGAGGAGAGGGCAGAGGAGAGGTGGCCAGTATGAGGAGGGTCAGGCAAATGGGAGGTGGCCAGTATGAGGAGGAGTGGGCTGAGGGTAGGTGGCCAGTGTGAGGAGGAAAGGACTGAGTGGAGGTGGCCAGTATGAGGAGGAGAGAGGCTGAGGGGAGGTGGCCAGTATGAGGAGGAGAGGACTGAGGGAAGTTGGTCAGTATGAGGAGTTTCAGTCTGAGGGGAGGTGCCAGTATGAGGAGTAGAGGACTGAAGGGAGGTGGCCTGTATTAGGAGGGTCAGGCAGAGGGGAGGTGGACAGTGTGAGGAGGAATGGACTGAGGAGATGTGGTCAGTATGAGGAGGAGTGGGCTGAGGGGATGTGGCCAGTATGAGGAGAGTCAGGCTGAGGGGATGTGGCCAGTATGAGGAGGGTTAGGCTGAGGGGAGGTGGCCAGTATGAGGAGGGTTAGGCTGAGGGGAGGTGGCCAGTCTGAGGAGGAGAGGGCTGAGGGGATGTGGCTAGTATGAGGAGTAGAGGGCAGAGGAGAGGTGGCCAGTATGAGGAGGGTCAGGCAAAGGGGATGTGGCCAGTATGAGGAGGAGAGGACTGAGGGGAGGAGGCCAGTATGAAGAGGAGAGGGCTGAGGGTAGGTGGTCTTTATGAGGAGGGTCAGGCTGAGGGGAGGTGCCAGTATGAGGAGGCTGAAGCTGAGGGGAAGTGGTCAGTATGAGGAGGGTCAGTCTGAGGGGACATGCCAGTATGAGGGGGGGTCAGGCTGAGGGGAGGTGGCCAGTATGAGGAGGAGAGAGGCTGAGGGGTGGTGGCCAGTATGAGGAGGAAAGGGCTGAGGGGAGGTGGCCAGTATGAGGAGTAGCGGGCTGAGGGGAGGTGGCCAGTATGAGGAGGGTCAGGCTGAGGGGAGGTGGCCAGTATGAGGAGGGTTAGGCTGAGGGAATTGGCCAGTATGAGGAGGAGAGAGGCTGAGGGGTGGTGGCCAGTATGAGGAGGAAAGGGCTGAGGGGAGGTGGCCAGTATGAGGAGTAGCGGGCTGAGGGGAGGTGGCCAGTATGAGGAGGGTCAGGCTGAGGGGAGGTGGCCAGTATGAGGAGGGTTAGGCTGAGGGGAGGTGGCCAGTCTGAGGAGGAGAGGACTGAGGGGAGGAGGCCAGTATGAAGAGGATAGGGCTGAGGGTAGGTGGCCTTTATGAGGAGCAGAGGGCTGAGGGGAGGTGCCAGTATGAGGAGGGTGAGGCTGAGGGGAAGTGGTCAGTATGAGGAAGGTCAGTCTGAGGGGAGGTGGCCAGTATGAGGAGGAAAGGGCTGAGGGGAGGTGGCCAGTATGAGGAGGATAGGACTGAGGGGAGGTGGCCAGTATGAGGAGGAGAGGGCTGAGGGGATGTGGCCAGTATGAGGAGGAGGGGGCTGAGGGGAGGTGGACAGTATGAGGAGGGTCAGACAAAGGGGATGTGGCCAGTATGAGGAGGAGTGGGCTGAGGGGGGGTGGCCAGTATGAGGAGGAGAGGGCTGAGGGGATGTGGCCAGTATGAGGAGGAGAGGGCTGAGGGGAGGTGTTCAGTATGAGGAGGGTCAGGCTGAGGGAAAGTGGTCAGTATGAGGAGTTTCAGTCTGAGGGGAGGTGCCAGTATGAGGAGGAGAGGACTGAAGGGAGGTGGCCTGTATTAGGAGGGTCAGGCAGAGGGGAGGTGGCCAGTGTGAGGAGGAATGGACTGAGGAGAGGTGGCTAGAATGAGGAGGAAAGTACTGAGGGGTGGGGGCCAGTATGAGGAGGAAAGTACTGAGGGGAGGTGGGCAGTATGAGCAGGGTCAGGCAAAGGGGAGGTGGCCAGTAGAAGGAGGAAAGTACTGAGGGGTGGTGGCCAGTATGAGGAGGAGAGGGCAGAGGAGAGGTGGCCAGTATGAGGAGGGTCAGGCTGAGGGCAGGTGCCAGTATGAGGGGGGTCAGGCTGAGGGGAGGTGGCCAGTATGAGGAGGAGAGGACTGAGGGGAGGTGGCCAGTATGAGGAGGAGAGGGCTGAGGGGAGGTGGCCAGTATGAGGAGGAGAGAGCCTGAGGGGAGGTGGCCAGTATGAGGAGGGTCAGGCAAAGGGGTGGTGGCCAGTATGAGGAGGAAAGGACTGAGGGGAGGTGGCCTGTATGAGGAGGAGAGGGCTGAGGGGAGGTGACCAGTAGGAGGAGGAGAGGACTGAGGGGAGGTGGCCAGTATGAGGAGGAGAGGGCTGAGGGGAGGTGGCCAGTATGAGGAGGAAAGGACTGAGGGGAGGTGGCCAGTAGGAGGAGGAGACGACTGAGGGGAGGTGGCCAGTATGAGGAGGAGAGAGGCTGAGGGGAGGTGGCCAGTATGAGGAGGAAAGGACTGAGGGAAGGTGGCCAGTATGAGGAGGGTCAGGCAAATGGGAGGTGGCCAGTATGAGGAGGAGAGGGCTGAGGGGAGGTGGCCAGTATGAGGAGGATAGGACTGAGGGGAGGTGGCCAGTATGAGGAGGAGAGGGCTGAGGGGATGTGGCCAGTATGAGGAGGAGGGGGCTGAGGGGAGCTGGACAGTATGAGGAGGGTCAGGCAAAGGGGATGTGGCCAGTATGAGGAGGAGAGGGCTGAGGGGGGGTGGCCAGTATGAGGAGGAGAGGGCTGAGGGGATGTGGCCAGTATGAGGAGGAGAGGGCTGAGGGGAGGTGGCCAGTATGAGGAGGAAAGGACTGAGGGTAGGTGGCCAGTATGAGGAGGAGAGAGGCTGAGGGGAGGTGGCCAGTATGAGGAGGAAAGGACTGAGGGAAGGTGGCCAGTATGAGGAGGGTCAGGCAAATGTGAGGTGGCCAGTATGAGGAGGAGTGGGCTGAGGGTAGGTGGCCAGTGTGAGGAGGAAAGGACTGAGTGGAGGTGGCCAGTATGAGGAGGAGAGAGGCTGAGGGGAGGTGGCCAGTATGAGGAGGAGAGGACTGAGGGAAGTTGGTCAGTATGAGGAGTTTCAGTCTGAGGGGAGGTGCCAGTATGAGGAGTAGAGGACTGAAGGGAGGTGGCCTGTATTAGGAGGGTCAGGCAGAGGGGAGGTGGACAGTGTGAGGAGGAATGGACTGAGGAGATGTGGTCAGTATGAGGAGGAGTGGGCTGAGGGGATGTGGCCAGTATGAGGAGAGTCAGGCTGAGGGGAGGTGGCCAGTATGAGGAGGGTTAGGCTGAGGGGAGGTGGCCAGTATGAGGAGGGTTAGGCTGAGGGGAGGTGGCCAGTCTGAGGAGGAGAGGGCTGAGGGGATGTGGCTAGTATGAGGAGTAGAGGGCAGAGGAGAGGTGGACAGTATGAGGAGGGTCAGGCAAAGGGGATGTGGCCAGTATGAGGAGGAGAGGAATGAGGGGAGGAGGCCAGTATAAAGAGGAGAGGGCTGAGGGTAGGTGGCCTTTATGAGGAGGGTCAGGCTGAGGGGAGGTGCCAGTATGAGGAGGCTGAAGCTGAGGGGAAGTGGTCAGTATGAGGAGGGTCAGTCTGAGGGGACATGCCAGTATGAGGGGGGGTCAGGCTGAGGGGAGGTGGCCAGTATGAGGAGGAGAGAGGCTGAGGGGTGGTGGCCAGTATGAGGAGGAAAGGGCTGAGGGGAGGTGGCCAGTATGAGGAGTAGCGGGCTGAGGGGAGGTGGCCAGTATGAGGAGGGTCAGGCTGAGGGGAGGTGGCCAGTATGAGGAGGGTTAGGCTGAGGGGAGGTGGCCAGTCTGAGGAGGAGAGGACTGAGGGGAGGAGGCCAGTATGAAGAGGATAGGGCTGAGGGTAGGTGGCCTTTATGAGGAGGAGAGGGCTGAGGGGAGGTGCCAGTATGAGGAGGGTGAGGCTGAGGGGAAGTGGTCAGTATGAGGAAGGTCAGTCTGAGGGGAGGTGGCCAGTATGAGGAGGAGAGGGCTGAGGGGAGGTGGCCAGTATGAGGAGGATAGGACTGAGGGGAGGTGGCCAGTATGAGGAGGAGAGGGCTGAGGGGATGTGGCCAGTATGAGGAGGAGGGGGCTGAGGGGAGGTGGACAGTATGAGGAGGGTCAGGCAAAGGGGATGTGGCCAGTATGAGGAGGAGAGGGCTGAGGGGGGGTGGCCAGTATGAGGAGGAGAGGGCTGAGGGGATGTGGCCAGTATGAGGAGGAGAGGGCTGAGGGGAGGTGTTCAGTATAAGGAGGGTCAGGCTGAGGGAAAGTGGTCAGTATGAGGAGTTTCAGTCTGAGGGGAGGTGCCAGTATGAGGAGGAGAGGACTGAAGGGAGGTGGCCTGTATTAGGAGGGTCAGGCAGAGGGGAGGTGGCCAGTGTGAGGAGGAATGGACTGAGGAGAGGTGGCTAGAATGAGGAGGAAAGTACTGAGGTGTGGGGGCCAGTATGAGGAGGAAAGTACTGAGGGGAGGTGGTCAGTATGAGCAGGGTCAGGCAAAGGGGAGGTGGCCAGTATGAGGAGGAAAGTACTGAGGGGTGGTGGCCAGTATGAGGAGGAGAGGGCAGAGGAGAGGTGGCCAGTATGAGGAGGGTCAGGCTGAGGGGAGGTGCCAGTATGAGGGGGGTCAGGCTGAGGGGAGGTGGCCAGTATGAGGAGGAGAGGACTGAGGGGAGGTGGCCAGTATGAGGAGGAGAGGGCTGAGGGGAGGTGGCCAGTATGAGGAGGAGAGAGGCTGAGGGGAGGTGGCCAGTATGAGGAGGGTCAGGCAAAGGGGTGGTGGCCAGTATGAGGAGGAAAGGACTGAGGGGAGGTGGCCAGTTGGAGGAGGGTCAGGCAGAGAGGAGGTGGCCAGTATGAGGAGGGTGAGGCTGAGGGGAAATGGTCAGTATGAGGAGGGTCAGTCTGAGGGGACGTGCCAGTATGAGGAGGAGAGGACTGAGGGGAGGTGGCCAGTATGAGGAGGAAAGGACTGAGGGGAGGTGGCCAGTGTGAGGAGGAGAGGGCTGAGGGGAGGTGGCCAGTGTGAGGAGGAGAGGGCTGAGGGGAGGTGGCCAGTGTGAGGAGGAGAGGGCTGAGGGGATGTGGCCAGTATGAGGAGGAGAGGAATGAGGGGAGGTGGTAGTATGAGGAGGTTCAGGCAGAGAGGAGGTGGCCAGTATGAGGAGGAGAGGACTGAGGGGAGGTGGCCAGTATGAGGCATGTAAGACTGAGGGGAGGTGGTCAATATGAGTAGGACAGGGCTGAGTGGAGGTGCCAGTATGAGGGTCAGTCTGAGGGGAGGTGGTCAATATGAGGAGGACAGGGCTGAGTGGAGGTGCCAGTCTGAGGATGGTGAGGCTGAGGGGAAGTGGTCAGTATGAGGAGGGCTAGTCAGAGGGGAGGTGCCAGTATGAGGGGGGTCAGGCTGAGGGGAGGTGGCCAGTATGAGGAGGAGAGGACTGAGTGGAGGTGGCCAGTATGAGGAGGAGAGGGCTGAGGGGAGGTGGCCAGTGTGAGGAGGAGAGGGCTGAGGGGAGGTGGCCAGTATGAGGAGGAGAGGACTGAGGGGATGTGGCCAGTATGAGGAGGAGAGGGCTGAGGGGAGGCGGCCAGTGTGAGGAGGAGAGGGCTGAGGGGAGGTGGCCAGTATGAGGAGGAGAGGACTGAGGGGATGTGGCCAGAATGAGGTGGAGAGGGCTGAGGGGAGGTGGCCAGTATGAGGAGGAGAGAGGCTGAGGGGAGGTGGCCAGTATGAGGAGGAGAGGACTGAGGGGAGGTGGCCAGTATGAGGAGAAGATGGCTGAAGAGAGGTGGCCAGTATGAGGAGGAAAGGACTGAGGGGAGGTGGCCAGTATGAGGAGGGTCAGGCAGAGAGGAGGTGGCCAGTATGAGGAGGAAAGGACTGAGGGGAGGTGGCCAGTAGGAGGAGGAGAGGACTGAGGGGAGGTGGCCAGTATGAGGAGGGTCAGGCAGATAGGAGGTGGCCAGTATGAGGAGGAGAGGACTGAAGGGAGGTGGCCAGTATGAGGAGGAAAGGACTGAGGGGAAGTGGCCAGTATGAGGAGGGTCAGGCAGAGAGGAGGTGGCCAGTATGAGGAGGAGAGGGCTGAGGGGAGGTGGCCAGTATGAGGAGGAGAGGGCTGAGGGGAGGTGGTCAGTATGAGGAGGAGAGGGCTGAGGGGAGGTGGCCAGTATGAGGAGGAGAGGGCTGAGGGGAGGTGGCCAGTATGAGGAGGAGAGGGCTGAGGGGAGGTGGCCAGTATGAGGAGAAGATGGCTGAAGGGAGGTGGCCAGTATGAGGAGGAAAGGACTGAGGGGAAGTGGTCAGTATGAGGAAGGTCAGTCTGAGGGGAGGTGGCCAGTATGAGGAGGAGAGGACTGAGGGGAGGTGGCCAGTATGAGGAGGAGAGGGCTGAGAGGAGGTGGCCAGTATGAGGAGGAGAGGGCTGAGGGGAGGTGGCCAGTATGTGGAGGAGAGAGGCTGAGGGGAGATGGCCATTATGAGGAGCAAAGGACTGAGGGGAGGTGGCCAGTATGAGGAGGAGAGGGCTGAGGGGAGGTGGCCAGTATGAGGAGTAGCGGGCTGAGGGTAAGGTGGCCAGTATGAGGAGGGTCAGGCTGAGGGGAGGTGGCCAGTATGAGGAGGGTTAGGCTGAGGGGAGGTGGCCAGTCTGAGGAGGAGAGGACTGAGGGGAGGAGGCCAGTATGAGGAGGGTGAGGCTGAGGGGAAGTGGTCAGTATGATGAGGGTCAGTCTGAGGGGACGTGCCAGTATGAGGAGGGTGAGGCTGAGGGGAAGTGGTCAGTATGAGGAGGAGAGGACTGAGGGGAGGTGGCCAGTATGAGGAGGAGAGGACTGAGGGAGGTGGCCAGTATGAGGAGGAGAGGACTGAGGGGAGGTGGCCAGTATGAGGAGGAGAGGACTGAGGGGAGGTGGCCAGTATGAGGAGGAGAGGGCTGAGGGGAGGTGGCCAGTATGAGGAGGAGAGGGCTGAGAGGAGGTGGCCAGTATGAGGAGGATAGGGCTGAGGGGAGGTGGCCAGTATGAGGAGGAGAGGGCTGAGGGGAGGTGGCATGAGGAGGAGAGAGGCTGAGGGGAGGTGGCCAGTATGAGGAGGAAAGGACTGAGGGGAGGTGGCCAGTATGAGGAGGAGAGAGGCTGAGGGGAGGTGGCCAGTATGAGGAGGAAAGGACTGAGGGAAGGTGGCCAGTATGAGGAGGGTCAGGCAAATGGGAGGTGGCCAGTATGAGGAGGAGTGGGCTGAGGGTAGGTGGCCAGTGTGAGGAGGAAAGGACTGAGTGGAGGTGGCCAGTATGAGGACGAGAGAGGCTGAGGGGAGGTGGCCAGTATGAGGAGGAAAGGACTGAGGGGAGATGGCCAGTATGAGGAGGAGAGGGCTGAGGGAAGGTGGCCAGTCTGAGGAGGGTCAGGCAAATGGGACGTGGCCAGTATGAGGAGAAGAGGGCTGAGGGGAGCTGGCCAGTATGAGGAGGGTCAGGCAAATGGGAGGTGGCCAGTATGAGGAGGAGTGGGCTGAGGGGAGGTGGCCAGTATGAGGAGGAAAGGACTGAGTGGAGGTGGCCAGTATGAGGAGGAGAGGGCTGAGGGAAGGTGGCCAGTACGAGGAGGAGAGGGCTGAGAGGAGGTGGCCAGTATGAGGAGGAGAGGGCTGAGGGCTGGTGGCCAGTATGAGGAGGGTCAGGCTGAGTGGAGGTGCCAGTATGAGGAGGGTGAAGCTGAGGGGAAGTGGTCAGTATGAGGAGGAGAGAGGCCGAGGGGAGGTGGCCAGTATGAGGAGGAAAGGGCTGAGGGTAGGTGGCCAGTCTGAGGAGTAGCGGGCTGAGGGTAGGTGGCCAGTATGAGGAGGGTCAGGCTGAGGGGAGGTGGCCAGTATGAGGAGGGTTAGGCTGAGGGGAGGTGGCCAGTCTGAGAAGGAGAGGACTGAGGGGAGGAGGCCAGTAAGAAGAGGAGAGGGCTGAGTGTTGGTGGCCTTTATGAGGGGGAGAGGGCTGAGGGGAGGTGCCAGTATGAGGAGGAGAGGGCTGAGGGGAGGTGGCCAGTTTGAGGAGGAGAGAGTCTGAGGGGAGGTGGCCAGTATGAGGAGCAAAGGGCTGAGGGTAGGTGGCCAGTCTGAGGAGGAGAGAGGCTGAGGGGAGGTGGCCAGTATGAGGAGGAAAGGACTGAGGGGAAGTGGTCAGTATGAGGAAGGTCAGTCTGAGGGGAGGTGGCCAGTATGAGGAGGAGAGGACTGAGGGGAGGTGGCCAGTATGAGGAGGAGAGGGCTGAGAGGAGGTGGCCAGTATGAGGAGGAGAGGGCTGAGGGGAGGTGGCCAGTATGTGGAGGAGAGAGGCTGAGGGGAGATGGCCATTATGAGGAGCAAAGGACTGAGGGGAGGTGGCCAGTATGAGGAGGAGAGGGCTGAGGGGAGGTGGCCAGTTTGAGGAGGAGAGAGGCTGAGGGTAGGTGGCCAGTATGAGGAGGGTCAGGCTGAGGGGAGGTGGCCAGTCTGAGGAGGAGAGGACTGAGGGGAGGAGGCCAGTATGAGGAGGGTGAGGCTGAGGGGAAGTGGTCAGTATGATGAGGGTCAGTCTGAGGGGACGTGCCAGTATGAGGAGGGTGAGGCTGAGGGGAAGTGGTCAGTATGAGGAAGGTCAGTCTGAGGGGAGGTGGCCAGTATGAGGAGGAGAGGGCTGAGGGGAGGTGGCCAGTATGAGGAGGAGAGGACTGAGGGGAGGTGGCCAGTATGAGGAGGAGAGGGCTGAGGGGAGGTGGCCAGTATGAGGAGGAGAGTGCTGAGGGGAGGTGGCCAGTATGAGGAGGAGAGGGCTGAGAGGAGGTGGCCAGTATGAGGAGGATAGGGCTGAGGGGAGGTGGCCAGTATGAGGAGGAGAGGGCTGAGGGGAGGTGGCATGAGGAGGAGAGAGGCTGAGGGGAGGTGGCCAGTATGAGGAGGAAAGGACTGAGGGGAGGTGGCCAGTATGAGGAGGAGAGAGGCTGAGGGGAGGTGGCCAGTATGAGGAGGAAAGGACTGAGGGAAGGTGGCCAGTATGTGGAGGGTCAGGCAAATGGGAGGTGGCCAGTATGAGGAGGAGTGGGCTGAGGGTAGGTGGCCAGTGTGAGGAGGAAAGGACTGAGTGGAGGTGGCCAGTATGAGGAGGAGAGAGGCTGAGGGGAGGTGGCCAGTATGAGGAGGAAAGGACTGAGGGGAGATGGCCAGTATGAGGAGGAGAGGGCTGAGGGAAGGTGGCCAGTCTGAGGAGGGTCAGGCAAATGGGAAGTGGCCAGTATGAGGAGAAGAGGGCTGAGGGGAGCTGGCCAGTATGAGGAGGGTCAGGCAAATGGGATGTGGCCAGTATGAGGAGGAGAGGGCTGAGGGGGGGTGGCCAGTATGAGGAGGAGAGGGCTGAGGGGATGTGGCCAGTATGAGGAGGAGAGGGCTGAGGGGAGGTGTTCAGTATGAGGAGGATAGGGCTGAGGGTAGGTGGCCTTTATGAGGAGGAGAGGGCTGAGGGGAGGTGCCAGTATGAGGAGGGTGAGGCTGAGGGGAAGTGGTCAGTATGAGGAAGGTCAGTCTGAGGGGAGGTGGCCAGTATGAGGAGGAGAGGGCTGAGGGGAGGTGGCCAGTATGAGGAGGATAGGACTGAGGGGAGGTGGCCAGTATGAGGAGGAGAGGGCTGAGGGGATGTGGCCAGTATGAGGAGGAGGGGGCTGAGGGGAGGTGGACAGTATGAGGAGGGTCAGGCAAAGGGGATGTGGCCAGTATGAGGAGGAGAGGGCTGAGGGGGGGTGGCCAGTATGAGGAGGAGAGGGCTGAGGGGATGTGGCCAGTATGAGGAGGAGAGGGCTGAGGGGAGGTGTTCAGTATGAGGAGGGTCAGGCTGAGGGAAAGTGGTCAGTATGAGGAGTTTCAGTCTGAGGGGAGGTGCCAGTATGAGGAGGAGAGGACTGAAGGGAGGTGGCCTGTATTAGGAGGGTCAGGCAGAGGGGAGGTGGCCAGTGTGAGGAGGAATGGACTGAGGAGAGGTGGCTAGAATGAGGAGGAAAGTACTGAGGGGTGGGGGCCAGTATGAGGAGGAAAGTACTGAGGGGAGGTGGTCAGTATGAGCAGGGTCAGGCAAAGGGGAGGTGGCCAGTATGAGGAGGAAAGTACTGAGGGGTGGTGGCCAGTATGAGGAGGAGAGGGCAGAGGAGAGGTGGCCAGTATGAGGAGGGTCAGGCTGAGGGGAGGTGCCAGTATGAGGGGGGTCAGGCTGAGGGGAGGTGGCCAGTATGAGGAGGAGAGGACTGAGGGGAGGTGGCCAGTATGAGGAGGAGAGGGCTGAGGGGAGGTGGCCAGTATGAGGAGGAGAGAGGCTGAGGGGAGGTGGCCAGTATGAGGATGGTCAGGCAAAGGGGTGGTGGCCAGTATGAGGAGGAAAGGACTGAGGGGAGGTGGCCAGTATGAGGAGGAGAGGGCTGAGGGGAGGTGACCAGTAGGAGGAGGAGAGGACTGAGGGGAGGTGGCCAGTATGAGGAGGAGAGGGCTGAGGGGAGGTGGCCAGTATGAGGAGGAAAGGACTGGGGAGGTGGCCAGTAGGAGGAGGAGACGACTGAGGGGAGGTGGCCAGTATGAGGAGGAGAGAGGCTGAGGGGAGGTGGCCAGTATGAGGAGGAAAGGACTGAGGGAAGGTGGCCAGTATGAGGAGGGTCAGGCAAATGGGAGGTGGCCAGTATGAGGAGGAGAGGGCTGAGGGGAGGTGGCCAGTATGAGGAGGAGAGGGCTGAGGGGATGTGGCCAGTATGAGGAGGAGCGGGCTGAGGGGAGCTGGACAGTATGAGGAGGGTCAGGCAAAGGGGATGTGGCCAGTATGAGGAGGAGAGGGCTGAGGGGGGGTGGCCAGTATGAGGAGGAGAGGGCTGAGGGGATGTGGCCAGTATGAGGAGGAGAGGGCTGAGGGGAGGTGGCCAGTATGAGGAGGAAAGGACTGAGGGTAGGTGGCCAGTATGAGGAGGAGAGAGGCTGAGGGGAGGTGGCCAGTATGAGGAGGAAAGGACTGAGGGAAGGTGGCCAGTATGAGGAGGGTCAGGCAAATGGGAGGTGGCCAGTATGAGGAGGAGTGGGCTGAGGGTAGGTGGCCAGTGTGAGGAGGAAAGGACTGAGTGGAGGTGGCCAGTATGAGGAGGAGAGAGGCTGAGGGGAGGTGGCCAGTATGAGGAGGAGAGGACTGAGGGAAGTTGGTCAGTATGAGGAGTTTCAGTCTGAGGGGAGGTGCCAGTATGAGGAGTAGAGGACTGAAGGGAGGTGGCCTGTATTAGGAGGGTCAGGCAGAGGGGAGGTGGACAGTGTGAGGAGGAATGGACTGAGGAGATGTGGTCAGTATGAGGAGGAGTGGGCTGAGGGGATGTGGCCAGTATGAGGAGAGTCAGGCTGAGGGGAGGTGGCCAGTATGAGGAGGGTTAGGCTGAGGGGAGGTGGCCAGTATGAGGAGGGTTAGGCTGAGGGGAGGTGGCCAGTCTGAGGAGGAGAGGGCTGAGGGGATGTGGCTAGTATGAGGAGTAGAGGGCAGAGGAGAGGTGGCCAGTATGAGGAGGGTCAGGCAAACGGGATGTGGCCAGTATGAGGAGGAGAGGACTGAGGGGAGGAGGCCAGTATGAAGAGGAGAGGGCTGAGGGTAGGTGGCCTTTATGAGGAGGGTCAGGCTGAGGGGAGGTGCCAGTATGAGGAGGCTGAAGCTGAGGGGAAGTGGTCAGTATGAGGAGGGTCAGTCTGAGGGGACATGCCAGTATGAGGGGGGGTCAGGCTGAGGGGAGGTGGCCAGTATGAGGAGGAGAGAGGCTGAGGGGTGGTGGCCAGTATGAGGAGGAAAGGGCTGAGGGGAGGTGGCCAGTATGAGGAGTAGCGGGCTGAGGGGAGGTGGCCAGTATGAGGAGGGTCAGGCTGAGGGGAGGTGGCCAGTATGAGGAGGGTTAGGCTGAGGGGAGGTGGCCAGTCTGAGGAGGAGAGGACTGAGGGGAGGAGGCCAGTATGAGGAGGAAAGGACTGAGGGGAGGTGGCCAGTATGAGGAGGAGAGAGGCTGAGGGGAGGTGGCCAGTATGAGGAGGAAAGGACTGAGGGAAGGTGGCCAGTATGAGGAGGGTCAGGCAAATGGGAGGTGGCCAGTATGAGGAGGAGTGGGCTGAGGGTATGTGGCCAGTGTGAGGAGGAAAGGACTGAGTGGAGGTGGCCAGTATGAGGACGAGAGAGGCTGAGGGGAGGTGGCCAGTATGAGGAGGAAAGGACTGAGGGGAGATGGCCAGTATGAGGAGGAGAGGGCTGAGGGAAGGTGGCCAGTCTGAGGAGGGTCAGGCAAATGGGACGTGGCCAGTATGAGGAGAAGAGGGCTGAGGGGAGCTGGCCAGTATGAGGAGGGTCAGGCAAATGGGAGGTGGCCAGTATGAGGAGGAGTGGGCTGAGGGGAGGTGGCCAGTATGAGGAGGAAAGGACTGAGTGGAGGTGGCCAGTATGAGGAGGAGAGGGCTGAGGGAAGGTGGCCAGTACGAGGAGGAGAGGGCTGAGAGGAGGTGGCCAGTATGAGGAGGAGAGGGCTGAGGGCTGGTGGCCAGTATGAGGAGGGTCAGGCTGAGTGGAGGTGCCAGTATGAGGAGGGTGAAGCTGAGGGGAAGTGGTCAGTATGAGGAGGAGAGAGGCCGAGGGGAGGTGGCCAGTATGAGGAGGAAAGGGCTGAGGGTAGGTGGCCAGTCTGAGGAGTAGCGGGCTGAGGGTAGGTGGCCAGTATGAGGAGGGTCAGGCTGAGGGGAGGTGGCCAGTATGAGGAGGGTTAGGCTGAGGGGAGGTGGCCAGTCTGAGAAGGAGAGGACTGAGGGGAGGAGGCCAGTAAGAAGAGGAGAGGGCTGAGTGTTGGTGGCCTTTATGAGGGGGAGAGGGCTGAGGGGAGGTGCCAGTATGAGGAGGAGAGGGCTGAGGGGAGGTGGCCAGTTTGAGGAGGAGAGAGTCTGAGGGGAGGTGGCCAGTATGAGGAGCAAAGGGCTGAGGGTAGGTGGCCAGTCTGAGGAGGAGAGAGGCTGAGGGGAGGTGGCCAGTATGAGGAGGAAAGGACTGAGGGGAAGTGGTCAGTATGAGGAAGGTCAGTCTGAGGGGAGGTGGCCAGTATGAGGAGGAGAGGACTGAGGGGAGGTGGCCAGTATGAGGAGGAGAGGGCTGAGAGGAGGTGGCCAGTATGAGGAGGAGAGGGCTGAGGGGAGGTGGCCAGTATGTGGAGGAGAGAGGCTGAGGGGACATGGCCATTATGAGGAGCAAAGGACTGAGGGGAGGTGGCCAGTATGAGGAGGAGAGGGCTGAGGGGAGGTGGCCAGTTCGAGGAGGAGAGAGGCTGAGGGTAGGTGGCCAGTATGAGGAGGGTCAGGCTGAGGGGAGGTGGCCAGTATGAGGAGGGTTAGGCTGAGGGGAGGTGGCCAGTCTGAGGAGGAGAGGACTGAGGGGAGGAGGCCAGTATGAGGAGGGTGAGGCTGAGGGGAAGTGGTCAGTATGATGAGGGTCAGTCTGAGGGGACGTGCCAGTATGAGGAGGGTGAGGCTGAGGGGAAGTGGTCAGTATGAGGAAGGTCAGTCTGAGGGGAGGTGGCCAGTATGAGGAGGAGAGGACTGAGGGGAGGTGGCCAGTATGAGGAGGAGAGGACTGAGGGGAGGTGGCCAGTATGAGGAGGAGAGGGCTGAGGGGAGGTGGCCAGTATGAGGAGGAGAGGGCTGAGGGGAGGTGGCCAGTATGAGGAGGAGAGGGCTGAGAGGAGGTGGCCAGTATGAGGAGGATAGGGCTGAGGGGAGGTGGCCAGTATGAGGAGGAGAGGGCTGAGGGGAGGTGGCATGAGGAGGAGAGAGGCTGAGGGGAGGTGGCCAGTATGAGGAGGAAAGGACTGAGGGGAGGTGGCCAGTATGAGGAGGAGAGAGGCTGAGGGGAGGTGGCCAGTATGAGGAGGAAAGGACTGAGGGAAGGTGGCCAGTATGTGGAGGGTCAGGCAAATGGGAGGTGGCCAGTATGAGGAGGAGTGGGCTGAGGGTAGGTGGCCAGTGTGAGGAGGAAAGGACTGAGTGGAGGTGGCCAGTATGAGGAGGAGAGAGGCTGAGGGGAGGTGGCCAGTATGAGGAGGAAAGGACTGAGGGGAGATGGCCAGTATGAGGAGGAGAGGGCTGAGGGAAGGTGGCCAGTCTGAGGAGGGTCAGGCAAATGGGAAGTGGCCAGTATGAGGAGAAGAGGGCTGAGGGGAGCTGGCCAGTATGAGGAGGGTCAGGCAAATGGGAGGTGGCCAGTATGAGGAGGAGTGGGCTGAGGGGAGGTGGCCAGTATGAAGAGGATAGGGCTGAGGGTAGGTGGCCTTTATGAGGAGGAGATGGCTGAGGGGAGGTGCCAGTATGAGGAGGGTGAGGCTGAGGGGAAGTGGTCAGTATGAGGAAGGTCAGTCTGAGGGGAGGTGGCCAGTATGAGGAGGAGAGGGCTGAGGGGAGGTGGCCAGTATGAGGAGGATAGGACTGAGGGGAGGTGGCCAGTATGAGGAGGAGAGGGCTGAGGGGATGTGGCCAGTATGAGGAGGAGGGGGCTGAGGGGAGGTGGACAGTATGAGGAGGGTCAGGCAAAGGGGATGTGGCCAGTATGAGGAGGAGAGGGCTGAGGGGGGGTGGCCAGTATGAGGAGGAGAGGGCTGAGGGGATGTGGCCAGTATGAGGAGGAGAGGGCTGAGGGGAGGTGTTCAGTATGAGGAGGGTCAGGCTGAGGGAAAGTGGTCAGTATGAGGAGTTTCAGTCTGAGGGGAGGTGCCAGTATGAGGAGGAGAGGACTGAAGGGAGGTGGCCTGTATTAGGAGGGTCAGGCAGAGGGGAGGTGGCCAGTGTGAGGAGGAATGGACTGAGGAGAGGTGGCTAGAATGAGGAGGAAAGTACTGAGGGGTGGGGGCCAGTATGAGGAGGAAAGTACTGAGGGGAGGTGGTCAGTATGAGCAGGGTCAGGCAAAGGGGAGGTGGCCAGTATGAGGAGGAAAGTACTGAGGGGTGGTGGCCAGTATGAGGAGGAGAGGGCAGAGGAGAGGTGGCCAGTATGAGGAGGGTCAGGCTGAGGGGAGGTGCCAGTATGAGGGGGGTCAGGCTGAGGGGAGGTGGCCAGTATGAGGAGGAGAGGACTGAGGGGAGGTGGCCAGTATGAGGAGGAGAGGGCTGAGGGGAGGTGGCCAGTATGAGGAGGAGAGAGGCTGAGGGGAGGTGGCCAGTATGAGGAGGGTCAGGCAAAGGGGTGGTGGCCAGTATGAGGAGGAAAGGACTGAGGGGAGGTGGCCAGTATGAGGAGGAGAGGGCTGAGGGGAGGTGACCAGTAGGAGGAGGAGAGGACTGAGGGGAGGTGGCCAGTATGAGGAGGAGAGGGCTGAGGGGAGGTGGCCAGTATGAGGAGGAAAGGACTGAGGGGAGGTGGCCAGTAGGAGGAGGAGACGACTGAGGGGAGGTGGCCAGTATGAGGAGGAGAGAGGCTGAGGGGAGGTGGCCAGTATGAGGAGGAAAGGACTGAGGGAAGGTGGCCAGTATGAGGAGGGTCAGGCAAATGGGAGGTGGCCAGTATGAGGAGGAGAGGGCTGAGGGGAGGTGGCCAGTATGAGGAGGATAGGACTGAGGGGAGGTGGCCAGTATGAGGAGGAGAGGGCTGAGGGGATGTGGCCAGTATGAGGAGGAGGGGGCTGAGGGGAGCTGGACAGTATGAGGAGGGTCAGGCAAAGGGGATGTGGCCAGTATGAGGAGGAGAGGGCTGAGGGGGGGGTGGCCAGTATGAGGAGGAGAGGGCTGAGGGGATGTGGCCAGTATGAGGAGGAGAGGGCTGAGGGGAGGTGGCCAGTATGAGGAGGAAAGGACTGAGGGTAGGTGGCCAGTATGAGGAGGAGAGAGGCTGAGGGGAGGTGGCCAGTATGAGGAGGAAAGGACTGAGGGAAGGTGGCCAGTATGAGGAGGGTCAGGCAAATGGGAGGTGGCCAGTATGAGGAGGAGTGGGCTGAGGGTAGGTGGCCAGTGTGAGGAGGAAAGGACTGAGTGGAGGTGGCCAGTATGAGGAGGAGAGAGGCTGAGGGGAGGTGGCCAGTATGAGGAGGAGAGGACTGAGGGAAGTTGGTCAGTATGAGGAGTTTCAGTCTGAGGGGAGGTGCCAGTATGAGGAGTAGAGGACTGAAGGGAGGTGGCCTGTATTAGGAGGGTCAGGCAGAGGGGAGGTGGACAGTGTGAGGAGGAATGGACTGAGGAGATGTGGTCAGTATGAGGAGGAGTGGGCTGAGGGGATGTGGCCAGTATGAGGAGAGTCAGGCTGAGGGGAGGTGGCCAGTATGAGGAGGGTTAGGCTGAGGGGAGGTGGCCAGTATGAGGAGGGTTAGGCTGAGGGGAGGTGGCCAGTCTGAGGAGGAGAGGGCTGAGGGGATGTGGCTAGTATGAGGAGTAGAGGGCAGAGGAGAGGTGGCCAGTATGAGGAGGGTCAGGCAAACGGGATGTGGCCAGTATGAGGAGGAGAGGACTGAGGGGAGGAGGCCAGTATGAAGAGGAGAGGGCTGAGGGTAGGTGGCCTTTATGAGGAGGGTCAGGCTGAGGGGAGGTGCCAGTATGAGGAGGCTGAAGCTGAGGGGAAGTGGTCAGTATGAGGAGGGTCAGTCTGAGGGGACATGCCAGTATGAGGGGGGGTCAGGCTGAGGGGAGGTGGCCAGTATGAGGAGGAGAGAGGCTGAGGGGTGGTGGCCAGTATGAGGAGGAAAGGGCTGAGGGGAGGTGGCCAGTATGAGGAGTAGCGGGCTGAGGGGAGGTGGCCAGTATGAGGAGGGTCAGGCTGAGGGGAGGTGGCCAGTATGAGGAGGGTTAGGCTGAGGGGAGGTGGCCAGTCTGAGGAGGAGAGGACTGAGGGGAGGAGGCCAGTATGAAGAGGATAGGGCTGAGGGTAGGTGGCCTTTATGAGGAGGAGAGGGCTGAGGGGAGGTGCCAGTATGAGGAGGGTGAGGCTGAGGGGAAGTGGTCAGTATGAGGAAGGTCAGTCTGAGGGGAGGTGGCCAGTATGAGGAGGAGAGGGCTGAGGGGAGGTGGCCAGTATGAGGAGGATAGGACTGAGGGGAGGTGGCCAGTATGAGGAGGAGAGGGCTGAGGGGATGTGGCCAGTATGAGGAGGAGGGGGCTGAGGGGAGGTGGACAGTATGAGGAGGGTCAGGCAAAGGGGATGTGGCCAGTATGAGGAGGAGAGGGCTGAGGGGGGGTGGCCAGTATGAGGAGGAGAGGGCTGAGGGGATGTTGCCAGTATGAGGAGGAGAGGGCTGAGGGGAGGTGTTCAGTATGAGGAGGGTCAGGCTGAGGGAAAGTGGTCAGTATGAGGAGTTTCAGTCTGAGGGGAGGTGCCAGTATGAGGAGGAGAGGACTGAAGGGAGGTGGCCTGTATTAGGAGGGTCAGGCAGAGGGGAGGTGGCCAGTGTGAGGAGGAATGGACTGAGGAGAGGTGGCTAGAATGAGGAGGAAAGTACTGAGGGGTGGGGGCCAGTATGAGGAGGAAAGTACTGAGGGGAGGTGGTCAGTATGAGCAGGGTCAGGCAAAGGGGAGGTGGCCAGTATGAGGAGGAAAGTACTGAGGGGTGGTGGCCAGTATGAGGAGGAGAGGGCAGAGGAGAGGTGGCCAGTATGAGGAGGGTCAGGCTGAGGGGAGGTGCCATTATGAGGGGGGTCAGGCTGAGGGGAGGTGGCCAGTATGAGGAGGAGAGGACTGAGGGGAGGTGGCCAGTATGAGGAGGAGAGGGCTGAGGGGAGGTGGCCAGTATGAGGAGGAGAGAGGCTGAGGGGAGGTGGCCAGTATGAGGAGGGTCAGGCAAAGGGGTGGTGGCCAGTATGAGGAGGAAAGGACTGAGGGGAGGTGGCCAGTAGGAGGAGGGTCAGGCAGAGAGGAGGTGGCCAGTATGAGGAGGGTGAGGCTGAGGGGAAATGGTCAGTCTGAGGAGGGTCAGTCTGAGGGGACGTGCCAGTATGAGGAGGAGAGGACTGAGGGGAGGTGGCCAGTATGAGGAGGAAAGGACTGAGGGGAGGTGGCCAGTGTGAGGAGGAGAGGGCTGAGCGGAGGTGGCCAGTGTGAGGAGGAGAGGGCTGAGGGGAGGTGGCCAGTGTGAGGAGGAGAGGGCTGAGGGGATGTGGCCAGTATGAGGAGGAGAGGAATGAGGGGAGGTGGTAGTATGAGGAGGTTCAGGCAGAGAGGAGGTGGCCAGTATGAGGAGGAGAGGACTGAGGGGAGGTGGCCAGTATGAGGCAGGTAAGGCTGAGGGGAGGTGGTCAATATGAGTAGGACAGGGCTGAGTGGAGGTGCCAGTATGAGGATGGTGAGGCTGAGGGGAAGTGGTCAGTATGAGGAGGGCTAGTCAGAGGGGAGGTGCCAGTATGAGGGGGGTCAGGCTGAGGGGAGGTGGCCAGTATGAGGAGGAGAGGACTGAGTGGAGGTGGCCAGTATGAGGAGGAGAGGGCTGAGGGGAGGTTGCCAGTGTGAGGAGGAGAGGGCTGAGGGGACGTGGCCAGTATGAGGAGGAGAGGACTGAGGGGATGTGGCCAGTATGAGGAGGAGAGGGCTGAGGGGAGGCGGCCAGTGTGAGGAGGATAGGGCTGAGGGGAGGTGGCCAGAATGAGGTGGAGAGGGCTGAGGGGAGGTGGCCAGTATGAGGAGGAGAGAGGCTGAGGGGAGGTGGCCAGTATGAGGAGGAGAGGACTGAGGGGAGGTGGCCAGGATGAGGAGAAGATGGCTGAAGAGAGGTGGCCAGTATGAGGAGGAAAGGACTGAGGGGAGGTGGCCAGTATGAGGAGGGTCAGGCAGAGAGGAGGTGGCCAGTATGAGGAGGAGAGGGCTGAGGGGAGGTGGCCAGTATGAGGAGGAGAGGGCTGAGGGGAGGTGCCCAGTAGGAGGAGGAGAGGACTGAGGGGAGGTGGCCAGTATGAGGAGTAGAGGGCTGAGGGGAGGTGACCAGTAGGAGGAGGAGAGGACTGAGGGGAGGTGGCCAGTATGAGGAGGAGAGGGCTGAGGGGAGGTGGCCAGTATGAGGAGGAAAGGACTGAGGGGAGGTGGCCAGTAGGAGGAGGAGAGGACTGAGGGGAGGTGGCCAGTATGAGGAGGGTCAGGCAGATAGGAGGTGGCCAGTATGAGGAGGAGAGGACTGAAGGGAGGTGGCCAGTATGAGGAGGAAAGGACTGAGGGGAGGTGGCCAGTATGAGGAGGGTCAGGCAGAGAGGAGGTGGCCAGTATGAGGAGGAGAGGGCTGAGGGGAGGTGGCCAGTATGAGGAGGAGAGGGCTGAGGGGAGGTGGTCAGTATGAGGAGGAGAGGGCTGAGGGGAGGTGGCCAGTATGAGGAGGAGAGGGCTGAGGGGAGGTGGCCAGTATGAGGAGGAGAGGGCTGAGGGGAGGTGGCCAGTATGAGGAGGAGAGGGCTGAGGGGAGGTGGCCAGTATGAGGAGAAGATGGCTGAAGGGAGGTGGCCAGTATGAGGAGGAAAGGACTGAGGGGAAGTGGTCAGTATGAGGAAGGTCAGTCTGAGGGGAGGTGGCCAGTATGAGGAGGAGAGGACTGAGGGGAGGTGGCCAGTATGAGGAGGAGAGGGCTGAGAGGAGGTGGCCAGTATGAGGAGGAGAGGGCTGAGGGGAGGTGGCCAGTATGTGGAGGAGAGAGGCTGAGGGGAGATGGCCATTATGAGGAGCAAAGGACTGAGGGGAGGTGGCCAGTATGAGGAGGAGAGGGCTGAGGGGAGGTGGCCAGTTTGAGGAGGAGAGAGGCTGAGGGGAGGTGGCCAGTATGAGGAGTAGCGGGCTGAGGGTAAGGTGGCCAGTATGAGGAGGGTCAGGCTGAGGGGAGGTGGCCAGTATGAGGAGGGTTAGGCTGAGGGGAGGTGGCCAGTCTGAGGAGGAGAGGACTGAGGGGAGGAGGCCAGTATGAGGAGGGTGAGGCTGAGGGGAAGTGGTCAGTATGATGAGGGTCAGTCTGAGGGGACGTGCCAGTATGAGGAGGGTGAGGCTGAGGGGAAGTGGTCAGTATGAGGAAGGTCAGTCTGAGGGGAGGTGGCCAGTATGAGGAGGAGAGGACTGAGGGGAGGTGGCCAGTATGAGGAGGAGAGGACTGAGGGGAGGTGGCCAGTATGAGGAGGAGAGGGCTGAGGGGAGGTGGCCAGTATGAGGAGGAGAGGGCTGAGGGGAGGTGGCCAGTATGAGGAGCAGAGGGCTGAGAGGAGGTGGCCAGTATGAGGAGGATAGGGCTGAGGGGAGGTGGCCAGTATGAGGAGGAGAGGGCTGAGGGGAGGTGGCATGAGGAGGAGAGAGGCTGAGGGGAGGTGGCCAGTATGAGGAGGAAAGGACTGAGGGGAGGTGGCCAGTATGAGGAGGAGAGAGGCTGAGGGGAGGTGGCCAGTATGAGGAGGAAAGGACTGAGGGAAGGTGGCCAGTATGAGGAGGGTCAGGCAAATGGGAGGTGGCCAGTATGAGGAGGAGTGGGCTGAGGGTAGGTGGCCAGTGTGAGGAGGAAAGGACTGAGTGGAGGTGGCCAGTATGAGGACGAGAGAGGCTGAGGGGAGGTGGCCAGTATGAGGAGGAAAGGACTGAGGGGAGATGGCCAGTATGAGGAGGAGAGGGCTGAGGGAAGGTGGCCAGTCTGAGGAGGGTCAGGCAAATGGGACGTGGCCAGTATGAGGAGAAGAGGGCTGAGGGGAGCTGGCCAGTATGAGGAGGGTCAGGCAAATGGGAGGTGGCCAGTATGAGGAGGAGTGGGCTGAGGGGAGGTGGCCAGTATGAGGAGGAAAGGACTGAGTGGAGGTGGCCAGTATGAGGAGGAGAGGGCTGAGGGAAGGTGGCCAGTACGAGGAGGAGAGGGCTGAGAGGAGGTGGCCAGTATGAGGAGGAGAGGGCTGAGGGCTGGTGGCCAGTATGAGGAGGGTCAGGCTGAGGGGAGGTGCCAGTATGAGGAGGGTGAAGCTGAGGGGAAGTGGTCAGTATGAGGAGGAGAGAGGCTGAGGGGAGGTGGCCAGTATGAGGAGGAAAGGGCTGAGGGTAGGTGGCCAGTCTGAGGAGTAGCGGGCTGAGGGTAGGTGGCCAGTATGAGGAGGGTCAGGCTGAGGGGAGGTGGCCAGTATGAGGAGGGTTAGGCTGAGGGGAGGTGGCCAGTCTGAGAAGGAGAGGACTGAGGGGAGGAGGCCAGTAAGAAGAGGAGAGGGCTGAGGGTTGGTGGCCTTTATGAGGGGGAGAGGGCTGAGGGGAGGTGCCAGTATGAGGAGGAGAGGGCTGAGGTGAGGTGGCCAGTTTGAGGAGGAGAGAGGCTGAGGGGAGGTGGCCAGTATGAGGAGCAAAGGGCTGAGGGTAGGTGGCCAGTCTGAGGAGGAGAGAGGCTGAGGGGAGGTGGCCAGTATGAGGAGGAAAGTACTGAGGGGAAGTGGTCAGTATGAGGAAGGTCAGTCTGAGGGGAGGTGGCCAGTATGAGGAGGAGAGGGCTGAGAGGAGGTGGCCAGTATGAGGAGGAGAGGGCTGAGGGGAGGTGGCCAGTATGAGGAGGAGAGGGCTGAGAGGAGGTGGCCAGTATGAGGAGGAGAGGGCTGAGGGGAGGTGGCCAGTATGAGGAGGAGAGGGCTGAGAGGAGGTGGCCAGTATGAGGAGGAGAGGGCTGAGGGGAGGTTGCCAGTATGTGGAGGAGAGAGGCTGAGGGGAGATGGCCATTATGAGGAGCAAAGGACTGAGGGGAGGTGGCCAGTATGAGGAGGAGAGGGCTGAGGGGAGGTGGCCAGTTTGAGGAGGAGAGAGGCTGAGGGGAGGTGGCCAGTATGAGGAGTAGCGGGCTGAGGGTAAGGTGGCCAGTATGAGGAGGGTCAGGCTGAGGGGAGGTGGCCAGTATGAGGAGGGTTAGGCTGAGGGGAGGTGGCCAGTCTGAGGAGGAGAGGACTGAGGGGAGGAGGCCAGTATGAGGAGGGTGAGGCTGAGGGGAAGTGGTCAGTATGATGAGGGTCAGTCTGAGGGGACGTGCCAGTATGAGGAGGGTGAGGCTGAGGGGAAGTGGTCAGTATGAGGAAGGTCAGTCTGAGGGGAGGTGGCCAGTATGAGGAGGAGAGGACTGAGGGGAGGTGGCCAGTATGAGGAGGAGAGGACTGAGGGGAGGTGGCCAGTATGAGGAGGAGAGGGCTGAGGGGAGGTGGCCAGTATGAGGAGGAGAGGGCTGAGGGGAGGTGGCCAGTATGAGGAGGAGAGGGCTGAGAGGAGGTGGCCAGTATGAGGAGGATAGGGCTGAGGGGAGGTGGCCAGTATGAGGAGGAGAGGGCTGAGGGGAGGTGGCATGAGGAGGAGAGAGGCTGAGGGGAGGTGGCCAGTATGAGGAGGAAAGTACTGAGGGGAGGTGGCCAGTATGAGGAGGAGAGAGGCTGAGGGGAGGTGGCCAGTATGAGGAGGAAAGGACTGAGGGAAGGTGGCCAGTATGTGGAGGGTCAGGCAAATGGGAGGTGGCCAGTATGAGGAGGAGTGGGCTGAGGGTAGGTGGCCAGTGTGAGGAGGAAAGGACTGAGTGGAGGTGGCCAGTATGAGGAGGAGAGAGGCTGAGGGGAGGTGGCCAGTATGAGGAGGAAAGGACTGAGGGGAGATGGCCAGTATGAGGAGGAGAGGGCTGAGGGAAGGTGGCCAGTCTGAGGAGGGTCAGGCAAATGGGAAGTGGCCAGTATGAGGAGAAGAGGGCTGAGGGGAGCTGGCCAGTATGAGGAGGGTCAGGCAAATGGGAGGTGGCCAGTATGAGGAGGAGTGGGCTGAGGGGAGGTGGCCAGTATGAGGAGGAAAGGATTGAGTGGAGGTGGCCAGTATGAGGAGGAGAGGGCTGAGGGAAGGTGGCCAGTACGAGGAGGAGAGGGCTGAGAGGAGGTGGCCAGTATGAGGAGGAGAGGGCTGTGGGCTGGTGGCCAGTATGAGGAGGGTCAGGCTGAGGGGAGGTGCCAGTATGAGGAGGGTGAAGCTGAGGGGAAGTGGTCAGTATGAGGAGGAGAGAGGCTGAGGGGAGGTGGCCAGTATGAGGAGGAAAGGGCTGAGGGTAGGTGGCCAGCCTGAGGAGTAGCGGGCTGAGGGTAGGTGGCCAGTATGAGGAGGGTCAGGCTGAGGGGAGGTGGCCAGTATGAGGAGGGTTAGGCTGAGGGGAGGTGGCCAGTCTGAGGAGGAGAGGACTGAGGGGAGGAGGCCAGTAAGAAGAGGAGAGGGCTGAGGGTTGGTGGCCTTTATGAGGGGGAGAGGGCTGAGGGGAGGTGCCAGTATGAGGAGGAGAGGGCTGAGGGGAGGTGGCCAGTTTGAGGAGGTGAGAGGCTGAGGGGAGGTGGCCAGTATGAGGAGGAAAGGGCTGAGGGTAGGTGGCCAGTCTGAGGAGGAGAGAGGCTGAGGGGAGGTGGCCAGTATGAGGAGGAAAGGGCTGAGGGTAGGTGGCCAGTCTGAGGAGTAGCGGGCTGAGGGTAGGTGGCCAGTATGAGGAGGGTCAGGCTGAGGGGAGGTGGCCAGTATGAGGAGGGTCAGGCAAATGGGAGGTGGCCAGTATGAGGAGGAGTGGGCTGAGGGGAGGTGGCCAGTATGAGGAGGAAAGGACTGAGTGGAGGTGGCCAGTATGAGGAGGAGGGGGCTGAGGGAAGGTGGCCAGTACGAGGAGGAGAGGGCTGAGAGGAGGTGGCCAGTATGAGGAGGAGAGGGCTGAGGGCTGGTGGCCAGTATGAGGAGGGTCAGGCTGAGGGGAGGTGCCAGTATGAGGAGGGTTAATCTGAGGGGAAGTGGTCAGTATGAGGAGGAGAGAGGCTGAGGGGAGGTGGCCAGTATGAGGAGGAAAGGGCTGAGGGTAGGTGGCCAGTCTGAGGAGTAGCGGGCTGAGGGTTGGTGGCCAGTATGAGGAGGGTCAGGCTGAGGGGAGGTGGCCAGTATGAGGAGGGTTAGGCTGAGGGGAGGTGGCCAGTCTGAGGAGGAGAGGACTGAGGGGAGGAGGCCAGTAAGAAGAGGAGAGGGCTGAGGGTTGGTGGCCTTTATGAGGGGGAGAGGGCTGAGGGGAGGTGCCAGTATGAGGAGGAGAGGGCTGAGGGGACATGCCAGTATGAGGGGGGGTCAGGCTGAGGGGAGGTGGCCAGTATGAGGAGGAGAGGGCTGAGGGGAGGTGGCCAGTTTGAGGAGGAGAGAGGCTGAGGGGAGGTGGCCAGTATGAGGAGGAAAGGGCTGAGGGTAGGTGGCCAGTCTGAGGAGTAGCGGGCTGAGGGTAGGTGGCCAGTATGAGGTGGGTCAGGCTGAGGGGAGGTGGCCAGTATGAGGAGGGTTAGGCTGAGGGGAGGTGGCCAGTCTGAGGAGGAGAGGACTGAGGGGAGGAGGCCAGTAAGAAGAGGAGAGGGCTGAGGGTTGGTGGCCTTTATGAGGGGGAGAGGGCTGAGGGGAGGTGCCAGTATGAGGAGGGTGAGGCTGAGGGGAAGTGGTCAGTATGAGGAGGGTCAGTCTGAGGGGACGTGCCAGTATGAGGAGGGTGAGGCTGAGGGGAAGTGGTCAGTATGAGGAAGGTCAGTCTGAGGGGAGGTGGCCAGTATGAGGAGGAGAGGACTGAGGGGAGGTGGCCAGTATGAGGAGGAGAGGGCTGAGAGGAGGTGGCCAGTATGAGGAGGATAGAGCTGAGGGGAGGTGGCCAGTATGAGGAGGAGAGGGCTGAGGGGAGGTGGTCAGTATGAGGAGGAGAGAGGCTGAGGGGAGATGGCCATTATGAGGAGGAAAGGACTGAGGGGAGGTGGCCAGTATGAGGAGGAGAGGGCTGAGGGAAGGTGGCCAGTATGAGGAGGGTCAGGCAAATGGGAGGTGGCCAGTATGAGGAGGAGTGGGCTGAGGGGAGGTGGCCAGTGTGAGGAGGAAATGACTGAGTGGAGGTGGCCTGTATGAGGAGGAGAGGGCTGAGGGAAGGTGGCCAGTACGAGGAGTAGCGGGCTGAGGGTAGGTGGCCAGAATGAGGAGGGTCAGGCTGAGGGGAGGTGGCCAGTATGAGGAGGGTTAGGCTGAGTGGAGGTGGCCAGTCTGAGGAGGAGAGGACTGAGGGGAGGTGGCCAGTGTGAGGAGGAAATGACTGAGTGGAGGTGGCCTGTATGAGGAGGAGAGGGCTGAGGGAAGGTGGCCAGTACGAGGAGTAGCGGGCTGAGGGTAGGTGGCCAGAATGAGGAGGGTCAGGCTGAGTGGAGGTGGCCAGTCTGAGGAGGAGAGGACTGAGGGGAGGAGGCCAGTATGAAGAGGAGAGGGCTGAGGGCTGGTGGCCTTTATGAGGGGGAGAGGGCTGAGGGTAGGTGGCCAGTCTGAGGAGTAGTGGGCTGAGGGTAGGTGGCCAGTATGAGGAGGAGAGGACTGAGGGGAGGAGGCCAGTATGAAGAGGAGAGGGCTGAGGGTTGGTGGCCTTTATGAGGGGGAGAGGGCTGAGGGGAGGTGCCAGTATGAGGAGGGTGAGGCTGAGGGGAAGTGGTCAGTATGAGGAAGGTCAGTCTGAGGGGAGGTGGCCAGTATGAGGAGGAGAGGGCTGAGAAGAGGTGGCCAGTATGAGGAGGAGAGGGCTGAGAAGAGGTGGCCAGTATGAGGAGGAGAGGGCTGAGAAGAGGTGGCCAGTATGAGGAGGATAGGGCTGAAGGGAGGTGGCCAGTATGAGGAGGAGAGGGCTGAGGGGAGGTGGCCAGTAGGAGGAGGAGAGGACTGAGGGGAGGTGGTAGTATGAGGTGGTTCAGGCAGAGAGGAGGTGGCCAGTATGAGGAGGAGAGGACTGAGGGGAGGTGGCCAGTATGAGGCAGGTAAGGCTGAGGGGAGGTGGTCAATATGAGTAGGACAGGGCTGAGTGGAGGTGCCAGTATGAGGGTCAGTCTGAGGGGAGGTTGTCAATATGAGGAGGACAGGGCTGAGGGGAGGTGCCAGTATGAGGATGGTGAGGCTGAGGGGAAGTGGTCAGTATGAGGAGGGCTAGTCTGAGGGGAGGTGCCAGTATGAGGGGGGTCAGGCTGAGGGGAGGTGGCCAGTATGAGGAGGAGAGGACTGAGATGAGGTGGCCAGTATGAGGAGGAGAGGGCTGAGGGGAGGTGGCCAGTGTGAGGAGGAGAGGGCTGAGGGGATGTGGCCAGTATGAGGAGGAGAGGACTGAGGGGAGGTGGCTAGTATGAGGAGGAGAGGGCTGAGAGGAGGTGGCCAGTATGAGGAGGGTCAGGCTGAGGGGAGGTGGCCAGTATGTGGAGGGTCAGTCTGAGGGTTGGTGCCTGTATGAGGAGGAGAGGACTGAGGGAAGGTGGTCAGTATGAGGAGTTTCAGTCTGAGGGGAGGTGCCAGTATGAGGAGGAGAGGACTGAAGGGAGGTGGCCTGTATTAGGAGGGTCAGGCAGAGGGGAGGTGGCCAGTGTGAGGAGGAATGGACTGAGGAGATGTGGTCAGTATGAGGAGGAGTGGGCTGAGGGGAGGTGGCCAGTATGAGGAGGAAAGGACTGAGTGGAGGTGGCCAGTATGAGGAGGAGGGGGCTGAGCGAAGGTGGCCAGTACGAGGAGGAGAGGGCTGAGAGGAGGTGGCCAGTATGAGGAGGAGAGGGCTGAGGGCTGGTGGCCAGTATGAGGAGGGTCAGGCTGAGGGGAGGTGCCAGTATGAGGAGGGTTAATCTGAGGGGAAGTGGTCAGTATGAGGAGGAGAGAGGCTGAGGGGAGGTGGCCAGTATGAGGAGGAAAGGGCTGAGGGTAGGTGGCCAGTCTGAGGAGTAGCGGGCTGAGGGTTGGTGGCCAGTATGAGGAGGGTCAGGCTGAGGGGAGGTGGCCAGTATGAGGAGGGTTAGGCTGAGGGGAGGTGGCCAGTCTGAGGAGGAGAGGACTGAGGGGAGGAGGCCAGTAAGAAGAGGAGAGGGCTGAGGGTTGGTGGCCTTTATGAGGGGGAGAGGGCTGAGGGGAGGTGCCAGTATGAGGAGGAGAGGGCTGAGGGGACATGCCAGTATGAGGGGGGGTCAGGCTGAGGGGAGGTGGCCAGTATGAGGAGGAGAGGGCTGAGGGGAGGTGGCCAGTTTGAGGAGGAGAGAGGCTGAGGGGAGGTGGCCAGTATGAGGAGGAAAGGGCTGAGGGTAGGTGGCCAGTCTGAGGAGTAGCGGGCTGAGGGTAGGTGGCCAGTATGAGGTGGGTCAGGCTGAGGGGAGGTGGCCAGTATGAGGAGGGTTAGGCTGAGGGGAGGTGGCCAGTCTGAGGAGGAGAGGACTGAGGGGAGGAGGCCAGTAAGAAGAGGAGAGGGCTGAGGGTTGGTGGCCTTTATGAGGGGGAGAGGGCTGAGGGGAGGTGCCAGTATGAGGAGGGTGAGGCTGAGGGGAAGTGGTCAGTATGAGGAGGGTCAGTCTGAGGGGACGTGCCAGTATGAGGAGGGTGAGGCTGAGGGGAAGTGGTCAGTATGAGGAAGGTCAGTCTGAGGGGAGGTGGCCAGTATGAGGAGGAGAGGACTGAGGGGAGGTGGCCAGTATGAGGAGGAGAGGGCTGAGAGGAGGTGGCCAGTATGAGGAGGATAGAGCTGAGGGGAGGTGGCCAGTATGAGGAGGAGAGGGCTGAGGGGAGGTGGTCAGTATGAGGAGGAGAGAGGCTGAGGGGAGATGGCCATTATGAGGAGGAAAGGACTGAGGGGAGGTGGCCAGTATGAGGAGGAGAGGGCTGAGGGAAGGTGGCCAGTATGAGGAGGGTCAGGCAAATGGGAGGTGGCCAGTATGAGGAGGAGTGGGCTGAGGGGAGGTGGCCAGTGTGAGGAGGAAATGACTGAGTGGAGGTGGCCTGTATGAGGAGGAGAGGGCTGAGGGAAGGTGGCCAGTACGAGGAGTAGCGGGCTGAGGGTAGGTGGCCAGAATGAGGAGGGTCAGGCTGAGGGGAGGTGGCCAGTATGAGGAGGGTTAGGCTGAGTGGAGGTGGCCAGTCTGAGGAGGAGAGGACTGAGGGGAGGTGGCCAGTGTGAGGAGGAAATGACTGAGTGGAGGTGGCCTGTATGAGGAGGAGAGGGCTGAGGGAAGGTGGCCAGTACGAGGAGTAGCGGGCTGAGGGTAGGTGGCCAGAATGAGGAGGGTCAGGCTGAGTGGAGGTGGCCAGTCTGAGGAGGAGAGGACTGAGGGGAGGAGGCCAGTATGAAGAGGAGAGGGCTGAGGGCTGGTGGCCTTTATGAGGGGGAGAGGGCTGAGGGTAGGTGGCCAGTCTGAGGAGTAGTGGGCTGAGGGTAGGTGGCCAGTATGAGGAGGAGAGGACTGAGGGGAGGAGGCCAGTATGAAGAGGAGAGGGCTGAGGGTTGGTGGCCTTTATGAGGGGGAGAGGGCTGAGGGGAGGTGCCAGTATGAGGAGGGTGAGGCTGAGGGGAAGTGGTCAGTATGAGGAAGGTCAGTCTGAGGGGAGGTGGCCAGTATGAGGAGGAGAGGGCTGAGAAGAGGTGGCCAGTATGAGGAGGAGAGGGCTGAGAAGAGGTGGCCAGTATGAGGAGGAGAGGGCTGAGAAGAGGTGGCCAGTATGAGGAGGATAGGGCTGAAGGGAGGTGGCCAGTATGAGGAGGAGAGGGCTGAGGGGAGGTGGCCAGTAGGAGGAGGAGAGGACTGAGGGGAGGTGGTAGTATGAGGTGGTTCAGGCAGAGAGGAGGTGGCCAGTATGAGGAGGAGAGGACTGAGGGGAGGTGGCCAGTATGAGGCAGGTAAGGCTGAGGGGAGGTGGTCAATATGAGTAGGACAGGGCTGAGTGGAGGTGCCAGTATGAGGGTCAGTCTGAGGGGAGGTTGTCAATATGAGGAGGACAGGGCTGAGGGGAGGTGCCAGTATGAGGATGGTGAGGCTGAGGGGAAGTGGTCAGTATGAGGAGGGCTAGTCTGAGGGGAGGTGCCAGTATGAGGGGGGTCAGGCTGAGGGGAGGTGGCCAGTATGAGGAGGAGAGGACTGAGATGAGGTGGCCAGTATGAGGAGGAGAGGGCTGAGGGGAGGTGGCCAGTGTGAGGAGGAGAGGGCTGAGGGGATGTGGCCAGTATGAGGAGGAGAGGACTGAGGGGAGGTGGCTAGTATGAGGAGGAGAGGGCTGAGAGGAGGTGGCCAGTATGAGGAGGGTCAGGCTGAGGGGAGGTGGCCAGTATGTGGAGGGTCAGTCTGAGGGTTGGTGCCTGTATGAGGAGGAGAGGACTGAGGGAAGGTGGTCAGTATGAGGAGTTTCAGTCTGAGGGGAGGTGCCAGTATGAGGAGGAGAGGACTGAAGGGAGGTGGCCTGTATTAGGAGGGTCAGGCAGAGGGGAGGTGGCCAGTGTGAGGAGGAATGGACTGAGGAGATGTGGTCAGTATGAGGAGGAGTGGGCTGAGGGGAGGTGGCCAGTATGAGGAGGAAAGGACTGAGTGGAGGTGGCCAGTATGAGGAGGAGGGGGCTGAGCGAAGGTGGCCAGTACGAGGAGGAGAGGGCTGAGAGGAGGTGGCCAGTATGAGGAGGAGAGGGCTGAGGGCTGGTGGCCAGTATGAGGAGGGTCAGGCTGAGGGGAGGTGCCAGTATGAGGAGGGTTAATCTGAGGGGAAGTGGTCAGTATGAGGAGGAGAGAGGCTGAGGGGAGGTGGCCAGTATGAGGAGGAAAGGGCTGAGGGTAGGTGGCCAGTCTGAGGAGTAGCGGGCTGAGGGTTGGTGGCCAGTATGAGGAGGGTCAGGCTGAGGGGAGGTGGCCAGTATGAGGAGGGTTAGGCTGAGGGGAGGTGGCCAGTCTGAGGAGGAGAGGACTGAGGGGAGGAGGCCAGTAAGAAGAGGAGAGGGCTGAGGGTTGGTGGCCTTTATGAGGGGGAGAGGGCTGAGGGGAGGTGCCAGTATGAGGAGGAGAGGGCTGAGGGGACATGCCAGTATGAGGGGGGGTCAGGCTTAGGGGAGGTGGCCAGTATGAGGAGGAGAGGGCTGAGGGGAGGTGGCCAGTTTGAGGAGGAGAGAGGCTGAGGGGAGGTGGCCAGTATGAGGAGGAAAGGGCTGAGGGTAGGTGGCCAGTCTGAGGAGTAGCGGGCTGAGGGTAGGTGGCCAGTATGAGGTGGGTCAGGCTGAGGGGAGGTGGCCAGTATGAGGAGGGTTAGGCTGAGGGGAGGTGGCCAGTCTGAGGAGGAGAGGACTGAGGGGAGGAGGCCAGTAAGAAGAGGAGAGGGCTGAGGGTTGGTGGCCTTTATGAGGGGGAGAGGGCTGAGGGGAGGTGCCAGTATGAGGAGGGTGAGGCTGAGGGGAAGTGGTCAGTATGAGGAGGGTCAGTCTGAGGGGACGTGCCAGTATGAGGAGGGTGAGGCTGAGGGGAAGTGGTCAGTATGAGGAAGGTCAGTCTGAGGGGAGGTGGCCAGTATGAGGAGGAGAGGACTGAGGGGAGGTGGCCAGTATGAGGAGGAGAGGGCTGAGAGGAGGTGGCCAGTATGAGGAGGATAGAGCTGAGGGGAGGTGGCCAGTATGAGGAGGAGAGGGCTGAGGGGAGGTGGCCAGTATGAGGAGGAGAGAGGCTGAGGGGAGATGGCCATTATGAGGAGGAAAGTACTGAGGGGAGGTGGCCAGTATGAGGAGGAGAGGGCTGAGGGAAGGTGGCCAGTATGAGGAGGGTCAGGCAAATGGGAGGTGGCCAGTATGAGGAGGAGTGGGCTGAGTGGAGGTGGCCTGTATGAGGAGGAGAGGGCTGAGGGAAGGTGGCCAGTACGAGGAGTAGCGGGCTGAGGGTAGGTGGCCAGAATGAGGAGGGTCAGGCTGAGGGGAGGTGGCCAGTATGAGGAGGGTTAGGCTGAGTGGAGGTGGCCAGTCTGAGGAGGAGAGGACTGAGGGGAGGAGGCCAGTATGAAGAGGAGAGGGCTGAGGGCTGGTGGCCTTTATGAGGGGGAGAGGGCTGAGGGTAGGTGGCCAGTATGAGGAGGAGAGGACTGAGGGGAGGAGGCCAGTATGAAGAGGAGAGGGCTGAGGTTTGGTGGCCTTTATGAGGGGGAGAGGGCTGAGGGGAGGTGCCAGTATGAGGAGGGTGAGGCTGAGGGGAAGTGGTCAGTATGAGGAAGGTCAGTCTGAGGGGAGGTGGCCAGTATGAGGAGGAGAGGGCTGAGAAGAGGTGGCCAGTATGAGGAGGAGAGGGCTGAGAAGAGGTGGCCAGTATGAGGAGGAGAGGGCTGAGAAGAGGTGGCCAGTATGAGGAGGATAGGGCTGAAGGGAGGTGGCCAGTATGAGGAGGAGAGGGCTGAGGGGAGGTGGCCAGTAGGAGGAGGAGAGGACTGAGGGGAGGTGGTAGTATGAGGTGGTTCAGGCAGAGAGGAGGTGGCCAGTATGAGGAGGAGAGGACTGAGGGGAGGTGGCCAGTATGAGGCAGGTAAGGCTGAGGGGAGGTGGTCAATATGAGTAGGACAGGGCTGAGTGGAGGTGCCAGTATGAGGGTCAGTCTGAGGGGAGGTTGTCAATATGAGGAGGACAGGGCTGAGGGGAGGTGCCAGTATGAGGAAGGTGAGGCTGAGGGGAAGTGGTCAGTATGAGGAGGGCTAGTCTGAGGGGAGGTGCCAGTATGAGGGGGGTCAGGCTGAGGGGAGGTGGCCAGTATGAGGAGGAGAGGACTGAGATGAGGTGGCCAGTATGAGGAGGAGAGGGCTGAGGGGAGGTGGCCAGTGTGAGGAGGAGAGGGCTGAGGGGATGTGGCCAGTATGAGGAGGAGAGGACTGAGGGGAGGTGGCTAGTATGAGGAGGAGAGGGCTGAGAGGAGGTGGCCAGTATGAGGAGGGTCAGGCTGAGGGGAGGTGGCCAGTATGTGGAGGGTCAGTCTGAGGGTTGGTGCCTGTATGAGGAGGAGAGGACTGAGGGAAGGTGGTCAGTATGAGGAGTTTCAGTCTGAGGGGAGGTGCCAGTATGAGGAGGAGAGGACTGAAGGGAGGTGGCCTGTATTAGGAGGGTCAGGCAGAGGGGAGGTGGCCAGTGTGAGGAGGAATGGACTGAGGAGATGTGGTCAGTATGAGGAGGAGTGGGCTGAGGGGAGGTGGCCAGTATGAGGAGAGTCAGGCTGAGGGGAGGTGGCCAGTATGAGGAGGGTTAGGCTGAGGGGAGGTGGCCAGTATGAGGAGGGTTAGGCTGAGGGGAGGTGGCCAGTCTGAGGAGGAGAGGGCTGAGGGAATGTGGCTAGTATGAGGAGTAGAGGGCAGAGGAGAGGTGGCCAGTATGAGGAGGGTCAGGCAAAGGGGATGTGGCCAGTATGAGGAGGAGAGGACTGAGGGGAGGAGGCCAGTATGAAGAGGAGAGGGCTGAGGGTAGGTGGCCTTTATGAGGAGGAGAGGGCTGAGGGGAGGTGGCCAGGATGAGGAGGGTCAGGCTGAGGGGAGGTGCCAGTATGAGGAGGCTGAAGCTGAGGGGAAGTGGTCAGTATGAGGAGGGTCAGTCTGAGGGGACATGCCAGTATGAGGGGGGGTCAGGCTGAGGGGAGGTGGCCGGTATGAGGAGGAGAGGGCTGAGGGGTGGTGGCCAGTATGAGGAGGAGAGAGGCTGAGGGGTGGTGGCCAGTCTGAGGAGTAGCGGGCTGAGGGGAGGTGGCCAGTATGAGGAGGGTCAGGCTGAGGGGAGGTGGCCAGTATGAGGAGGGTTAGGCTGAGGGGAGGTGGCCAGTCTGAGGAGGAGAGGACTGAGGGGAGGAGGCCAGTATGAAGAGGAGAGGGCTGAGGGTAGGTGGCCTTTATGAGGAGGAGAGGGCTGAGGGGAGGTGCCAGTATGAGGAGGGTGAGGCTGAGGGGAAGTGGTCAGTATGAGGAAGGTCAGTCTGAGGGGAGGTGGCCAGTATGAGGAGGAGAGGGCTGAGGGGAGGTGGCCAGTATGAGGAGGATAGGACTGAGGGGAGGTGGCCAGTATGAGGAGGAGAGGGCTGAGGGGAGGTGGCCAGTATGAGGAGGATAGGGCTGTGGGGAGGTGGCCAGTATGAGGAGGAGAGGGCTGAGGGGAGGTGGCCAGTATGAGGAGGAGAGAGGCTGAGGGGAGGTGGCCAGTATGAGGAGGAAAGGACTGAGGGGAGGTGGCCAGTATGAGGAGGAGAGGGCTGAGGGAAGGTGGCCAGTACGAGGAGGAGAGGGCTGAGGGGAGGTGGCCTTTATGAGGAGGGTCAGGCTGAGGGGAGGTGGTCAGTATGAGGAGGAAAGGATTGAGGGGAGATGGCCAGAGTGAGGAGGAAAGGACTGAGGGGATGTGGTCAGTATGAGGAGAAGAGGGCTGAGGGGAGTTTGGCAGTTTCAGGAGGAGAGGGCAGAGGTGAAGTGCCAGCATGAGGAGGGTCAGGCTGAGGGAAGGTGGCCAGTATGAAGAGGAGAGGGCTGAGGGGAGGTGGCCAGCATGAAGAGGAGAGGGCTGAGGGGAGGTGGCCAGTATGAGGAGGAGGGGGCTGAGGGGAGGTGGCCGGTATGAGGAGGAGAGGGCTGAGGGGAGGTGGCCAGTATGAGGAGGAGAGGGTTGAGGGGAGGTGGCCAGTGTGAGGAGGATAGGGCTGAGGGGAGGTGGCCAGTATGAGGAGGAGGGGGCTGAGGGGAGGTGGCCAGTATGAGGAGGAGAGGACTGAGGGGAGGTGGCCAGTATGAGGTGGAGAGGGCTGAAGGGAGGTGGCCAGTATGAGGAGGAGAGGGCTGAGGGGAGGTGGCCAGTATGAGGAGGAGAGGACTGAGGGAAGGTGGCCAGTATGCGGAGTTTCAGTCTGAGGGGAGGTGCCAGTATGAGGAGGAGAGGACTGAAGGGAGGTGGCCTGTATTAGGAGGGTCAGGCAGAGGGGAGGTGGACAGTGTGAGGAGGAATGGACTGAGGAGATGTGGTCAGTATGAGGAGGAGTGGGCTGAGGGGAGGTGGCCAGTATGAGGAGAGTCAGGCAGAGGGGAGGTGGCCAGTATGAGGAGGGTTAGGCTGAGGGGAGTTGGCCAGTCTGAGGAGGAGAGGGCTGAGGGGAGGTGGCCAGTATGAGGAGGAGAGAGGCTGAGGGGAGGTGGCCAGTATGAGGAGGAAAGGGTTGAGGGGAGGTGGCCAGTATGAGGAGTAGCGGGCTGAGGGGAGGTGGCCAGTATGAGGAGGAAAGGGTTGAGGGGAGGTGGCCAGTGTGAGGACAGGGCTGAGGGGAGGTGGTCAGTATGAGGAGGAGAGGGCTGAGGGGGGGTGGCCAGTATGAGGAGGAGAGAGGCTGAGGGGAGGTGGCCAGTATGAGGAGGAAAGGGTTGAGGGGAGGTGGCCAGTATGAGGAGGAGAGAGGCTGAGGGGAGGTGGCCAGTATGAGGAGGAAAGGGTTGAGGGGAGGTGGCCAATATGAGGAGTAGCGGGCTGAGGGGAGGTGGCCAGTATGAGGAGGAAAGGGTTGAGGGGAGGTGGCCAGAATGAGGAGTAGCGGGCTGAGGGGAGGTGGCCAGTGTGAGGACAGGGCTGAGGGGAGGTGGTCAGTATGAGGAGTAGCGGGCTGAGGGGAGGAGGCCAGTATGAGGACAGGGCTGAGGGGAGGTGGTCAGTATGAGGAGGAGAGGGCTGAGGGGAGGTGGCCAGTATGAGGAGTAAAGGGTTGAGGGTAGGTGGCCAGTATGAGGAGTAGCTGGCTGAGGGGAGGTGGCCAGTATGGGGAGTAGAGGGCTGAGGGGAGGTGGCCAGTATGAGGAGGGTCAGGCAAAGGGGAGGTGGCCAGTATGAGGAGGAGAGGACTGAGGGGAGGAGGCCAGTATGAAGAGGAGAGGGCTGAGGGTAGTTGGCCTTTATGAGGAGGAGAGGGCTGAGGGGAGGTGCCCGTATGAGGAGGGTCATGCTGAGGGGAGTTGGTCAGTATGAGGAGGAGAGAGGCTGAGAGGAGGTGGCCAGTATGAGGAGGGTCAGGCTGAGGGGACGTGGCCAGTATGAGGAGGAGAGGTCTGAGGGGAGGAGGCCAGTATGAGGAGGGTCAGGCTGAGGGGAGGTGGCCAGAATGAGGACGGTGAGGCTGAGGGGAGGTGGCTGGTATGTGGTGGTTCAGGCTGAGGGAAGGTGGCCCGTATGAGGAGGAGAGAGGCTGAGGGGAGGTTGTCAGTATGAGGAGGGTCAGGCTGAGGGGAGGTGGCCAGTATGATGACGGTGAGGCTGAGGGGAGGTGCCAGTATGAGGAGGGTCAGTCTGAAGTTGAAGATACTGCTGATTCCGGTTTCACCTCTCCTCAGGCTTGTCACATCAGCCACTCAGCAACACTGACCCCACCCACTGTTAACCCTTTCTCTCTCTCCCTCCCTCCATTGTCCATCTTCCCCTCCTTCTGCTCACCACCTCTTACTCCCCACGGCCCCTACCTTCCCCTCACCCACAGAAAGCTACCCTCACCCATATCGATTTCCAGCTGCTCCCTCCTGTTCCTGCACTTTCCCACAATCTGTCCCCGCTTTCCCATAGCTCAGGGTGAGAATGGTGTGGCCTCCATCGCAAAGTCGGGGAGCTGGCCATCACTGTGAATGCTCGGGTCAGTGGTGACTGCGCCATTTGACCCTGGCCATCCCTGATGGTAACCACTCACCCTGCCCATGCCCATATCTGATTCTGACCTCTGACCCTGACTTTCCTGAGCCTTGACCGCACTCTGCCCCGACTGCATTCGGAGGTTGGGAGAGGCCGGCAGTGAGAGGAATAGGAAGAATATGACAATCCACAGTAAGTACTGAGCTCAGCATGCACGGAGAGGAATAAACAGCCAACGTTTCAGGCCAAAACCCTTCATCCGGAAGTTATTTAAATGGTGGAAGTAAGGCGATCAGACCAGGAAGTTGAAAGTTGTTGAAGAGATCGGGGGTGTTGTGGACATGCAGTAAGTAGAGGGGCTGAGGTATGTCAACACTAGTTCAGTCGGGTAGCAGCAGGCAGAGACAATGGGCCGACCCAGGCAGTCAGGGTCCTGGGTCTCGGGCAGCAGGTGGAAAAAAGCAATGTGTGGTAAGGGGAGATGGTGAGGGGAATTGAGGGGGAGTGTTAAAGGTATGAGAGAGTTAGTAAGAGGGAGAAAGGAGGCAGTGCAGTGAAATGATGGGACAGTGGAAGGGAGTTAATTTACAGAGTGAGGATATGGCGAGAAGGCAGGTGGATGGATGGATTAGAGTGGGATCCGGGATCAGCCATGATGGAATGGCAGAGAAGGCTCGATGGGCTGAATGGCTTAATTTTGCTCCTGGGTCTTATAGTCTCATGGAGGGAGAAGAGCAGGAATGAGAAAGGTTGAGGGATGAGGAACAGGTGTGAGGGAGAACATTCACAAGTGTTTGACAAGAACCGGCCATTCAGCCCAACAAAGCCGGCCAAACTCCTCTTCCCATAGTGTGTTGAAGTAACTATCGAACTTAGATGTGAAAGTCTCTAAGGTACTACTCTCGACTACACAGCTAGCTAGTATGTTCCATATGTCCACAACTCACTCTGTAAAGAAATGGTTCCTGATGTTAGTCTGAAATCTCCAGTCTCCACCTATGGCCCAGTGTCCTTGTTGATGGATTAATGTTGAACTAGCAGCTGGCACCCACCTTAATGATTTCCAACACTTCTGTCATGTCTCCTCTCATTCTACGTCTCCTTAGGCTAAAAAGATTTAGTTCTTTCAATCGTGTGGATTTTCAGAGGCTTTTCCCAGGGCTGAAATGGTTAACATGAGAGGACACACTTTTAAGGTAGAGAGGAGATGTCAGGGGTAAGTTTGCTTTTTTTACGCAGTGCTGAGAATGTGGAATGGGCTGCCGGCGACGGTGGTGGAGGTGGATACGATAGGGTCCTTTAAGAGACTCCTGGACAGGTACATGGAGTTCGTAATATGGAGATCAAAACTGTACAAGTATTCACGGTGTGGCCTCACAAGCACATTAATCAGCTTAAGGAGAACATTTCTAGACTTGAACTGCTCTGAGTGCATTTTATAGCCCAACAGTCTAGGAGCCTTCCCGATCGCTTCAGTGCATTGTCAGGATGTTGACAGTGGTGAGTCTACACACAAATCCTTCTCATTCAGTGCACTTTTGAACTCAAGGCCCCTCCCCCATTGTATATTTATATCTACTATTTCTACTTCCTATATGTAATACTTTAGATTTACCTGCATTAAATTTTATCTGCCATTTATCTGCCCACATAATGATTTTGTTTAGATCTAACTGTATTGATTCTGCTGCCTGAATGTTATCAGCCCATTGTCCTCATTTTGTTTTATCGGCAAACTTTACTAGTTTATTTGTTATGTGTTTATTCAAATCATTAAGGTAAATTAAAAACAGCAGTGGCTCCAAACTGACCCTTGTGGAACCCCACTTTAACATCTCTAAGTCTGAAAATGATTCTCTCGCCATTTTCTGTTTTTGAGCCAATTCTACACCCATTCGCAAACCTTATGATGAATCCCTATCTTTTGTAATTTGATTATTAACCTCTTGTGGGATACCTTGTCAAAAAATGTCTTCCAAAAGTGCAAGTAAATGATATCAACTGCTCTATTGTCAACATAAATTTGAGTTGCCTCTTCAGAGAACTCCAGCATGTTATTAAACGTGACTTCCCCTTTCTAAACTCATGCTAAAAGGCCTATTCTGATCAGCTGATTTTCCTCTCATTCTTTATTAATATTTCCATTATCTCGAGTTAGGGACAGAGGAGAAACAAAGGGAAAGGTGGGGTGGCGAGGAGGTGAAGGGAGTGAATGGGAAGGTAGAGATGGGGTTGGAAAGAAAGGACAATGGACTGAGAGGTGGAAGGATGAGAGAGGTGTCAGTGAATAAAGTGCGGGGGGGGGGTGTGGAATCAAACAGAACAAAAGTCAAGCACCACAGATACAGGATCCGCAGCCCCTCAGATCCACAGCCCTCAGCCCCAGTCTGCATCCCTCAGCCCTCAGCCCCAGTCTGCAACCCTCAGCCCTCAGCCGCAGTCTGCATCCCTCAGCCTTCAGCCCCAGTCTGCATCCCTCATCCCTCAGCCCCAGTCTGCATCACTCAGCCCAGCCCCAATCTGCATCACTCAGCCCTCAACCCCAATCTGCAACCCTCATCCCTCAGCCCCAGTCTGTATCCCTCAGCCCTCAGCCCCAGTCTGCATCCTTCAGCCCTCAGCGCCAGTCTGCATCCCTCAGCCCCAGTCTGCATCCTTCAGCCCTCAGCCCCAGTCCGCATACCTCACCCCCAGTCCGCATCCCTCAGCCCCAGTCCGCATCCCTCACCCCCAGTCCGCATCCCTCAGCCCCAGTCTGCATCCCTCAGTCCTCAGCCCCAGTCTGCAGCCCTCAGCCCCAGTCTGCATCCCACAGCCTTCAGCCCCAGTCTGCATCCCTCAGCCCTCACCCCCAATCCGCATCCCTCAGCCCCAGTCTGCATCCCTCAGCCCCAGTCTGCATCCTTCAGCCCTCAGCCCCAGTCCGCATCCCTCAGCCCTCAGCCCCAGTCTGCATCTCTCAGCCCCAGTCTGCGTCCCGCAGCCCTCAGACCCAGTCTGCTTCCCTCATCCCTCAGCCCCAGTCTGCATCCCTCAGCCCTCAGACCCAGTCTGCTTCCCTTATCCCTCAGCCCTCAGACCCAGTCTGCTTCCATCATCCCTCAGCCCCAGTCTGCATACATCAGCCCTCAGCCCCAGTCTGCATACATCAGCCCTCAGCCCCAGTCTGCATCCTTCAGCCCCAGTCTGCATCCCTCAGCACTCAGCCACAGTCTGCATCCCTCAGCCCCAGTCTGTATGCCTCAGCCCCAGTCTGCATCCCACAGCCCTCAGGCCCAGTCCGCATCCCTCAGCCCCAGTCCGCATCCCTCAGCCCCAGTCCGCATCCCTCAGCCCCAGTCTGCATCCCTCAGTCCTCAGCCACAGTCTGCAGCCCTCAGCCCCAGTCTGCATCCCTCAGCCCTCAGGCACAGTCTGCATCCTTCAGCTCTCAGCCCCAGTCCGCATCCCACAGCCCTCAGGCCCAGTCTGCATCCCTCAGCCCTCAGCCCCAGTCTGCATCCTTCAGCCCTCAGCCCCAGTCTGCATCCTTCAGCCCTCAGCCCCAGTCCGCATCCCTCACCCCCAGTCCGCATCCATCAGCCCTCAGCCCCAGTCTGCATCTCTCAGTCCTCAGCCCCAGTCTGCATCCCTCAGTCCTCAGCCCCAGTCTGCAGCCCTCAGCCCCAGTCTGCATCCCACAGCCCTCAGGTCCAGTCTGCATCCCACAGCCCTCAGGTCCAGTCTGCATCCCCCAGCCCTCACCCCCAGTCCGCATCCCTCAGCCCCAGTCTGCATCCCTCAGCCCCAGTCTGCATCCTTCAGCCCTCAGCCCCAGTCTGCATCTCTCAGCCCCAGTCTGCGTCCCGCAGCCCTCAGACCCAGTCTGTTTCCCTCATCCCTCAGCCCCGTCTGCATCACTCAGCCCTCAGACCCAGTCTGCTTCCCTCATCCCTCAGCCCCAGTCTGCATATATCAGCCCTCAGCCCCAGTCTGCATCCCTCAGCCCCAGGCTGCATCCCTCAGCCATCAGCCCCAGTCTGCATCCTTCAGCCCCAGTCTGCATCCCTCAGCCCTCAGCCCCAGTCTGCATCCTTCAGCCCCAGTCTGCATCCCTCAGCCCTCAGCCCCAGTCTGCTTCCCTCAGCCCTCAGCCCCAGTCTGCATCCCTCAGCCCCAGTCTGCATCCCTCAGCACTCAGCCCCAGTCTGCATCCCTCAGCCCCAGTCTTTATCCCTCAGCCCCAGTCTGCATCTCTCAGCCCCAGTCTGCATCCCTCAGCCCCAGTCTGCATCCCTCAGCCCCAGTCTGCATCCTTCAGCCCTCAGCCCCAGTCCGCATCCCTCACCCACAGTCCGCATCCCTCAGCCCCAGTCTGCATCCCTCAGTCCTCAGCCCCAGTCTGCAGCCCTCAGCCCCAGTCTGCATCCCACAGCCTTCAGCCCCAGTCTGCATCTCTCAGCCCTCACCCCCAATCCGCATCCCTCAGCCCCAGTGTGCATCCCTCAGTCCTCAGCCCCAGTCTGCATCCCTCAGCCCCAGTCTGCATCCTTCAGCCCTCAGCCCCAGTCCGCATCCCTCAGCCCTCAGCCCCAGTCTGCATCTCTCAGCCCCAGTCTGCATCTCTCAGCCCCAGTCTGCGTCCCGCAGCCCTCAGACCCAGTCTGCTTCCCTCATCCCTCAGCCCCAGTCTGCATCCCTCAGCCCTCAGACCCAGTCTGCTTCCCTCATCCCTCAGCCCTCAGACCCAGTCTGCTTCCCTCATCCCTCAGCCCTCAGACCCAGTCTGCTTCCCTCATCCCTCAGCCCCAGTCTGCATCCTTCAGCCCCAGTCTGCATCCCTCAGCACTCAGCCACAGTCTGCATCCCTCAGCCCCAGTCTGTATGCCTCAGCCCCAGTCTGCATCCCACAGCCCTCAGGCCCAGTCCGCATCCCTCAGCCCCAGTCCGCATCCCTCAGCCCCAGTCTGCATCCCTCAGTCCTCAGCCACAGTCTGCAGCCATCAGCCCCAGTCTGCATCCTTCAGCCCCAGTCTGCATCCCTCAGCCCTCAGGCACAGTCTGCATCCTTCGGCTCTCAGCCCCAGTCCGCATCCCACAGCCCTCAGGCCCAGTCTGCATCCCTCAGCCCTCAGCCCCAGTCTGCATCCTTCAGCCCTCAGCCCCAGTCTGCATCCCTCATCCCTCAGCCCCAGTCTGCATCCTTCAGCCCCTGTCTGCATCCCTCAGCCCTCAGCCCCAGTCTGCATCCCTCAGCCGCAGTCTGCATCCCTCACCCCTGAACCCCAGTCTGCATCCCTCAGCTCCAGTCTGCATCCCTCAGTCCATCAGCCCCAGTCTGCATCCCTCAGCCCCAGCCTGCATCCCTCAGCCCCAGTCTGCATCCCTCAGCCCTCAGCCCCAGTCTGCATCCCTCATCCCTCAGCCCCAATCTGCATCCCTCATCCCTCAGCCCCAGTCTGCATCCTTCAGCCCCTGTCTGCATCCCTCAGCCCTCAGCCCCAGTCTGCATCCCTCAGCCGCAGTCTGCATCCCTCAGCCCCAGTCCACATCCCTCAGCCCCAGTCTGCATCCCTCAGCCCTCAGCCCGTCTGCATCCCTCAGCCCTCAGCCCCAGTCTGCATCCCTCAGCCCACAGTCCCAGTCTGCATCCCTCAGCCCTCAGCCCGTCTGCATCCCTCAGCCCTCAGCCCCAGTCTGCAGATCCACAGCCCCTGAGCCCCTCAGTCTGCATCCCTCAACCCCACAGTCTGCAGCCCACAGCCCTCAGCCCCACAACCCTCAGTCCTCAGCCCCTGAGCCCCAGTCTGCATCCCTCAGCCCCTGAACCCCAGTCTGCATCCCTCAGCTCCAGTCTGCATCCCTCAGTCCATCAGACCCAGTCTGCATCCCTCAGCGCCAGTCTGCATCCCTCAGCCCCAGTCTGCATCCCTCAGCCCTCAGCCCCAGTCTGCATCCCTCATCCCTCAGCCCCAGTCTGCATCCCTCATCCCTCAGCCCCAGTCTGCATCCTTCAGCCCCTGTCTGCATCCCTCAGCCCTCAGCCCCAGTCTGCATCCCTCAGCCCCAGTCTGCATCCTTCAGCCCCAGTCCGCATCGCTCAGCCCTCAGCCCCAGTCTGCATCCCTCAGCCCCAGTCTGCATCCCTCAGCCCTCAGCCCGTCTGCATCCCTCAGCCCTCAGCACCAGTCTGCATCCCTCAGCCCTCAGCCCCAGTCTGCATCCTTCAGCCCTCAGCCCCAGTCTGCATCCTTCAGCCCTCAGCCCCAGTCCGCATCCTTCAGCCCTCAGCCCCAGTCCACATCCCTCAGCCCCAGTCTGCATCCTTCAGCCCTCAGCCCCAGTCTGCATCCTTCAGCCCTCAGCCCCAGTCCGCATCCCTCAGCCCCAGTCCACATCCCTCAGCCCCAGTCTGCATCCCTCAGCCCTCAGCCCCAGTCTGCATCCCTCAGCCCTCAGCCCCAGTCTGCATCCCTCAGCCCTCAGCCCGTCTGCATCCCTCAGCCCTCAGCCCCAGTCTGCATCTCTCAGCCCCAGTCTGCATCCCTCAGCCCCAGTCTGCATCCCTCAGCCCCAGTCTGCATCCTTCAGCCCTCAGCCCCAGTCTGCATCCCTCAGCCCTCAGCCCCAGTCTGCATCCCTCAGCCCTCAGCCCCAGTCTGCATCCCTCAGCCCCAGTCTGCATCCCTCAGCCCTCAGCCCGTCTGCATCCCTCAGCCCTCAGCACCAGTCTGCATCCCTCAGCCCTCAGCCCCAGTCTGCATCCCTCAGCCCTCAGCCCCAGTCTGCATCCTTCAGCCCTCAGCCCCAGTCCGCATCCCTCAGCCCCAGTCCACATCCCTCAGCCCCAGTCTGCATCCCTCAGCCCCAGTCTGCATCCTTCAGCCCTCAGCCCCAGTCTGCATCCCTCAGCCCCAGTCTGCATCCCTCAGCCCTCAGCCCCAGTCTGCATCCCTCAGCCCCAGGCTGCATCCCTCAGCCATCAGCCCCAGTCTGCATCCTTCAGCCCCAGTCTGCATCCCTCAGCCCTCAGCCCCAGTCTGCATCCATCAGCCCCAGTCTGCATCCCTCAGCCCTCAGCCCCAGTCTTCTTCCCTCAGCCCTCAGCCCCAGTCTGCATCCCTCAGCCCCAGTCTGCATCCCTCAGCACTCAGCCCCAGTCTGCATCCCTCAGCCCCAGTCTTTATCCCTCAGCCCCAGTCTGCATCTCTCAGCCCCAGTCTGCATCCCTCAGCCCCAGTCTGCATCCCTCAGCCCCAGTCTGCATCCTTCAGCCCTCAGCCCCAGTCCGCATCCCTCACCCCCAGTCCGCATCCCTCAGCCCCAGTCTGCATCCCTCAGCCCCAGTCTGCATCCTTCAGCCCTCAGCCCCAGTCTGCATCCCTCAGCCCCAGTCTGCATCCCTCAGCCCTCAGCCCCAGTCTGCATCCCTCAGCCCCAGTCTGCATCCCTCAGCCCTCAGCCCCAGTCTGCATCCCTCAGCCCCAGTCTGCATCCCTCAGCCCTCAGCCCGTCTGCATCCCTCAGCCCTCAGCACCAGTCTGCATCCCTCAGCCCTCAGCCCCAGTCTGCATCCCTCAGCCCTCAGCCCCAGTCTGCATCCCTCAGCCCTCAGCCCGTCTGCATCCCTCAGCCCTCAGCCCCAGTCTGCTTCCCTCAGCCCTCAGCCCCAGTCTGCAGCCCTCATCCCTCAGCCCCATTCTGCTTCCCTCAGCCCTCAGCCCCAGTCTGCACCCCTCATCCCTCAGCCCCAGTCTGCTTCCCTCATCCCTCAGCCCCAGTCTGCATCCTTCAGCCCCAGTCTGCATCCCTCAGCACTCAGCCCCAGTCTGCATCTCTCAGCCCCAGTCTGCATCCCTCAGCCCCAGTCTGCATCCCTCAGCCCCAGTCTGCATCCTTCAGCCCTCAGCCCCAGTCTGCATCCCTCAGCCCTCAGCCCCAGTCTGCATCCCTCAGCCCTCAGCCCCAGTCTGCATCCCTCAGCACCAGTCTGCATCCCTCAGCCCTCAGCCCCAGTCTGCATCCCTCAGCCCCAGTCTGCATCCCTCAGCCCTCAGCCCGTCTGCATCCCTCAGCCCTCAGCACCAGTCTGCATCCCTCAGCCCTCAGCCCCAGTCTGCATCCCTCAGCCCCAGTCTGCATCCCTCAGCACTCAGCCCCAGTCTGCATCTCTCAGCCCCAGTCTGCATCCCTCAGCCCCAGTCTGCATCCCTCAGCCCCAGTCTGCATCCTTCAGCCCTCAGCCCCAGTCTGCATCCCTCAGCCCTCAGCCCCAGTCTGCATCCCTCAGCCCTCAGCCCCAGTCTGCATCCCTCAGCCCCAGTCTGCATCCCTCAGCCCTCAGCCCCAGTCTGCATCCCTCAGCCCCAGTCTGCATCCCTCAGCCCTCAGCCCGTCTGCATCCCTCAGCCCTCAGCACCAGTCTGCATCCCTCAGCCCTCAGCCCCAGTCTGCATCCTTCAGCCCTCAGCCCCAGTCTGCATCCTTCAGCCCTCAGCCCCAGTCCGCATCCTTCAGCCCTCAGCCCCAGTCTGCATCCCTCAGCCCTCAGCCCCAGTCTGCATCCCTCAGCCCTCAGCCCCAGTCTGCATCCCTCAGCCCCAGTCTGCATCCCTCAGCCCTCAGCCCCAGTCTGCATCCCTCAGCCCCAGTCTGCATCCCTCAGCCCTCAGCCCGTCTGCATCCCTCAGCCCTCAGCACGTCTGCATCCCTCAGCCCTCAGCCCCAGTCTGCATCCTTCAGCCCTCAGCCCCAGTCTGCATCCTTCAGCCCTCAGCCCCAGTCCGCATCCTTCAGCCCTCAGCCCCAGTCTGCATCCCTCAGCCCTCAGCCCCAGTCTGCATCCCTCAGCCCTCAGCCCCAGTCTGCATCCCTCAGCCCCAGTCTGCATCCCTCAGCCCTCAGCCCCAGTCTGCATCCCTAAGCCCCAGTCTGCATCCCTCAGCCCTCAGCCCGTCTGCATCCCTCAGCCCTCAGCACCAGTCTGCATACATCAGCCCTCAGCCCCAGTCTGCATCCCTCAGCCCTCAGCCCCAGTCTGCATACTTCAGCCCCAGTCTGCATCCCTCATCCCTCAGCCCCAGTCTGCATCCCTCAGCCCTCAGCCCCAGTCTGCATCCTTCAGCCCCTGTCTGCATCCCTCAGCCCTCAGCCCCAGTCTGCTTCCCTCAGCCGCAGTCTGCATCCCTCAGCCCCAGTCCACATCCCTCAGCCCCAGTCTGCATCCCTCAGCCCTCAGCCCGTCTGCATCCCTCAGCACTCAGCCCCAGTCTGCATCCGTCAGCCCTCAGTCCCAGTCTGCATCCCTCAGCCCTCAGCCCGTCTGCATCCCTCAGCCCTCAGCCCCAGTCTGCAGATCCACAGCCCCTGAGCCCCTCAGCCTGCATCCCTCAACCCCACAGTCTGCAGCCCACAACCCTCAGCCCCACAGCCCTCAGTCCTCAGCCCCTGAGCCCCAGTCTGCATCCTTCAGCCCCTGAACCCCAGTCTGCATCCCTCAGCTCCAGTCTGCATCCCTCAGCCCTCAGCCCCAGTCTGCATCCCTCAGCCCCAGTCTGCATCCCTCAGCCCCAGTCCACATCCCTCAGCCCCAGTCTGCATCCCTCAGCCCTCAGCCCGTCTGCATCCCTCAGCCCCAGTCTGCATCCCTCAGCCCCAGTCCACATCCCTCAGCCCCAGTCTGCATCCCTCAGCCCTCAGTCCCAGTCTGCATCCCTCAGCCCTCAGCCCCAGTCTGCAGATCCACAGCCCCTGAGCCCCTCAGCCTGCATCCCTCAACCCCACAGTCTGCAGCCCACAGCCCTCAGCCTCACAGCCCTCAGTCCACAGCCCCTGAGCCCCAGTCTGCATCCCTCAGCCCCTGAACCCCAGTCTGCATCCCTCAGCTCCAGTCTGCATCCCTCAGTCCATCAGCCCCAGTCTGCATCCCTCAGCCCCAGTCTGCATCCCTCAGCCCCAGTCTGCATCCCTCAGCCCTCAGCCCCAGTCTGCATCCCTCATCCCACAGCCCCAGTCTGCATCCCTCATCCCTCAGCCCCAGTCTGCATCCTTCAGCCCCTGTCTGCATCCCTCAGCCCTCAGCCCCAGTCTGCATCCCTCAGCCGCAGTCTGCATCCCTCAGCCCCAGTCCACATCCCTCAGCCCCAGTCTGCATCCCTCAGCCCTCAGCCCGTCTGCATCCCTCAGCCCTCAGCCCCAGTCTGCATCCCTCAGCCCTCAGTCCCAGTCTGCATCCCTCAGCCCTCAGCCCGTCTGCATCCCTCAGCCCTCAGCCCCAGTCTGCATCCCTCAGCCCCTGTCTGCATCCCTCAGCCCTCAGCCCCAGTCTGCATCCCTCAGTCCATCAGCCCCAGTCTGCATCCCTCAGCCCCAGTCTGCATCCCTCAGCCCCAGTCTGCATCCCTCAGCCCTCAGCCCCAGTCTGCATCCCTCATCCCTCAGCCCCAGTCTGCATCCCTCATCCCTCAGCCCCAGTCTGCATCCTTCAGCCCCTGTCTGCATCCCTCAGCCCTCAGCCCCAGTCTGCATCCCTCAGCCCCAGTCTGCATCCTTCAGCCCCAGTCCGCATCGCTCAGTCCTCAGCCCCAGACTGCATCCCTCAGCCCTCAGCCCGTCTGCATCCCTCAGCCCTCAGCACCAGTCTGCATCCCTCAGCCCTCAGCCCCAGTCTGCATCCTTCAGCCCTCAGCCCCAGTCTGCATCCTTCAGCCCTCAGCCCCAGTATGCATCCTTCAGCCCTCAGCCCCAGTCCGCATCCCTCAGCCCCAGTCTGCATCCTTCAGCCCTCAGCCCCAGTCTGCATCCTTCAGCCCTCAGCCCCAGTCCGCATCCCTCAGCCCCAGTCCACATCCCTCAGCCCCAGTCTGCATCCCTCAGCCCTCAGCCCCAGTCTGCAACCCTCAGACCTCAGCCCGTCTGCATCCCTCAGCCCTCAGCCCCAGTCTGCATCTCTCAGCCCCAGTCTGCATCCCTCAGCCCCAGTCTGCATCCCTCAGCCCCAGTCTGCATCCTTCAGCCCTCAGCCCCAGTCTGCATCCCTCAGCCCCAGTCTGCATCCCTCAGCCCCAGTCTGCATCCCTCAGCCCTCAGCCCCAGTCTGCATCCCTCAGCCCCAGTCTGCATCCCTCAGCCCTCAGCCCGTCTGCATCCCTCAGCCCTCAGCACCTGTCTGCATCCCTCAGCCCTCAGCCCCAGTCTGCATCCCTCAGCCCTCAGCCCCAGTCTGCATCCTTCAGCCCTCAGCCCCAGTCCGCATCCCTCAGCCCCAGTCCACATCCCTCAGCCCCAGTCTGCATCCCTCAGCCCCAGTCTGCATCCTTCAGCCCTCAGCCCCGGTCTGCATCCCTCAGCCCCAGTCTGCATCCCTCAGCCCTCAGCCCCAGTCTGCATCCCTCAGCCCCAGTCTGCATCCCTCAGCCCTCAGCCCCAGTCTGCATCCCTCAGCCCCAGTCTGCATCCCTCAGCCCTCAGCCCGTCTGCATCCCTCAGCCCTCAGCACCAGACTGCATCCCTCAGCCCTCAGCCCCAGTCTGCATCCCTCAGCCCTCAGCCCCAGTCTGCATCCCTCAGCCCTCAGCCCGTCTGAATCCCTCAGCCCTCAGCCCCAGTCTGCTTCCCTCAGCCCTCAGCCCCAGTCTGCAGCCCTCATCCCTCAGCCCCAGTCTGCTTCCCTCAGCCCTCAGCCCCAGTCTGCAGCCCTCATCCCTCAGCCCCAGTCTGCTTCCCTCATCCCTCAGCCCCAGTCTGCATCCTTCAGCCCCAGTCTGCATCCCTCAGCACTCAGACCCAGTCTGCATCTCTCAGCCCCAGTCTGCATCCCTCAGCCCCAGTCTGCATCCCTCAGCCCCAGTCTGCATCCTTCAGCCCCTGAACCCCAGTCTGCATCCCTCAGCTCCAGTCTGCATCCCTCAGTCCATCAGCCCCAGTCTGCATCCCTCAGCCCCAGTCTGCATCCCTCAGCCCCAGTCTGCATCCCTCAGCCCTCAGCCCCAGTCTGCATCCCTCATCCCACAGCCCCAGTCTGCATCCCTCATCCCTCAGCCCCAGTCTGCATCCTTCAGCCCCTGTCTGCATCCCTCAGCCCTCAGCCCCAGTCTGCATCCCTCAGCCGCAGTCTGCATCCCTCAGCCCCAGTCCACATCCCTCAGCCCCAGTCTGCATCCCTCAGCCCTCAGCCCGTCTGCATCCCTCAGCCCTCAGCCCCAGTCTGCATCCCTCAGCAATCAGTCCCAGTCTGCATCCCTCAGCCCTCAGCCCGTCTGCATCCCTCAGCCCTCAGCCCCAGTCTGCAGATCCACAGCCCCTGAGCCCCTCAGTCTGCATCCCTCAACCCCACAGTCTGCAGCCCACAGCCCTCAGCCCCACAACCTCAGTCCTCAGCCCCTGAGCCCCAGTCTGCATCCCTCAGCCCCTGAACCCCAGTCTGCATCCCTCAGCTCCAGTCTGCATCCCTCAGTCCATCAGCCCCAGTCTGCATCCCTCAGCCCCAGTCTGCATCCCTCAGCCCCAGTCTGCATCCCTCAGCCCTCAGCCCCAGTCTGCATCCCTCATCCCTCAGCCCCAGTCTGCATCCCTCATCCCTCAGCCCCAGTCTGCATCCTTCAGCCCCTGTCTGCATCCCTCAGCCCTCAGCCCCAGTCTGCATCCTTCAGCCCCAGTCCGCATCGCTCAGCCCTCAGCCCCAGTCTGCATCCCTCAGCCCCAGTCTGCATCCCTCAGCCCTCAGCCCGTCTGCATCCCTCAGCCCTCAGCACCAGTCTGCATCCCTCAGCCCTCAGCCCCAGTCTGCATCCTTCAGCCCTCAGCCCCGGTCTGCATCCCTGAGCCCCAGACTGCATCCCTCAGCCCCTGAACCCCAGTCTGCATCCCTCAGCTCCAGTCTGCATCCCTCAGTCCATCAGCCCCAGTCTGCATCCCTCAGCCCCAGTCTGCATCCCTCAGCCCCAGTCTGCATCCCTCAGCCCTCAGCCCCAGTCTGCATCCCTCATCCCACAGCCCCTGTCTGCATCCCTCATCCCTCAGCCCCAGTCTGCATCCTTCAGCCCCTGTCTGCATCCCTCAGCCCTCAGCCCCAGTCTGCATCCCTCAGCCGCAGTCTGCATCCCTCAGCCCCAGTCCACATCCCTCAGCCCCAGTCTGCATCCCTCAGCCCTCAGCCCGTCTGCATCCCTCAGCCCTCAGCCCCAGTCTGCATCCCTCAGCCCTCAGTCCCAGTCTGCATCCCTCAGCCCTCAGCCCGTCTGCATCCCTCAGCCCTCAGCCCCAGTCTGCATCCCTCAGCCCCTGTCTGCATCCCTCAGCCCTCAGCCCCAGTCTGCATCCCTCAGTCCATCAGCCCCAGTCTGCATCCCTCAGCCCCAGTCTGCATCCCTCAGCCCCAGTCTGCATCCCTCAGCCCTCAGCCCCAGTCTGCATCCCTCATCCCTCAGCCCCAGTCTGCATCCCTCATCCCTCAGCCCCAGTCTGCATCCTTCAGCCCCTGTCTGCATCCCTCAGCCCTCAGCCCCAGTCTGCATCCCTCAGCCCCAGTCTGCATCCTTCAGCCCCAGTCCGCATCGCTCAGTCCTCAGCCCCAGTCTGCATCCCTCAGCCCTCAGCCCGTCTGCATCCCTCAGCCCTCAGCACCAGTCTGCATCCCTCAGCCCTCAGCCCCAGTCTGCATCCTTCAGCCCTCAGCCCCAGTCTGCATCCTTCAGCCCTCAGCCCCAGTCCGCATCCTTCAGCCCTCAGCCCCAGTCCGCATCCCTCAGCCCCAGTCTGCATCCTTCAGCCCTCAGCCCCAGTATGCATCCTTCAGCCCTCAGCCCCAGTCCGCATCCCTCAGCCCCAGTCCACATCCCTCAGCCCCAGTCTGCATCCCTCAGCCCTCAGCCCCAGTCTGCAACCCTCAGACCTCAGCCCGTCTGCATCCCTCAGCCCTCAGCCCCAGTCTGCATCTCTCAGCCCCAGTCTGCATCCCTCAGCCCCAGTCTGCATCCCTCAGCCCCAGTCTGCATCCTTCAGCCCTCAGCCCCAGTCTGCATCCCTCAGCCCCAGTCTGCATCCCTCAGCCCCAGTCTGCATCCCTCAGCCCTCAGCCCCAGTCTGCATCCCTCAGACCCAGTCTGCATCCCTCAGCCCTCAGCCCGTCTGCATCCCTCAGCCCTCAGCACCTGTCTGCATCCCTCAGCCCTCAGCCCCAGTCTGCATCCCTCAGCCCTCAGCCCCAGTCTGCATCCTTCAGCCCTCAGCCCCAGTCCGCATCCCTCAGCCCCAGTCCACATCCCTCAGCCCCAGTCTGCATCCCTCAGCCCCAGTCTGCATCCTTCAGCCCTCAGCCCCGGTCTGCATCCCTCAGCCCCAGTCTGCATCCCTCAGCCCTCAGCCCCAGTCTGCATCCCTCAGCCCCAGTCTGCATCCCTCAGCCCTCAGCCCGTCTGCATCCCTCAGCCCTCAGCACCAGACTGCATCCCTCAGCCCTCAGCCCCAGTCTGCATCCCTCAGCCCTCAGCCCCAGTCTGCATCCCTCAGCCCTCAGCCCGTCTGAATCCCTCAGCCCTCAGCCCCAGTCTGCTTCCCTCAGCCCTCAGCCCCAGTCTGCAGCCCTCATCCCTCAGCCCCAGTCTGCTTCCCTCAGCCCTCAGCCCCAGTCTGCAGCCCTCATCCCTCAGCCCCAGTCTGCTTCCCTCATCCCTCAGCCCCAGTCTGCATCCTTCAGCCCCAGTCTGCATCCCTCAGCACTCAGACCCAGTCTGCATCTCTCAGCCCCAGTCTGCATCCCTCAGCCCCAGTCTGCATCCCTCAGCCCCAGTCTGCATCCCTCAGCCCCAGTCTGCATCCTTCAGCCCCTGAACCCCAGTCTGCATCCCTCAGCTCCAGTCTGCATCCCTCAGTCCATCAGCCCCAGTCTGCATCCCTCAGCCCCAGTCTGCATCCCTCAGCCCCAGTCTGCATCCCTCAGCCCTCAGCCCCAGTCTGCATCCCTCATCCCACAGCCCCAGTCTGCATCCCTCATCCCTCAGCCCCAGTCTGCATCCTTCAGCCCCTGTCTGCATCCCTCAGCCCTCAGCCCCAGTCTGCATCCCTCAGCCGCAGTCTGCATCCCTCAGCCCCAGTCCACATCCCTCAGCCCCAGTCTGCATCCCTCAGCCCTCAGCCCGTCTGCATCCCTCAGCCCTCAGCCCCAGTCTGCATCCCTCAGCCCTCAGTCCCAGTCTGCATCCCTCAGCCCTCAGCCCGTCTGCATCCCTCAGCCCTCAGCCCCAGTCTGCAGATCCACAGCCCCTGAGCCCCTCAGTCTGCATCCCTCAACCCCACAGTCTGCAGCCCACAGCCCTCAGCCCCACAACCTCAGTCCTCAGCCCCTGAGCCCCAGTCTGCATCCCTCAGCCCCTGAACCCCAGTCTGCATCCCTCAGCTCCAGTCTGCATCCCTCAGCCCTCAGCCCCAGTCTGCATCCCTCAGCCCTCATCCCCAGTCTGCATCCCTCAGCCCTCAGCCCCAGTCTGCATCCCTCATCCCTCAGCCCCAGTCTGCATCCCTCATCCCTCAGCCCCAGTCTGCATCCTTCAGCCCCTGTCTGCATCCCTCAGCCCTCAGCCCCAGTCTGCATCCTTCAGCCCCAGTCCGCATCGCTCAGCCCTCAGCCCCAGTCTGCATCCCTCAGCCCCAGTCTGCATCCCTCAGCCCCAGTCTGCATCCCTCAGCCCTCAGCCCGTCTGCATCCCTCAGCCCTCAGCACCAGTCTGCATCCCTCAGCCCTCAGCCCCAGTCTGCATCCTTCAGCCCTCAGCCCCAGTCTGCATCCTTCAGCCCTCAGCCCCAGTCCGCATCCTTCAGCCCTCAGCCCCAGTCCGCATCCCTCAGCCCCAGTCTGCATCCTTCAGCCCTCAGCCCCAGTCCGCATCCCTCAGCCCCAGTCCACATCCCTCAGCCCCAGTCTGCATCCCTCAGCCCTCAGCCCCAGTCTGCAACCCTCAGCCCTCAGCCCGTCTGCATCCCTCAGCCCTCAGCCCCAGTCTGCATCTCTCAGCCCCAGTCTGCATCCCTCAGCCCCAGTCTGCATCCCTCAGCCCCAGTCTGCATCCTTCAGCCCTCAGCCCCAGTCTGCATCCCTCAGCCCTCAGCCCCAGTCTGCATCCCTCAGCCCCAGTCTGCATCCCTCAGCCCTCAGCCCCAGTCTGCATCCCTCAGCCCCAGTCTGCATCCCTCAGCCCTCAGCCCGTCTGCATCCCTCAGCCCTCAGCACCTGTCTGCATCCCTCAGCCCTCAGCCCCAGTCTGCATCCCTCAGCCCTCAGCCCCAGTCTGCATCCTTCAGCCCTCAGCCCCAGTCCGCATCCCTCAGCCCCAGTCCACATCCCTCAGCCCCAGTCTGCATCCCTCAGCCCCAGTCTGCATCCTTCAGCCCTCAGCCCCAGTCTGCATCCCTCAGCCCCAGTCTGCATCCCTCAGCCCTCAGCCCCAGTCTGCATCCCTCAGCCCTCAGCCCCAGTCTGCATCCCTCAGCCCCAGTCTGCATCCCTCAGCCCTCAGCCCGTCTGCATCCCTCAGCCCTCAGCACCAGTCTGCATCCCTCAGCCCTCAGCCCCAGTCTGCATCCCTCAGCCCTCAGCCCGTCTGAATCCCTCAGCCCTCAGCCCCAGTCTGCTTCCCTCAGCCCTCAGCCCCAGTCTGCAGCACTCATCCCTCAGCCCCAGTCTGCTTCCCTCAGCCCTCAGCCCCAGTCTGCAGCCCTCATCCCTCAGCCCCAGTCTGCTTCCGTCATCCCTCAGCCCCAGTCTGCATCCTTCAGCCCCAGTCTGCATCCCTCAGCACTCAGACCCAGTCTGCATCTCTCAGCCCCAGTCTGCATCCCTCAGCCCCAGTCTGCATCCCTCAGCCCCAGTCTGCATCCTTCAGCCCTCAGCCCCAGTCTGCATCCCTCAGCCCTCAGCCCCAGTCTGCATCCCTCAGCCCTCAGCCCCAGTCTGCATCCCTCAGCCCCAGTCTGCATCCCTCAGACCTCAGCCCCAGTCTGCATCCCTCAGCCCCAGTCTGCATCCCTCAGCCCTCAGCCCGTCTGCATCCCTCAGCCCTCAGCACCAGTCTGCATCCCTCAGCCCTCAGCCCCAGTCTGCATCCTTCAGCCCTCAGCCCCAGTCTGCATCCTTCAGCCCTCAGCCCCAGTCCGCATCCTTCAGCCCTCAGCCCCAGTCTGCATCCCTCAGCCCTCAGCCCCAGTCTGCATCCCTCAGCCCTCAGCCCCAGTCTGCATCCCTCAGCCCCAGTCTGCATCCCTCAGCCCTCAGCCCCAGTCTGCATCCCTCAGCCCCAGTCTGCATCCCTCAGCCCTCAGCCCGTCTGCATCCCTCAGCCCTCAGCACCAGTCTGCATACATCAGCCCTCAGCCCCAGTCTGCATCCCTCAGCCCTCAGCCCCAGTCTGCATACTTCAGCCCCAGTCTGCATCCCTCATCCCTCAGCCCCAGTCTGCATCCCTCAGCCCTCAGCCCCAGTCTGCATCCTTCAGCCCCTGTCTGCATCCCTCAGCCCTCAGCCCCAGTCTGCTTCCCTCAGCCGCAGTCTGCATCCCTCAGCCCCAGTCCACATCCCTCAGCCCCAGTCTGCATCCCTCAGCCCTCAGCCCGTCTGCATCCCTCAGCACTCAGCCCCAGTCTGCATCCCTCAGCCCTCAGTCCCAGTCTGCATCCCTCAGCCCTCAGCCCGTCTGCATCCCTCAGCCCCTGAACCCCAGTCTGCATCCCTGAGCTCCAGTCTGCATCCCTCAGTCCATCAGCCCCAGTCTGCATCCCTCAGTCCCAGTCTGCATCCCTCAGCCCCAGTCTGCATCCCTCAGGCCTCAGCCCCAGTCTGCATCCCTCAGTCCCAGTCTGCATCCCTCAGCCCCAGTCTGCATCCCTCAGCCCTCAGTCCCAGTCTGCATCCCTCAGCCCTCAGCCCGTCTGCATCCCTCAGCCCTCAGCCCCAGTCTGCAGATCCACAGCCCCTGAGCCCCTCAGCCTGCATCCCTCAACCCCACAGTCTGCAGCCCACAGCCCTCAGCCCCACAACCCTCAGTCCTCAGCCCCTGAGCCCCAGTCTGCATCCCTCAGCCCCTGAACCCCAGTCTGCATCCCTCAGCTCCAGTCTGCATCCCTCAGTCCATCAGCCCCAGTCTGCATCCCTCAGCCCCAGCCTGCATCCCTCAGCCCCAGTCTGCATCCCTCAGCCCTCAGCCCCAGTATGCATCCCTCATCCCTCAGCCCCAGTCTGCATCCCTCATCCCTCAGCCCCAGTCTGCATCCTTCAGCCCCTGTCTGCATCCCTCAGCCCTCAACCCCAGTCTGCATCCCTCAGCCCCAGTCTGCATCCTTCAGCCCCAGTCCGCATCGCTCAGCCCTCAGCCCCAGTCTGCATCCCTCAGCCCCAGTCTGCATCCCTCAGCCCTCAGCCCGTCTGCATCCCTCAGCCCTCAGCACCAGTCTGCATCCCTCAGCCCTCAGCCCCAGTCTGCATCCTTCAGCCCTCAGCCCCAGTCTGCATCCTTCAGCCTCAGCCCCAGCCCGCATCCTTCAGCCCTCAGCCCCAGTCCGCATCCCTCAGCCCCAGTCTGCATCCTTCAGCCCTCAGCCCCAGTCTGCATCCTTCAGCCCTCAGCCCCAGTCCGCATCCCTCAGCCCCAGTCCGCATCCCTCAGCCCCAGTCTGCATCCCTCAGCCCCAGTCTGCATCCCTCAGCCCTCAGCCCCAGTCTGCATCCCTCAGCCCTCAGCCCCAGTCTGCATCCCTCAGCCCTCAGCCCGTCTGCATCCCTCAGCCCTCAGCCCCAGTCTGCATCTCTCAGCCCCAGTCTGCATCCCTCAGCCCCAGTCTGCATCCCTCAGCCCCAGTCTGCATCCTTCAGCCCTGAGCCCCAGTCTGCATCCCTCAGCCCTCAGCCCCAGTCTGCATCCCTCAGCCCCAGTCTGCATCCCTCAGCCCTCAGCCCCAGTCTGCATCCCTCAGCCCCAGTCTGCATCCCTCAACCCTCAGCCCGTCTGCATCCCTCAGCCCTCAGCACCAGTCTGCATCCCTCAGCCCTCAGCCCCAGACTGCATCCCTCAGCCCTCAGCCCCAGTCTGCATCCTTCAGCCGTCAGCCCCAGTCCGCATCCCTCAGCCCCAGTCCACATCCCTCAGCCCCAGTCTGCATCCCTCAGCCCCAGTCTGCATCCTTCAGCCCTCAGCCCCGGTCTGCATCCCTCAGCCCCAGTCTGCATCCCTCAGCCCTCAGCCCCAGTCTGCATCCCTCAGCCCCAGTCTGCATCCCTCAGCCCTCAGCCCCAGTCTGCATCCCTCAGCACCAGTCTGCATCCCTCAGCCCTCAGCCCGTCTGCATCCCTCAGCACTCAGCACCAGTCTGCATCCCTCAGCCCACAGCCCCAGTCTGCATCCCTCAGCCCTCAGCCCCAGTCTGCATCCCTCAGCCCTCAGCCCGTCTGCATCCCTCAGCCCTCAGCCCCAGTCTGCTTCCCTCAGCCCTCAGCCCCAGTCTGCAGCCCTCATCCCTCAGCCCCAGTCTGCTTCCCTCAGCCCTCAGCCCCAGTCTGCAGCCCTCATCCCTCAGCCCCAGTCTGCTTCCCTCATCCCTCAGCCCCAGTCTGCATCCTTCAGCCCCAGTCTGCATCCCTCAGCACTCAGCCCCAGTCTGCATCTCTCAGCCCCAGTCTGCATCCCTCAGCCCCAGTCTGCATCCCTCAGCCCGTATGCATCCCTCAGCCCTCAGCACCAGTCTGCATACATCAGCCCTCAGCCCCAGTCTGCATCCCTCAGCCCTCAGCCCCAGTCTGCATACTTCAGCCCCAGTCTGCATCCCTCATCCCTCAGCCCCAGTCTGCATCCCTCAGCCCTCAGCCCCAGTCTGCATCCTTCAGCCCCTGTCTGCATCCCTCAGCCCTCAGCCCCAGTCTGCTTCCCTCAGCCGCAGTCTGCATCCCTCAGCCCCAGTCCACATCCCTCAGCCCCAGTCTGCATCCCTCAGCCCTCAGCCCGTCTGCATCCCTCAGCACTCAGCCCCAGTCTGCATCCCTCAGCCCTCAGTCCCAGTCTGCATCCCTCAGCCCTCAGCCCGTCTGCATCCCTCAGCCCCTGAACCCCAGTCTGCATCCCTGAGCTCCAGTCTGCATCCCTGAGTCCATCAGCCCCAGTCTGCATCCCTCAGTCCCAGTCTGCATCCCTCAGCCCCAGTCTGCATCCCTCAGGCCTCAGCCCAAGTCTGCATCCCTCAGTCCCAGTCTGCATCCCTCAGCCCCAGTCTGCATCCCTCAGCCCTCAGTCCCAGTCTGCATCCCTCAGCCCTCAGCCCGTCTGCATCCCTCAGCCCTCAGCCCCAGTCTGCAGATCCACAGCCCCTGAGCCCCTCAGCCTGCATCCCTCAACCCCACAGTCTGCAGCCCACAGCCCTCAGCCCCACAACCCTCAGTCCTCAGCCCCTGAGCCCCAGTCTGCATCCCTCAGCCCCTGAACCCCAGTCTGCATCCCTCAGCTACAGTCTGCATCCCTCAGTCCATCAGCCCCAGTCTGCATCCCTCAGCCCCAGCCTGCATCCCTCAGCCCCAGTCTGCATCCCTCAGCCCTCAGCCCCAGTCTGCATCCCTCATCCCTCAGCCCCAGTCTGCATCCCTCATCCCTCAGCCCCAGTCTGCATCCTTCAGCCCCTGTCTGCATCCCTCAGCCCTCAACCCCAGTCTGCATCCCTCAGCCCCAGTCTGCATCCTTCAGCCCCAGTCCGTATCGCTCAGCCCTCAGCCCCAGTCTGCATCCCTCAGCCCCAGTCTGCATCCCTCAGCCCTCAGCCCGTCTGCATCCCTCAGCCCTCAGCACCAGTCTGCATCCCTCAGCCCTCAGCCCCAGTCTGCATCCTTCAGCCCTCAGCCCCAGTCTGCATCCTTCAGCCCTCAGCCCCAGCCCGCATCCTTCAGCCCTCAGCCCCAGTCCGCATCCCTCAGCCCCAGTCTGCATCCTTCAGCCCTCAGCCCCAGTCCGCATCCCTCAGCCCCAGTCCGCATCCGTCAGCCCCAGTCTGCATCCCTCAGCCCCAGTCTGCATCCCTCAGCCCTCAGCCCCAGTCTGCATCCCTCAGCCCTCAGCCCCAGTCTGCATCCCTCAGCCCTCAGCCCGTCTGCATCCCTCAGCCCTCAGCCCCAGTCTGCATCCCTCAGCCCCAGTCTGCATCCCTCAGCCCCAGTCTGCATCCTTCAGCCCTCAGCCCCAGTCTGCATCCCTCAGCCCTCAGCCCCAGTCTGCATCCCTCAGACCCAGTCTGCATCCCTCAGCCCTCAGCCCCAGTCTGCATCCCTCATCCCTCAGCCCCAGTCTGCATCCCTCATCCCTCAGCCCCAGTCTGCATCCTTCAGCCCCTGTCTGCATCCCTCAGCCCTCAACCCCAGTCTGCATCCCTCAGCCCCAGTCTGCATCCTTCAGCCCCAGTCCGCATCGCTCAGCCCTCAGCCCCAGTCTGCATCCCTCAGCCCCAGTCTGCATCCCTCAGCCCTCAGCCCGTCTGCATCCCTCAGCCCTCAGCACCAGTCTGCATCCCTCAGCCCTCAGCCCCAGTCTGCATCCTTCAGCCCTCAGCCCCAGTCTGCATCCTTCAGCCCTCAGCCCCAGCCCGCATCCTTCAGCCCTCAGCCCCAGTCCGCATCCCTCAGCCCCAGTCTGCATCCTTCAGCCCTCAGCCCCAGTCTGCATCCTTCAGCCCTCAGCCCCAGTCCGCATCCCTCAGCCCCAGTCCGCATCCCTCAGCCCCAGTCTGCATCCCTCAGCCCCAGTCTGCATCCCTCAGCCCTCAGCCCCAGTCTGCATCCCTCAGCCCTCAGCCCCAGTCTGCATCCCTCAGCCCTCAGCCCGTCTGCATCCCTCAGCCCTCAGCCCCAGTCTGCATCTCTCAGCCCCAGTCTGCATCCCTCAGCCCCAGTCTGCATCCCTCAGCCCCAGTCTGCATCCTTCAGCCCTGAGCCCCAGTCTGCATCCCTCAGCCCTCAGCCCCAGTCTGCATCCCTCAGCCCCAGTCTGCATCCCTCAGCCCTCAGCCCCAGTCTGCATCCCTCAGCCCCAGTCTGCATCCCTCAACCCTCAGCCCGTCTGCATCCCTCAGCCCTCAGCACCAGTCTGCATCCCTCAGCCCTCAGCCCCAGACTGCATCCCTCAGCCCTCAGCCCCAGTCTGCATCCTTCAGCCGTCAGCCCCAGTCCGCATCCCTCAGCCCCAGTCCACATCCCTCAGCCCCAGTCTGCATCCCTCAGCCCCAGTCTGCATCCTTCAGCCCTCAGCCCCGGTCTGCATCCCTCAGCCCCAGTCTGCATCCCTCAGCCCTCAGCCCCAGTCTGCATCCCTCAGCCCCAGTCTGCATCCCTCAGCCCTCAGCCCCAGTCTGCATCCCTCAGCACCAGTCTGCATCCCTCAGCCCTCAGCCCGTCTGCATCCCTCAGCACTCAGCACCAGTCTGCATCCCTCAGCCCACAGCCCCAGTCTGCATCCCTCAGCCCTCAGCCCCAGTCTGCATCCCTCAGCCCTCAGCCCGTCTGCATCCCTCAGCCCTCAGCCCCGGTCTGCATCCCTCAGCCCCAGTCTGCATCCCTCAGCCCTCAGCCCCAGTCTGCATCCCTCAGCCCCAGTCTGCATCCCTCAGCCCTCAGCCCCAGTCTGCATCCCTCAGCACCAGTCTGCATCCCTCAGCCCTCAGCCCGTCTGCATCCCTCAGCACTCAGCACCAGTCTGCATCCCTCAGCCCACAGCCCCAGTCTGCATCCCTCAGCCCTCAGCCCCAGTCTGCATCCCTCAGCCCTCAGCCCGTCTGCATCCCTCAGCCCTCAGCCCCAGTCTGCTTCCCTCAGCCCTCAGCCCCAGTCTGCAGCCCTCATCCCTCAGCCCCAGTCTGCTTCCCTCAGCCCTCAGCCCCAGTCTGCAGCCCTCATCCCTCAGCCCCAGTCTGCTTCCCTCATCCCTCAGCCCCAGTCTGCATCCTTCAGCCCCAGTCTGCATCCCTCAGCACTCAGCCCCAGTCTGCATCTCTCAGCCCCAGTCTGCATCCCTCAGCCCCAGTCTGCATCCCTCAGCCCGTCTGCATCCCTCAGCCCTCAGCACCAGTCTGCATACATCAGCCCTCAGCCCCAGTCTGCATCCCTCAGCCCTCAGCCCCAGTCTGCATACTTCAGCCCCAGTCTGCATCCCTCATCCCTCAGCCCCAGTCTGCATCCCTCAGCCCTCAGCCCCAGTCTGCATCCTTCAGCCCCTGTCTGCATCCCTCAGCCCTCAGCCCCAGTCTGCTTCCCTCAGCCGCAGTCTGCATCCCTCAGCCCCAGTCCACATCCCTCAGCCCCAGTCTGCATCCCTCAGCCCTCAGCCCGTCTGCATCACTCAGCACTCAGCCCCAGTCTGCATCCCTCAGCCCTCAGTCCCAGTCTGCATCCCTCAGCCCTCAGCCCGTCTGCATCCCTCAGCCCCTGAACCCCAGTCTGCATCCCTGAGCTCCAGTCTGCATCCCTGAGTCCATCAGCCCCAGTCTGCATCCCTCAGTCCCAGTCTGCATCCCTCAGCCCCAGTCTGCATCCCTCAGGCCTCAGCCCCAGTCTGCATCCCTCAGTCCCAGTCTGCATCCCTCAGCCCCAGTCTGCATCCCTCAGCCCTCAGTCCCAGTCTGCATCCCTCAGCCCTCAGCCCGTCTGCATCCCTCAGCCCTCAGCCCCAGTCTGCAGATCCACAGCCCCTGAGCCCCTCAGCCTGCATCCCTCAACCCCACAGTCTGCAGCCCACAGCCCTCAGCCCCACAACCCTCAGTCCTCAGCCCCTGAGCCCCAGTCTGCATCCCTCAGCCCCTGAACCCCAGTCTGCATCCCTCAGCTCCAGTCTGCATCCCTCAGTCCATCAGCCCCAGTCTGCATCCCTCAGCCCCAGCCTGCATCCCTCAGCCCCAGTCTGCATCCCTCAGCCCTCAGCCCCAGTCTGCATCCCTCATCCCTCAGCCCCAGTCTGCATCCCTCATCCCTCAGCCCCAGTCTGCATCCTTCAGCCCCTGTCTGCATCCCTCAGCCCTCAACCCCAGTCTGCATCCCTCAGCCCCAGTCTGCATCCTTCAGCCCCAGTCCGTATCGCTCAGCCCTCAGCCCCAGTCTGCATCCCTCAGCCCCAGTCTGCATCCCTCAGCCCTCAGCCCGTCTGCATCCCTCAGCCCTCAGCACCAGTCTGCATCCCTCAGCCCTCAGCCCCAGTCTGCATCCTTCAGCCCTCAGCCCCAGTCTGCATCCTTCAGCCCTCAGCCCCAGCCCGCATCCTTCAGCCCTCAGCCCAAGTCCGCATCCCTCAGCCCCAGTCTGCATCCTTCAGCCCTCAGCCCCAGTCCGCATCCCTCAGCCCCAGTCCGCATCCGTCAGCCCCAGTCTGCATCCCTCAGCCCCAGTCTGCATCCCTCAGCCCTCAGCCCCAGTCTGCATCCCTCAGCCCTCAGCCCCAGTCTGCATCCCTCAGCCCTCAGCCCGTCTGCATCCCTCAGCCCTCAGCCCCAGTCTGCATCCCTCAGCCCCAGTCTGCATCCCTCAGCCCCAGTCTGCATCCTTCAGCCCTCAGCCCCAGTCTGCATCCCTCAGCCCTCAGCCCCAGTCTGCATACCTCAGACCCAGTCTGCATCCCTCAGCCCTCAGCCCCAGTCTGCATCCCTCAGCCCCAGTCTGCATCCCTCAGCCTTCAGCCCGTCTGCATCCCTCAGCCCTCAGCACCAGTCTGCATCCCTCAGCCCTCAGCCCCAGTCTGCATCCCTCAGCCCTCAGCCCCAGTCTGCATCCTTCAGCCGTCAGCCCCAGTCCGCATCCCTCAGCCCCAGTCCACATCCCTCAGCCCCAGTCTGCATCCCTCAGCCCCAGTCTGCATCCTTCAGCCCTCAGCCCCAGTCTGCATCCCTCAGCCCCAGTCTGCATCCCTCAGCCCTCAGCACCAGTCTGCATCCCTCAGCCCCAGTCTGCATCCCTCAGCCCTCAGCCCCAGTCTGCATCCCTCAGCACAAGTCTGCATCCCTCAGCCCTCAGCCCGTCTGCATCCCTCAGCCCTCAGCACCAGTCTGCATCCCTCAGCCCTCAGCCCCAGTCTGCATCCCTCAGCCCTCAGCCCCAGTCTGCATCCCTCAGCCCTCAGCCCGTCTGCATCCCTCAGCCCTCAGCCCCAGTCTGCTTCCCTCAGCCCTCAGCCCCAGTCTGCAGCCCTCATCCCTCAGCCCCAGTCTGCTTCCCTCAGCCCTCAGCCCCAGTCTGCAGCCCTCATCCCTCAGCCCCAGTCTGCTTCCCTCATCCCTCAGCCCCAGTCTGCATCCTTCAGCCCCAGTCTGCATCCCTCAGCACTCAGCCCCAGTCTGCATCTCTCAGCCCCAGTCTGCATCCCTCAGCCCCAGTCTGCATCCCTCAGCCCCAGTCTGCATCCTTCAGCCCTCAGCCCCAATCTGCATCCCTCAGCCCTCAGCCCCAGTCTGCATCCCTCAGCCCTCAGCCCCAGTCTGCATCCCTCAGCCCCAGTCTGCATCCCTCAGCCCTCAGCCCCAGTCTGCATCCCTCAGCCCCAGTCTGCATCCCTCAGCCCTCAGCCCGTCTGCATCCTTCAGCCCTCAGCCCCAGTCTGCATCCTTCAGCCCTCAGCCCCAGTCCGCATCCTTCAGCCCTCAGCCCCAGTCTGCATCCCTCAGCCCTCAGCTCCAGTCTGCATCCGTCAGCCCTCAGCCCCAGTCTGCATCCCTCAGCCCCAGTCTGCATCCCTCAGCCCTCAGCCCCAGTCTGCATCCCTCAGCCCCAGTCTGCATCCCTCAGCCCTCAGCCCGTCTGCATCCCTCAGCCCTCAGCACCAGTCTGCATACATCAGCCCTCAGCCCCAGTCTGCATCCCTCAGCCCTCAACCCAGTCTGCATACTTCAGCCCCAGTCTGCATCCCTCATCCCTCAGCCCCAGTCTGCATCCCTCAGCCCTCAGCCCCAGTCTGCATCCTTCAGCCCCTGTCTGCATCCCTCAGCCCTCAGCCCCAGTCTGCTTCCCTCAGCCGCAGTCTGCATCCCTCAGCCCCAGTCCACATCCCTCAGCCCCAGTCTGCATCCCTCAGCCCTCAGCCCGTCTGCATTCCTCAGCACTCAGCCCCAGTCTGCATCCCTCAGCCCTCAGTCCCAGTCTGCATCCCTCAGCCCTCAGCCCGTCTGCATCCCTCAGCCCTCAGCCCCAGTCTGCAGATCCACAGCCTCTGAGCCCCTCAGCCTGCATCCCTCAACCCCACAGTCTGCAGCCCACAGCCCTCAGCCCCACAGCCCTCAGTCCTCAGCCCCTGAGCCCCAGTCTGCATACCTCAGCCCCTGAACCCCAGTCTGCATCCCTCAGCTCCAGTCTGCATCCCTCAGTCCATCAGCCCCAGTCTGCATCCCTCAGTCCCAGTCTGCATCCCTCAGCCCCAGTCTGCATCCCTCAGCCCTCAGCCCCAGTCTGCATCCCTCATCCCTCAGCCCCAGTCTGCATCCCTCATCCCTCAGCCCCAGTCTGCATCCTTCAGCCGCTGTCTGCATCCCTCAGCCCTCAGCCCCAGTCTGTATCCCTCAGCCCCAGTCTGCATCCTTCAGCCCCAGTCCGCATCGCTCAGCCCTCAGCCCCAGTCTGCATCCCTCAGCCCCTGTCTGCATCCCTCAGCCCTCAGCCCGTCTGCATCCCTCAGCCCTCAGCACCAGTCTGCATCCCTCAGCCCTCAGCCCCAGTCTGCATCCTTCAGCCCTCAGCCCCAGTCTGCATCCTTCAGCCCTCAGCCCCAGCCCGCATCCTTCAGCCCTCAGCCCCAGTCCGCATCCCTCAGCCCCAGTCTGCATCCTTCAGCCCTCAGCCCCAGTCTGCATCCTTCAGCCCTCAGCCCCAGTCCGCATCCCTCAGCCCCAGTCCACATCCCTCAGCCCCAGTCTGCATCCCTCAGCCCTCAGCCCCAGTCTGCATCCCTCAGCCCTCAGCCCCAGTCTGCATCCCTCAGCCCTCAACCCGTCTGCATCCCTCAGCCCTCAGCCCCAGTCTGCTTCCCTCAGCCCTCAGCCCCAGTCTGCAGCCCTCATCCCTCAGCCCCAGTCTGCTTCCCTCATCCCTCAGCCCCAGTCTGCATCCCTCAGCACTCAGCCCCAGTCTGCATCTCTCAGCCCCAGTCTGCATCACTCAGCCCCAGTCTGCATCCCTCAGCCGCAGTCTGCAAGCTTCAGCCCTCAGCCCCAGTCTGCATCCCTCAGCCCCAGTCTGCATCCCTCAGCCCTCAGCCCCAGTCTGCATCCCTCAGCCCTCAGCCCCAGTCTGCATCCCTCAGCCCCAGTCTGCATCCCTCAGCCCTCAGCCCGTCTGCATCCCTCAGCCCTCAGCACCAGTCTGCAGCCCTCAGCCCTCAGCCCCAGTCTGCATCCCTCAGCCCTCAGCCCCAGTCTGCATCCTTCAGCCCTCAGCCCCAGTCCGCATCCCTCAGCCCCAGTCCACATCCCTCAGCCCCAGTCTGCATCCCTCAGCCCCAGTCTGCATCCTTCAGCCCTCAGCCCCAGTCTGCATCCCTCAGCCCCAGTCTGCATCCCTCAGCCTTCAGCCCCAGTCTGCATCCCTCAGCCCCAGTCTGCATCCCTCAGCCCTCAGCCCCAGTCTGCATCCCTCAGCCCCAGTCTGCATCCCTCAGCCCTCAGCCCGTCTGCATCCCTCACACCTCAGCACCAGTCTGCATCCCTCAGCCCTCAGCCCCAGTCTGCATCCCTCAGCCCTCAGCCCATGTGCATCCCTCAGCCCTCAGCCCCAGTCTGCTTCCCTCAGCCCTCAGCCCCAGTCTGCAGCCCTCATCCCTCAGCCCCAGTCTGCTTCCCTCATCCCTCAGCCCCAGTCTGCATCCTTCAGCCCCAGTCTGCATCCCTCAGCACTCAGCCCCAGTCTGCATCTCTCAGCCCCAGTCTGCATCCCTCAGCCCCAGTCTGCATCCCTCAGCCCCAGTCTGCATCCTTTAGCCCTCAGCCCCAGTCTGCATCCCTCAGCCCTCAGCCCCAGTCTGCATCCCTCAGCCCTCAGCCCCAGTCTGCATCCCTCAGCCCCAGTCTGCATCCCTCAGCCCTCAGCCCCAGTCTGCATCCCTCAGCCCCAGTCTGCATCCCTCAGCCCTCAGCCCGTCTGCATCCCTCAGCCCTCAGCACCAGTCTGCATCCCTCAGCCCTCAGCCCCAGTCTGCATCCTTCAGCCCTCAGCCTCAGTCTGCGTCCTTCAGCCCTCAGCCCCAGTCCGCATCCTTCAGCCCTCAGCCCCAGTCTGCATCCCTCAGCCCTCAGCCCCAGTCTGCATCCCTCAGCCCTCAGCCCCAGTCTGCATCCCTCAGCCCCAGTCTGCATCCCTCAGCCCTCAGCCCCAGTCTGCATCCCTCAGCCCTCAGCCCCAGTCTGCATCCCTCAGCCCTCAGCCCTCAGCACCAGTCTGCATACATCAGCCTTAAGCCCCAGTCTGCATCCCTCAGCCCTCAGCCCCAGTCTGCATACTTCAGCCCCAGTCTGCATCCCTCAGCCCTCAGCCCCAGTCAGCATCCCTCAGCCCCAGTCCACATCCCTCAGCCCCAGTCTGCATCCCTCAGCCCCAGTCTGCATCCTTCAGCCCTCAGCCCCAGTCTGCATCCCTCAGCCCTCAGCCCCAGTCTGCATCCCTCAGCCCCAGTCTGCATCCCTCAGCCCTCAGCCCCAGTCTGCATCCCTCAGCCCCAGTCTGCATCCCTCAGCCCTCAGCCCGTCTGCATCCCTCAGCCCTCAGCCCCAGTCTGCATCCCTCAGCCCTCAGCCCCAGTCTGCATCCCTCAGCCCTCAGCCCATCTGCATCCCTCAGCCCTCAGCCCCAGTCTGCTTCCCTCAGCCCTCAGCCCCAGTCTGCAGCCCTCATCCCTCAGCCCCAGTCTGCTTCCCTCATCCTTCAGCCCCAGTCTGCATCCTTCAGCCCCAGTCTGCATCCCTCAGCACTCAGCCCCAGTCTGCATCTCTCAGCCCCAGTCTGCATCCCTCAGCCCCAGTCTGCATCCCTCAGCCCCAGTCTGCATCCCTCAGCCCCAGTCTGCATCCTTCAGCCCTCAGCCCCAGTCTGCATCCCTCAGCCCTCAGCCCCAGTCTGCATCCCTCAGCCCTCAGCCCCAGTCTGCATCCCTCAGCCCCAGTCTGCATCCCTCAGCCCTCAGCCCCAGTCTGCATCCCTCAGCCCTCAGCCCCAGTCTGCATCCCTCAGCCCCAGTCTGCATCCCTCAGCCCGTCTGCATCCCTCAGCCCTCAGCACCAGTCTGCATCCCTCAGCCCTCAGCCACAGTCTGCATCCTTCAGCCCTCAGCCCCAGTCTGCATCCTTCAGCCCTCAGCCCCAGTCCGCATCCTTCAGCCCTCAGCCCCAGTCTGCATCCCTCAGCCCTCAGCCCGTCTGCATCCCTCAGCCCTCAGCCCCAGTTTGCATCCCTCAGCCCCAGTCTGCATCCCTCAGCCCTCAGCCCCAGTCTGCATCCCTCAGCCCCAGTCTGCATCCCTCAGCCCACAGCCCGTCTGCATCCCTCAGCCATCAGCACCAGTCTGCAAACATCAGCCCTCAGCCCCAGTCTGCATCCCTCAGCCCTCAGCCCCAGTCTGCATACTTCAGCCCCAGTCTGCATCCCTCAGCCCTCAGCCCCAGTCTGCAGCCCTCAGCCCTCAGCCCCAGTCTGCTTCCCTCAGCCCTCAGCCCCAGTCTGCAGCCCTCATCCCTCAGCCCCAGTCTGCTTCCCTCATCCCTCAGCCCCAGTCTGCATCCTTCAGCCCCAGTCTGCATCCCTCAGCACTCAGCCCCAGTCTGCATCTCTCAGCCCCAGTCTGCATCCCTCAGCCCCAGTCTGCATCCTTCAGCCCTCAGCCCCAGTCTGCATCCCTCAGCCCTCAGCCCCAGTCTGCATCCCTCAGCCCTCAGCCCCAGTCTGCATCCCTCAGCCCCAGTCTGCATCCCTCAGCCCTCAGCCCAAGTCTGCATCCCTCAGCCCCAGTCTGCATCCCTCAGCCCTCAGCCCGTCTGCATCCCTCAGCCCTCAGCACCAGTCTGCATCCCTCAGCCCTCAGCCCCAGTCTGCATCCTTCAGCCCTCAGCCCCAGTCTGCATCCTTCAGCCCTCAGCCCCAGTCCGCATCCTTCAGCCCTCAGCCCCAGTCCGCATCCCTCAGCCCCAGTCCACATCCCTCAGCCCCAGTCTGCATCCCTCAGCCCTCAGCCCCAGTCTGCATCCCTCAGCCCTCAGCCCCAGTCTGCATCCCTCAGCCCCAGTCCGCATCCTTCAGCCCTCAGCCCCAGTCCGCATCCCTCAGCCCCAGTCTGCATCCTTCAGCCCTCAGCCCCAGACTGCATCCCTCAGCCCTCAGCCCGTCTGCATCCCTCAGCCCTCAGCCCCAGTCTGCTTCCCTCAGCCCACAGCCCCAGTCTGCAGCCCTCATCCCTCAGCCCCAGTCTGCTTCCCTCATCCCTCAGCCCCAGTCTGCATCCTTCAGCCCTGGTCTGCATCCCGCAGCACTCAGCCCCAGTCTGCATCTCTCAGCCCCAGTCTGCATCCCTCAGACCCAGTCTGCATCCCTCAGCCCCAGTCTGCATCCTTCAGCCCTCAGCCCCAGTCTGCATCCCTCAGCCCTCAGCCCCAGTCTGCATCCCTCAGACCCAGTCCGCATCCCTCAGCCCGTCCACATCCCTCAGCCCCAGTCTGCATCCCTCAGCCCTCAGCCCCAGTCTGCATCCCTCAGCCCTCAGCCGCAGTCTGCATCCCTCAGCCCTCAGCCCGTCTGCATCCCTCAGCCCTCAGCCCCAGTCTGCTTCCCTCAGCCCTCAGCCCCAGTCTGCAGCCCTCATCCCTCAGCCCCAGTCTGCTTCCCTCATCCCTCAGCCCCAGTCTGCATCCTTCAGCCCCAGTCTGCATCCCTCAGCACTCAGCCCCAGTCTGCATCTCTCAGCCCCAGTCTGCATCCCTCAGCCCCAGTCTGCATCCCTCAGCCCCAGTCTGCATCCCTCAGCCCTCAGCCCCAGTCTGCATCCCTCAGCCCTCAGCCCCAGTCTGCATCCCCCAGCCCTCAGCCCCAGTCTGCATCCCTCAGCCCCAGTCTGCATCCCTCAGCCCTCAGCCCCAGTCTGCATCCCTCAGCCCTCAGCCCCAGTCTGCATCCCTCAGCCCCAGTCTGCAGCCCTCAGCCCCAGTCTGCATCCCTCAGCCCTCAGCCCCAGTCTGCATCCCTCAGCCCTCAGCCCGTCTGCATCCCTCAGCCCTCAGTCCCAGTCTGCAGCCCTCAGCCCGTCTGCATCCCTCAGCCCTCAGCCCCAGTCTGCAGATCCACAGCCCCTGAGCCCCTCAGCCTGCATCCCTCAACCCCACAGCCCTCAGCCCCACAGCCCTCAGTCCTCAGCCCCTGAGCCCCAGTCTGCATCCCTCAGCCCCTGAACCCCAGTCTGCATCCCTCAGCTCCAGTCTGCATCCCTCAGTCCATCAGCCCCTGTCTGCATCCCTCAGCCCCAGTCTGCATCCCTCAGCCCTCAGCCCGAGTCTGCATCCCTCATCCCTCAGCCCCAGTCTGCATCCCTCATCCCTCAGCCCCAGTCTGCATCCTTCAGCCCCTGTCTGCATCCCTCAGCCCTCAGCCCCAGTCTGCATCCCTCAGCCCCAGTCTGCATCCCTCAGCCCCAGTCCACATCCCTCAGCCCCATCTGCATCCCTCAGCCCTCAGCCCGTCTGCATCCCTCAGCCCTCAGCCCCAGTCTGCATCCCTCAGCCCTCAGTCCCAGTCTGCATCCCTCAGCCCTCAGCCCATCTGCATCCCTCAGCCCTCAGCCCCAGTCTGCAGATCCACAGCCCCTGAGCCCCTCAGCCTGCATCCCTCAACCCCACAGTCTGCAGCCCACAGCCCTCAGCCCCACAGCACTCAGTCCTCAGCCCCTGAGCACCAGTCTGCATCCCTCAGCCCCTGAACCCCAGTCTGCATCCCTCAGCTCCAGTCTGCATCCCTCAGTCCATCAGCCCCAGTCTGCATCCCTTAGCCCCAGTCTGCATCCCTCAGCCCTCAGCCCCAGTCTGCATCCCTCATCCCTCAGCCCCAGTCTGCATCCCTCATTCCTCAGCCCCAGTCTGCATCCTTCAGCCCCTGTCTGCATCCCTCAGCCCTCAGCCCCAGTCTGCATCCCTCAGCCCCAGTCTGCATCCTTCAGCCCCAGTCCGCATCGCTCAGCCCTCAGCCTCAGCCTGCATCCCTCAGCCCCAGTCTGCATCCATCAGCCCCCAGCCCGTCTGCATCCCTCAGCCCTCAGCACCAGTCTGCATCCCTCAGCCCCTGAACCCCAGTCTGCATCCCTCAGCTCCAGTCTGCATCCCTCAGTCCATCAGCCCCAGTCTGCATCCCTCAGCCCCAGTCTGCATCCCTCAGCCCCAGTCTGCATCCCTCAGCCCTCAGCCCCAGTCAGCATCCCTCAGCCCCAGTCCACATCCCTCAGCCCCAGTCTGCATCCCTCAGCCCCAGTCTGCATCCTTCAGCCCTCAGCCCCAGTCTGCATCCCTCAGCCCTCAGCCCCAGTCTGCATCCCTCAGCCCCAGTCTGCATCCCTCAGCCCTCAGCCCCAGTCTGCATCCCTCAGCCCCAGTCTGCATCCCTCAGCACTCAGCCCGTCTGCATCCCTCAGCCCTCAGCCCCAGTCTGCATCCCTCAGCCCTCAGCCCCAGTCTGCATCCCTCAGCCCTCAGCCCATCTGCATCCCTCAGCCCTCAGCCCCAGTCTGCTTCCCTCAGCCCTCAGCCCCAGTCTGCAGCCCTCATCCCTCAGCCCCAGTCTGCTTCCCTCATCCTTCAGCCCCAGTCTGCATCCTTCAGCCCCAGTCTGCATCCCTCAGCACTCAGCCCCAGTCTGCATCTCTCAGCCCCAGTCTGCATCCCTCAGCCCCAGTCTGCATCCCTCAGCCCCAGTCTGCATCCCTCAGCCCCAGTCTGCATCCTTCAGCCCTCAGCCCCAGTCTGCATCCCTCAGCCCTCAGCCCCAGTCTGCATCCCTCAGCCCTCAGCCCCAGTCTGCATCCCTCAGCCCCAGTCTGCATCCCTCAGCCCTCAGCCCCAGTCTGCATCCCTCAGCCCTCAGCCCCAGTCTGCATCCCTCAGCCCCAGTCTGCATCCCTCAGCCCTCAGCCCCAGTCTGCATCCCTCAGCCCCAGTCTGCATCCCTCAGCCCTCAGCCCGTCTGCATCCCTCACACCTCAGCACCAGTCTGCATCCCTCAGCCCTCAGCCCCAGTCTGCATCCCTCAGCCCTCAGCCCATGTGCATCCCTCAGCCCTCAGCCCCAGTCTGCTTCCCTCAGCCCTCAGCCCCAGTCTGCAGCCCTCATCCCTCAGCCCCAGTCTGCTTCCCTCATCCCTCAGCCCCAGTCTGCATCCTTCAGCCCCAGTCTGCATCCCTCAGCACTCAGCCCCAGTCTGCATCTCTCAGCCCCAGTCTGCATCCCTCAGCCCCAGTCTGCATCCCTCAGCCCCAGTCTGCATCCTTTAGCCCTCAGCCCCAGTCTGCATCCCTCAGCCCTCAGCCCCAGTCTGCATCCCTCAGCCCTCAGCCCCAGTCTGCATCCCTCAGCCCCAGTCTGCATCCCTCAGCCCTCAGCCCCAGTCTGCATCCCTCAGCCCCAGTCTGCATCCCTCAGCCCTCAGCCCGTCTGCATCCCTCAGCCCTCAGCACCAGTCTGCATCCCTCAGCCCTCAGCCCCAGTCTGCATCCTTCAGCCCTCAGCCTCAGTCTGCGTCCTTCAGCCCTCAGCCCCAGTCCGCATCCTTCAGCCCTCAGCCCCAGTCTGCATCCCTCAGCCCTCAGCCCCAGTCTGCATCCCTCAGCCCTCAGCCCCAGTCTGCATCCCTCAGCCCCAGTCTGCATCCCTCAGCCCTCAGCCCCAGTCTGCATCCCTCAGCCCTCAGCCCCAGTCTGCATCCCTCAGCCCTCAGCCCTCAGCACCAGTCTGCATACATCAGCCTTAAGCCCCAGTCTGCATCCCTCAGCCCTCAGCCCCAGTCTGCATACTTCAGCCCCAGTCTGCATCCCTCAGCCCTCAGCCCCAGTCAGCATCCCTCAGCCCCAGTCCACATCCCTCAGCCCCAGTCTGCATCCCTCAGCCCCAGTCTGCATCCTTCAGCCCTCAGCCCCAGTCTGCATCCCTCAGCCCTCAGCCCCAGTCTGCATCCCTCAGCCCCAGTCTGCATCCCTCAGCCCTCAGCCCCAGTCTGCATCCCTCAGCCCCAGTCTGCATCCCTCAGCCCTCAGCCCGTCTGCATCCCTCAGCCCTCAGCCCCAGTCTGCATCCCTCAGCCCTCAGCCCCAGTCTGCATCCCTCAGCCCTCAGCCCATCTGCATCCCTCAGCCCTCAGCCCCAGTCTGCTTCCCTCAGCCCTCAGCCCCAGTCTGCAGCCCTCATCCCTCAGCCCCAGTCTGCTTCCCTCATCCTTCAGCCCCAGTCTGCATCCTTCAGCCCCAGTCTGCATCCCTCAGCACTCAGCCCCAGTCTGCATCTCTCAGCCCCAGTCTGCATCCCTCAGCCCCAGTCTGCATCCCTCAGCCCCAGTCTGCATCCCTCAGCCCCAGTCTGCATCCTTCAGCCCTCAGCCCCAGTCTGCATCCCTCAGCCCTCAGCCCCAGTCTGCATCCCTCAGCCCTCAGCCCCAGTCTGCATCCCTCAGCCCCAGTCTGCATCCCTCAGCCCTCAGCCCCAGTCTGCATCCCTCAGCCCTCAGCCCCAGTCTGCATCCCTCAGCCCCAGTCTGCATCCCTCAGCCCGTCTGCATCCCTCAGCCCTCAGCACCAGTCTGCATCCCTCAGCCCTCAGCCACAGTCTGCATCCTTCAGCCCTCAGCCCCAGTCTGCATCCTTCAGCCCTCAGCCCCAGTCCGCATCCTTCAGCCCTCAGCCCCAGTCTGCATCCCTCAGCCCTCAGCCCGTCTGCATCCCTCAGCCCTCAGCCCCAGTTTGCATCCCTCAGCCCCAGTCTGCATCCCTCAGCCCTCAGCCCCAGTCTGCATCCCTCAGCCCCAGTCTGCATCCCTCAGCCCACAGCCCGTCTGCATCCCTCAGCCATCAGCACCAGTCTGCAAACATCAGCCCTCAGCCCCAGTCTGCATCCCTCAGCCCTCAGCCCCAGTCTGCATACTTCAGCCCCAGTCTGCATCCCTCAGCCCTCAGCCCCAGTCTGCAGCCCTCAGCCCTCAGCCCCAGTCTGCTTCCCTCAGCCCTCAGCCCCAGTCTGCAGCCCTCATCCCTCAGCCCCAGTCTGCTTCCCTCATCCCTCAGCCCCAGTCTGCATCCTTCAGCCCCAGTCTGCATCCCTCAGCACTCAGCCCCAGTCTGCATCTCTCAGCCCCAGTCTGCATCCCTCAGCCCCAGTCTGCATCCTTCAGCCCTCAGCCCCAGTCTGCATCCCTCAGCCCTCAGCCCCAGTCTGCATCCCTCAGCCCTCAGCCCCAGTCTGCATCCCTCAGCCCCAGTCTGCATCCCTCAGCCCTCAGCCCAAGTCTGCATCCCTCAGCCCCAGTCTGCATCCCTCAGCCCTCAGCCCGTCTGCATCCCTCAGCCCTCAGCACCAGTCTGCATCCCTCAGCCCTCAGCCCCAGTCTGCATCCTTCAGCCCTCAGCCCCAGTCTGCATCCTTCAGCCCTCAGCCCCAGTCCGCATCCTTCAGCCCTCAGCCCCAGTCCGCATCCCTCAGCCCCAGTCCACATCCCTCAGCCCCAGTCTGCATCCCTCAGCCCTCAGCCCCAGTCTGCATCCCTCAGCCCTCAGCCCCAGTCTGCATCCCTCAGCCCCAGTCCGCATCCTTCAGCCCTCAGCCCCAGTCCGCATCCCTCAGCCCCAGTCTGCATCCTTCAGCCCTCAGCCCCAGACTGCATCCCTCAGCCCTCAGCCCGTCTGCATCCCTCAGCCCTCAGCCCCAGT